>NW_026000225.1:1317192-1533028 GCF_001458135.2 Marmota marmota marmota | reverse complement strand
ACAGAGCTTCCAATCACTCCTGCAAGGTAGGCGGGCCTGCGACCCAACAGCAGAAGAGGAGCAGCGGCCTGCTGAGTGGCAGAGCCGCCCCCCACCCCCCACGCCTGCCAGGTAGGCGGAACTGTGACCACCGACAGAAAAGGCCCAGTGGCCCCCGGCGGGACAGAGCTTCCAATCTTTTCATTCTTAGTTGCATTGATTCTGGGCAAATAAGTTAGCAATTTTGGCCTTGACCCTTTCTTCTGGGGGAAAAAAAAGAGGGAGTTAGATCTGAGATCTGTGTTCTAGCTCTTCAACTATATGATTACTGTCCACCCACCAGCACTAATTACAGGCTGTTGGAACATACCAGATGAGACACCATCAGCAGCATCTGTGGAGGGAGGTGTTGTCCATTAAATCAAAGGAATCTGGAACTGAGTCTCCAATCAGAGGACTTGGTTCTTGGGAAGTAAAGTTGCGTAACAGGCATCCTGTATTTTCTAGTTCCATGTGTAAGTAGTTCAGAACATGAACAGCCTATTTCCATTAAGAGCTGTTGATTAGGAATTGCTCTTGATACCAGAATGAGAGCACGAACAGGATTGTAAAGAATAATTTTGTGAAGTAAATGTGGACCGGATTTCTTTCCAGGGACTGGTCCAGCTCCAGCAGATTCCCTGTGGCATTCAGGTGCCTTATGAGGACAGAATTTTTCCATTGCACACATCTGGGGCAGGTCTTGTAGCTCTGAGGAAACCTGAGGTTGTCTAGTAAGAATTGCTTTCACTGTACTGAGTTGAGACTCTATCATTGATTAGGGGAATTTCTGGCTCTCAGAATTGGAAGAAACAAAGAGATTGCATTGTTACATAAAAAGAAAATATATGAGTCCCAAAGAGGTCAAGAGACTTGGGAAAAGTCACACAGGCTTTTGGGTCAGGACCCTGATGTTTTCCTAAAAAATTGTTGGCTTCTTTCATGTGGGGAATTTGAGGAGGCCCAAATGGCTGGAGTCAAAGGAGGGAGGGTGGGTAGATGAGGCTGCTTATGGTTGCTATGGCAAATTACCCTAAACGTGGTGACATAAAAGAATTGAAATTTATTCTCAAGACTGAAGTCTGAAATCAAGGCGTCCACAGGCTCACACTCCCTCAGAATACGGAAGAATCCTTTCTTGCCTCCTCTTCCAGTATTCCTTGGCCAAGGCAGCCAGTCTCAACTTCTGCCTATTTCTGTTTACATATGGCCTTCTTTTTATACCTTTCTGTGGGTCCCTGCCTCTTCCTATAAGGACACCAGACATTGTATATAGGGGTCCCCCCTAATCCAGTATGGTTTCATTTTGATCCTTAACTAACTACTTATACCTGCCCATTTCCTAAATCACCTTTTGAGGTGATTTAGGGGAACTAACTATGAGGGAGTGGTAGGAGAAGACAGAAGACCAGGGTCCTAGCTCCTCCTCCTCCATTGAGTCGTGTTCTTTCCTCATGACTTCAGGACTGGATCTTCTTCCTCCAGATGTCTGGGTCTCACTTCCTTCAAGTGTTCTTATAGGCCATTTGTAGTAATTTTGGCTTTTATTCTATGTGACATGAGAAGCCTTCAGAGGATTTTAGTGAAAGACTCACATGATCTGATTTATGTTTTATGAGACTTACTCTGGTTGCCATATAGAAAATTTGCTATAGGAAGACAGAGTAAAAAAAGAGTGTGGGACCAAGATGTAGCTCAGTGGCAAAGTGCTTGACTTGCATGCACAAAGCCCTGGGTTCACTCCCCAATGCCAAAATGAGAAAAAGAGTGGGGTGGGGAGAGAGGGAGCGAGATGTGGGTCACTTTTGCAGTCTATCAGGAGAAAGATGCTCAGGGTTGAAAGTGGTGGAAATGCCTACAGTTCTGAATATATTTGGAAGGCAGAGCTAGAGTTTTGGCTATTCTAATTAGAGATGCCCAATAGACATCGTTGGTCAGGCTTATAATTCTGTAAATAAGGGGAGAGGTCCATATTGGAGATAAATATTTGGGAATCATAGTTTGATGAAATTTAAAGTCATATAACCAGATGAGATCACCAGGGGAGTGGAATGAATATAAAGGAAAAAAGAGGTTTGAGGACTGTGTCCTAGGCTCTGCCTCATTTAGAGGTTAGAAAGATGAGGAAGATACAGCAAAGGAAACTGTGACTAATGACCAGTGCGAGAGAAAGAGAACAAGAGAAAGTAGTGTCCTGGAAGACATGGGTTATGGTTTCCCTATTAGGTGTCTCCTCAAAGCTTGTGTGTACGATAATGCAAAAAGCTATAGAGGTGAAATGATTGGGTTAGAAGAAGTTTAATTTAATCAGTGCATTAGTCCCCTGAGAGTGATTAACTTGGTGGTGACTGAAGGCAGGTAGGATGTGGCTGAAGGAGGTGGGTCCCTGGGGGTGTGGCTTGGGGATTATACTTTGCCCAGAGCTCTCTCTGCTTCCTGGTCATGTCTTGAGCTGCTTTCCTGCAACACATTCTTCTGCCATGATATTCTACCACACTTTAGGCCCCAAGGAATGGAGTTGGTCACCTGCAGATGGAGACGTCTGAAACCGTGAGCCCCCAAATAAACTTTTCATCCTCTATATTGTTCTTGTCAGGTCTTTTGATCACAGCAGCGAAAAAGCTGACTGAAGAACCATGTGGAGGAGAGGTTCAAAATGAAGGGAGTGATCAACTGTGTCAAAATTGGCTGATGGATAGGAGAAATAAATTTGATTTTTTTAAAAAGATCAGTTGCCCAGAGTGGAGATTATTGCTAATAACCAAGTACCGTACATTTCAATATATTTGAGCAAATTTCATGTTCTCATCACAAAAACTGTTAAATACTTGAGGTGATGGGTATGCTAATTAACTGGATTTAATCATTCTATGTTGTATTAAAAAATCATGACATTCCTTGTACCCCCAAAATTTTAAAAATTGGCTGGTTGGTCAAAAATGATGAAGCCTTAGGATAATGGGAGACCCTGGTGACCTTGACAGAAGTTTTGGTGGAGTGATGAGGAGAAAAACATGATTGAATGACTACCCTGCCAGAATTCTGGGTAGGTGGGAGAAAGCTGTGGCAGAACCCACCTCCTCTCATGCTGGGGGTGAATCCTGGGTGATCTCAGGCATCAGCAATCTCACTCTACTCGCTCCAGCGGCAGCTCTTAAGAATATGTGACCCAATGTTGGGCATTGAGGCTGAAGGGGAACTGACTGAGGGGATTAGAGAAAATGTGTCCTCAGGCTCAGAAAGGAAAAGCTGGAATTGATATGCTCTGCTTCCTTTTGGTCTCTGAAGATGACATTTGGGTGAGCTGAATGCAGCCCTGCAGAAGGTTCCTTCTCCGACTGAGGGAGATCTACCAGTCTCCCTTCTCTTTCTCCCTGTCAACTGCAAGAAAGGAGGCGAAAGAAGCAGATGATCCAGGACTCTTTTGTCTCTTAGGTTTTGGATACCGTGGCATTGAAACCTCCTCAGCAAAACTCAACCTACTTTCTGCTCTCTCCCCTTCTATTCTCCTCTAATCTCAGCACTCATCTTGTTCTATGTCACCAATAGACTCTTGCTTCCTGCCACTTTAGGGTTGTCCCTCCCAACCTCTTTATAGTATAAGAAGGGGATTTCTAAAGTTGGAAAAGTGATCCTGGCTCCCAATATTGAGATTAGAAGGGAAGATTTTAGGCTTCAAGGGGGCCCCCAGGAGATTCATTTTGGAGGCAAGGGATTCACCCATTAGGCCTCCAAGCACATCCCATGGAGAGAGCCATCTAGTTTTCATTTTCTTAAGGCCTTTCCATCTTTCAGGTTCCCTGGGGGCTCATTAGACCAAGTACTTCGTGGAAAGTCTGAAAAGAAGTTCTTGAAAGAACATAGAGGCCAACTACATGGGGGTGAGCAAGAGGTAAAATATTTTTGTTGCAAAGGGAGGAAGTGTAGTGGAGGATGCTTTCATTTAGCCTGTGATGACAAGATAAAGAATTAATAGATTTAAGCTGCATGGAGAACACTCAGATAACATTGGGTGATAAACTTTCCAACCAGATGGTGCTCCAGACAATGCAGGAGGATCCCTGGGCCCCATCCAACCTCCCCCAGAGTTACAGGGCTTGAAGGACATTAGCAAGGCCAGTCTATGGCTTTGGGAACAGGTGGGAGGTGGACAAGGAAGACATAAAATGAACAAGCTCTGTTCCAGCCTGTTTTTGTGGAAGCACAGAATTGAAAGGACTGACCCTGTGTGGGAGGTGGGCTTATTCCCTTTGAGAGAATGACCCATTTTTCAGCTTCCCCATCAGGAATCAGGACTTTCCAAAGAGCACTCCCAGTGAGTTGACACAATATACTAAATGTCAGTGAAATTACTCCACCTGGTCTTGAGAGTTATGTGGCCAGTGGTGGTGGTGGGGGTGGGAGGCAGGAAGAAAAATGGAGAATTCCTCTTTGAAGCTGGACGTGTGTAGCCTTCAGCTGTCTTTTGCAAAAACTTGGTGGAAATGTGAATCTTCTCTCTAGAAGCAGGGACATATAGTCCATATTGTTAGCTTAGTCATTTTCTGAAACAAGATCTGGCTTCTTATGGCATTTGGTTTTCTGATTCCCTTCTCCTACCTGGAATGGGGTTCTTTTGGCAAAAGGCCAGTCCCATTCTTCTTTGTATCCCACCAGAGGGGGAAAAAGGAAAAGCCAAACAAATGCAGTAAGTGGATTTACAGGATGCATTTGGCAGTGACCAGCATCTCAAGAAGCTGTCAAAACAAGCCTGTTTATAGAGCAGCAAGCCAGAACAATTTGCCAGAATTGTTTTTCCAAAATGTTCAGAAAGAGGAAAGCTCCTGACTCTTAATGGTCTTTCTTACTCTCTTGATCAGAGTGAGTGTCCCCTAACTAGGTCCTTCTAGCCATCACCCCCATCTGGGTCTTCCTCTTACTGCATCACCCTGCAGTTTGCAGAGAAGAGCCAGTGAGAGAATGACAGGGTCATCTTCCCCTCCTCTCTCTCACTCCATCCAGTAACTCTTCTGAAGCCCACCCCCAAGGCTCCCATGCAGATTTCTGGAACACTAGGGTAATTTGAACCTGCATCTGTGGACGGCTTCGTCTGTGTTTATAGATAGAAGACAAGCTGCAAGAAACAGGATTGAATTTGTTATTGGTAAGTTAAACCAGCTGTGATCTCCTGTCTATGGCTGCTTCCTTTGCAAATGCCAAATGACATTTGTGGTTGGAGCCACTTTTCTTCCCAGAGGGTTGTTTTCCCCTCATCCAGCCGGCTTTCCTCCTGTGTGTCTTCCCTACCAGCTGTTCCCCTGCAAGGTGTCAGTTTGCTGGGTCAGCCTGCGCACCATCCCAGCCTGGCCCCTGAGGAGAACACTCCAGCCCAGAAGCCACAATCCCTTTTGGAAGGCTGCTCAGCTGGCTGTGGATGGTTTACTAGACCAGGCTAGATTAGTCCCTCCCAGAGTCTTTCTTTTCCTGATGAGGGCCACAACCAAGTTAAGATGGCACCTGGCAGTATGCTAGGAAGAGTGGTTTCTGAGTAACGCCAGCGAGCCATTAAGATGATAGAGATTCCTTAATGACTGACTGCTGTGTCTAGATTATGTCAATTAAGTTAAGCTGTGTGTAATTAGTTGGGTATATGTACCTCTGCAGTCCGGCAGAGAAGCGGCTCCTGCTACCTTGGGTGCCCCCCGCTACTTTGAGTTCTCAGTTCCTGCTGAGTTCACTTGCAATAAAGTAGTTCCCGATTCAACCTTCAAGTTGCTTGTCACCTCTCGGTTATTTAACCCATCAGGACTATGGCATTTTCCCTCTTTTTTTTTTTTAAGAAATCATCTAGAAGTTCATCTCTAAGAAGTTCTAAATAAAGAGTCATGCTGGGAATTAAAACAAGTAATGCTTGATCCAATTTACTGCTGATTAGAGGGAGCATCAGAGTGACTCTATACGTATTTAAAGACAACTATATTTCAGATTTCTAACATTTAAATAGTTATGAAACTTTCATTTAAATTGGTCAGTATACATCTTCTTTGGATGGAAGTTCCTTGGAAACTAACTGGCACAGGGTCATCTCACCTAGGAAGTTTCATAAGCAAAATTTTCATCTAGGGAGCATCTGTTGAACATCTACTATATACTTCCTCTTTGCCTTTGAAGAGCACACAGAGTACTTAGAAGACGGTAGAAGAAAAGCATATAGCCATGTATGAAGATTTGTTATATTCCCTTGTACTAGTAGTCAAAAACAAGTTAACATTTACAGGAAGAGAGTACTGTTGACGTTCAGTGCAGGAAAGTTCAGAAGCCTGGGGGTGATTAGTTGTGCCTTCCTGGTGGAGGCACAACTTGAGCTAAGACTTGAAGAAGTGGCTCAGAGTTGACAATAAAGGGGATATAGAAAACTGGGGGCTTGTTGGTAAAAGTTCAATTAACTCCACTCTACCCTACCAAAAAGACCTAATTAATGACACTTGTGTTGGTCACATAAAGTTATAGTGTTGGCAAATTAATTTCTATGACATAAATACACCCATCATGTCTAATTTCATGGTCAGTTTCAAGGTATCAACGTGAAATTACTGTGCCAGGAGTCAGGAAGAGATGTTATTATGAAGTTGCCAGTGCCAAAAGGGAATCATTAAGTCAAACTCTGATAAAATGGAACCAGGAGACTATTAAGCAGGGACCCTCGGGTACATAGGCCTATGATAAGTAAGTTACTTAGATGTAAGTCACTCTATAAAGACATCTCTCCAGCAACTAGGTTCCTTATAAAAGGGTGAGTTCAACCCCTTCTTGTCTTTTCTTTGCCGGTCTACCATGTGGTGCAGTAAGACAACCCTCTCCAGATGCCTGCCCCTTGATCTTTACTTTCAACCTATAGAACCATGAGCCAATAAATTTCTGTTTATTATAAATTACCTCATCCACAGTATTCAGTTGTAGCAGTACAAACTGAACTAAGACACAAACTTGGTCACCAGGAAGCATGGATTTTGCTAAAAGAAATACCTGAAAATGTTGAAGTAGCTTTGGAATTGGAATAAGAGGCTAAAGAATTTGGAGGCATAGGCAAGTAAAAGCCTACTTTGGCATAAGCAGTGCATTAAGGTTGATTCTGGTGAGGGTTAAAAGAGAGTAACTGTAGGGAAAGTCTGAAATCTCTTAAGAGATTATTCAGGTGGTCATGATCAGAATATTGGTAGAAATATGGATAGTAAATGCAATTTTGATGAGGTCTCAGAAATGGGGAGCAAGGTATGGGAAACTAGAGTAAAGGCCATTTTTGTTATGAAGTAGCAGTAAACTTGGAGGAATTGTGTCTATGCCTGAGGGCTTTATAGAATGCTTTATAGAAAGTTTTATAGAAGTAATGAACGAGGGTATTAGGTGAAAGAAATTTGTAAGCAATATGTTGAAGGAGCTGGTTGACTTAACTGTATGCAGCAAAATGAGAGGAGGGAGAACTATTTAAAGATGGAATTTGTAATTAAAAGGAAAGCATAATGTAAAATTTTGGGACATCCCTATCCTGGCCATGTAAAGAATAGA
The DNA here is from genome assembly GCF_001458135.2 of Marmota marmota marmota. Classification (NCBI taxonomy): domain Eukaryota; kingdom Metazoa; phylum Chordata; class Mammalia; order Rodentia; family Sciuridae; genus Marmota; species Marmota marmota. Next base: position 1,525,465 of record NW_026000225.1, on the reverse strand, counting down.
GAAGTGTTTGGGAGAGAATTCCAAGGGTTTTGGTTGGGCTATCCTTCCATAAAGTGATCAGTATGGATAGAAGAAAGCCAGGTACCATTCACTAAGACAATGGGAAAAAGACCTTGAAGGCATATTAGAGGTCTTCAAGGCTGCCCCCTTTTTATCATAGGTCTAGAGCAGGGCCTGTTTTCAAGAAGCAAGGATTCCGGAGAGCTCTGGCAGGACTCTCTGCTGTCTCTAGTCTTTTATTCTTGCAGAGCTCCTTGATTGCCACAGCCACAGGTCAAGAGGGCCAAGGTGTGGTTCAACTGGGTGCTGCAGAAGATACAAGCTGTAAATATTGGTCATGTCCATGTGGAGCTAATTCTGCAGGTGTACAAAATGCAAAAGTTGTGGGGTCATGGCTTTTCCATAGGCATACAAGGGATGTCATTCATAACCTGGGGGGTTCAGGAAGACACTTTGTTGCAGGGTCAGAAGCAATGCAGAGAGCTCTCACTAGGGCAATGCCCAGCAGAGCTGTAGGGTTGGAGCCATAATGGTGTCTGCAGTAGAGCAATACCTAGAGTGGCTGTGGAAATAGGGCCACTCCTTACACTGCAGAACTTTACAGCTACCAGTGTTCAGCTTCTGCCTGGGAGAGCTACAATTATGAGACTTCAATCTATGAGAGCTGCTTCATGGGCTGAGCCCAGCAAACCCTCTGTGGGCAGAATGCCTGAGGCCTTTGTGGGCAACTCCTTCCCCAGTGTGTCCAGAAGGTGGTAGCACATGGAGTCAAATTTATTTAGGACTCCTAAGACTTAATATGGTTTTGTCCTGTAGGCTCCTAGACATACTTGGGAACTGTTACTCCTTTCTTCTTTCCTAAGGCTTCTTTTCAGTATAGTACTATTTATCCTATTCTTGTCTAGTGGAAGCATGTAATTTGTATAATCCCTCAGACTCAAAGCTAAAGGGGAGTTTCCTCAGTATGAATTGTGCCTGGAGTCTTACCCATATCTGATCTAGATGAGATTCTGGACTTTGGACTTTCGGATTGGTACTGAAAGGGGTTAAGACTTGGGGCTACTGGGATGGAGTGAATTTCACATGTACTTCATATGTGAGAAGGACATGAATTCATGAGAAGGGGGAGAAAGGCAACATGCTAGGGGCTGAAGGTGTTCCCCCAAATTTATGTGTTGGAAACTTGATCCCCAGTGCTATGTTGTAGGGAGTTGGTGCCTAGTGGGAGGTGTTTAGGTCATAGGGGAACTACCCCCATGAATGGATTAATGCTGTTACCACAGGAGTGGGCTTGTTATCATGGGAGCGGGTTCCTTCTAAAAGGATAAGTTCAGCCCTTTCTTGTCACTTTCTCAGCCTTACCAGATGCTGCCTCTTTGGACTTCCTACTCTCTAGAACTGTGAGTCAATATATGTTTGTTCATTATAAATTACCCAATATGAGATATTCTGTTACAGACATACAAAAGGACAAGAAATGTGCACCATTAAGTAGCATTTTTTTGCCATACAAATACAATAAAAGAGATATGAATAAAATATAGCAAAATATTAGTAACTGATGAGTTTTGAGCATATATTACCTTTGCTTTTAGTATAATTTATATAATTGCAAGTTTAAAAAACTTAATTTTTAATGATGGCTAGACTTATTAAATAGCTCACAAAATTCCTGCATATTTAATGATCCTGGCTCCAGTATGAGCCACTAATGGTATAGCACATATAGAAGCATGGTGTGGAGATTCACACAGTGTGTTTGGTGGATGTTGTGCCTAATGGAAAGGCTTTGATAGCACTAATGATGCTTGTTCTTGCCCACATTCTATTATCTTTCAGACAGATATAATCCTGGCAACTCAAAATGCTAGTAATCCCAGCTCCCTTTCCTCTAACTCTCCATAGGAAAGCCTTAAAAACAGAATTTTGTTGTGGTTTTTGATACCATGAAAGGCCATTATGGCAACATTTGTGATTGGAAGTCAATTTATCAGATAAGGAGGTCTTCCTCAAGGGAACAGGTTGCCTCCTTGATGACTCATCGTGCTGCAACCTGATCAGCTGAAAGAAAGGACAACCAGGAAAGGAGGTCTTAAATACAGCCTGTGCTTTCACTGTGTTTTCTAAATCACTTATGATGACTTCTGGTATATATGAATGGTAAGCTTAGAAATATGTATTTAGATGATACTTTAAAGGAAAAGTATATGAGTTAGTCAGTTTAGACAGTAACCCGTGGAATATTTTTAGATCCCAATTGCTGACATGTCCCAATTCTATCTGCTTCTTCTAGGGCAGATGTTGATTGAAAAAATTGACCAGGCTGAACTTTCTTTTGAAATTCTGAAGACATCTCACCTCAACCTCCTCTGAAGCAATTATACAAATCTACACAGTAGGCCAGCAGCCTGGAGACCCAGGTAAGAGCCAATAGTACAGGTCAAGTCTGAAGAGCACTTGCTGGATTTCTTTGGTTCAGGGGAAGTCAGGCTTTTGTTCTATTGAGGTTTTTAACTGATGAGATGAAGCCCACATTGTGGAGGGCAATCAACTTTACCCAAAGTTCTTTGACTTAAATATTAGTCTCATCCGAAATCATTTTCACAAAAACATCCAGAATAATGTTTGACCAAATACTGGGGCACTGTGGCTCAGCAAAATTGATGCGTGAAGTTAACTACCACACCTTTACAATAGGAGGTGTCATGAGCTATCCCTGGGCTGTGTGTGAGCCACCACGAATGGAGCCTAGTGAATAGGAACACCTGGTGTCTGGGAATGACCAGTGGACATTTCCTCTGGTTAACTGCCCTGACACATTGTGAATTCCTATCCCAGTCCACCATGTTCCACACAGCACCTACATGGGCATGACCTGCTAAGATGCCAATCAAACTGCTGACTGCAAGACATCACCAAGCAAGACTCTGCCCTTGAATCCTTATCCCTGCCTTTGATGTACCCCCTTAAATAAACCATTGGAGCCATCTTTCCTTTGTCTAACTCTAGCTCTTGTGTGGACTGCATCTATCAGGGGTTCTGCTTTTGTAAATATATTTATGACTCTTTGTCTTTTGTTTTTTACTAATTATTTTAGACTTTTTGTTCTCAGGTGTATTACACCCTCCTCTGCAGGAAGAAGAACCGCTCCCCGGCCCCCTGCCCTATGAGACGCTGACTGTCCCTCCCTGTAAGGAGGTTTGATGAAATACTGGGGATGAAGACCTTCATTAAAGTAGGCTCAGGAGAGAGTGGGAAGAAAAGAAGGAAAGATAGATAGCAGAGGCAACCCTCTGAAGATTTTGCTGTAAAAGGGAAATAGTGAAATGGAAAAGTAACTGTGGAAATATGAGGTCAAGAAGGACTTATTTATTTATTTATTTATTTAAATATTTATTTTTTAGTTGTACACAATACCTTTATTTTGTTCATTTATTTTTATGTGGTGCTGAGGATCGAACCCAGGGCCTTGCACGTGCTAGGTGAGCGCTCTACCGCTGAGCCACAACCCCAGCCCCAGGAAAGGATTTATTTTTAAAGATGAGAGTCATGGAAATTTGCATATTGATGGGTATTTTCCATCAGGAAGAAGGAAACAATTTAGAAAAGAGAGAGAAAACTACAAGAAGCAAGTCTTTGATAAAAGGCAACAAGATCCTGTGTACTACTGGAGGGGTGACCTTTTGGTTAATTTGGTAGCGGAACATATGGTTGTTCTCTTCTGGTTAGTTTTCTCAGTGAACTAAAAATTAAAGTAATTTTTTTTCAAAGGGTAGGTGGGAAGATGTGGGGCTATTGTAATACAGAAATGGATAGCAGAGCATGGATTGAAAACTTAGAAAAACAGTGGATATTTAGCATTCATTAGACTGAGATAAAAGAAGGCCGTGGGTCTTCCTCATTGCTATAGCTTGGCAAGAGGCACTACAATTTTTCTTTACATGGGGATGGCTGAGAGATAGACTGATCCTCCATCAGAGAGGATAATCCATGATACAAGGTTCCAAGTTCCTGAGAACTGAGAAGCTCATTTCTTATTCATCTTTATAGTCAATGGGGAGCTTGCATAATCCCCTAAATATTATAGGCTCTCAAAGATTGGAGTAAATGGTTAGGTGATTTCTTCATTTAGTGATACAAAAACAATTAAATCTAATTCTCTTAATTTATTCATCATCTGCTATGTGTAAGAGGTTGCAGACTTAGGGGAGTTCTAGAACAGAATCATATATACGAAGATTTTGGTCATTTTTGAAACATAACTGATTCCTTTCTACTTTATCTTTACCTCACGAAAAAAAAAAGCTGTTTTTAGTTTTGTAGAAATTCTACAAAACTACAATCAGAAAGTACTTCTATAATTTTGGGGGCTTGAATGGAGGCCTAAAATGTGGCTCTTAATTTTAAGAGAATAGTTCAAGAAAAAGGGGGAAGATGTGGATAGGTTGGGAAATTAAGAGTGAGAAGGTAAGGAGTGGTTTGAATTTTCATAATGATCTCCGTTTGCAAATCCACTCAGTATTTTCAAATCTTCATTTGGCACATTTTCTTAACAGCAATTGGAATTGTTAACATCTCTCTCTCTTTACGGGCGTAATGCCCTCTACATTGTTCTTAATTTCATCAGTTTTACATTTTGGCTTGCTCCTCTACTTGACATATACTTTTCTACAAGGCAATCTCTTTCACACAAATGATGTATATAAGCAGATTGATCTATCCTGCTCTGATATCTCTTTGGAGCTTCAGGCTTATAAATCTAAATGCTTACTTGATCTCTCCTGTGGAGATCTCCAGAGTATATCAGATTCAAGCCTCAGAACCAGTTTCGATGGACCAAGCTAAAAAGGTTAGCTCCTCTTTCTGCTGTCACTACATCTTGTTGCAATTGTGTATACCTATGATGCAATATCTAATTGTGGTTTTGATTTGTATTCTCCTGATGATTTGTAATGTTGAACATTCTTTCATGTACCTCTCGGTCATACTTGTATTTCTTATTTTGAGAAATGTCTATGTCTATTGCCCATTTTTCAATCAGATTATTATTATTTTTGCAATTGGCGTTTTTTGAGTTTTTATGTATTCTCCATATTAATCCCTTGTCGAATGTATAGTTGTAAATATTTTCTCCTGTTCTGTAGGTTGTCTCTTCACCCTGTTAATAGTTTATTTAGATGTACAGTCTTTTTAATTTGATATAATCCCATTTGTCTATTTTTGCTTTTGTTTCTTTTGTTTTGAGGGGAAGGTTATCTTGTCCAAAAAGATTCTTGCCCATTCCAATATCCTGAAACATTTCCTCCAAGTTTCTTTCATTAGTGTCATGGTTTCACGTCTGAAATTTAAGTGTTTAATCCATTTGGTGGTAAATGCATGGTTTTCTAGACTTTCTGTTCTGTTCCATTGGTCTATTTATCTGTTTTTATGCCAAAACCATGCAATTTACATTACTACATCTTTGTAGTATATTTTGAAATCAGGTAGTATAATGCCTCTTGCTTATTTTTTTTTTCTCAAGATTGCTTTGGCTATTCAGTGTTTTGTAAAAAATATTTTCTTAGGAATTTTAGGATTTTTTTCTAGTTCTATAAAGAATACCATTGGGGGGCTGGGGGTATGGCTCAGTGGTAGAGCACTTGCCTAGCACATGCAAGGCCCTGGGTTCAACCTTCAGCACCACATAAAAATAAATAAAATAAATGTATTGTGTCCAACTACAACTAAAAAATAAAAATAAAGAAAGAATATCATTGGTATTTTCATAGAGATTGCATTAATTCTGTAGATTTCTTTGCGTAGCATGGGTATTTTAGCAATATTAATTTTACCAATCCATGAACATGGGATGTTCATCCTTCCTTTCTCCATCCATTCTTTCTTTCTTTCCTGTTCGATTCCAACTTCTTTCATCTATATTTTTTACTCTTCATTGAAGAGTTCTTTTCACTTCTTTGGTTGAACTAATTTCTTTTTTGGTAGCAATTATAAACAGAATTTCTTGATTTCTATTTCATATATTGGCATATAGCAACACGGCTGATTTTTGCTTTTATTTTGTATACTTCAACTTTGCTGAGTTTGTTTATTATTATTTCTTATAGTGTTTTGGTGGAGTCTTTGGGGTTTCTAAGTATAAGATCATTTCATTTGCAAACAGTGACAGTTTGTCTTTTTCTTTTCCAATTTGGATGCCCTTTAATTATCTTTCCTGATTGTTCTGGCTAGGACTTAGAGTACTATCTTGAATAACAGTGGAGAAAGTGGGCATCATTGTGTGTGGGTTTTTTTTTTTTTTTTGTACTGGTGGTTGAACTCAGGGACACTCAACCATGGAGTCACATCCCCAGCCTTTTTTTTAAATTTGCATTTTATTTAGACTGGTCTCACTGAGTTGCTTAGTGCCTCGCTGTTATGGGAGGCTGGCTTTGAACCTGTGATCCTCCTGTCTCAGCCTTCTCCTGTCTCAGAACTGCTGGGATTATAGGCATGAGCCTCTATGCTTGCCTGCATCTTTGTTTTGTTCTGATCTTAGAAAGCCTTAAGTTTTTCTTCATTCAGTATCATGCTAGCTGCTGCCTTATTATATATAGCCTTTATTGTGTTGAGATACATTCTGTCTATACCTAATTTGTTCAGAGTTTTTAATCATGAAAGAAAGTTGAATTTTTCATATGCCTTTTCTGCACCTATTGAGGTGATCATAAGGTTTTTGTCCTTCATTCTGTCAATGTGGCTTATCTTGTTTATTGATTTGTATGTTGAACCATGTTTATATCCCTAGGATGAATCCCACTTAGTCATTGTGAATAATATTTGAAAGATTTCCCCCTCCTCATATTTTGGAACAATTTAAGAATTGATGTCAGTTCTTTTAAAAATGTTTGGGAGATTTCAGCAGTAAAGTCATCTTATTTTGGAATTTTTTTTGATGGGAGACTTTTTTAAATTACTAATTACTATCAATCTCATAACTTTTCATTGTTCTAGTCAGTCTTTCTATTTCTTCATGATTCAATCTTGGCAAATTGTGCATATCCAGGAAGTTGTTAAATTCTTCTAGATTATCAAATTTGTTGGTGCATAATTGTTAACAATAAATTATATTGATCTTTTGTAGTTTTGTGGTGTCAGTTGTAATGTTTTATTTTACATCTTTCTCTATTGCTATCTCTTAACATATAAATGTGGTTATTTTCATTTTTAACTGTTTTTATAAATTTCATACTAAAGATAATGAATGGTTTCTGGTGGAACTGAAACCACTCTAGGAAGCAGAATGGATATTTCTCAGAAAACTTGGAATGGAAACAATTTGACCCATTATTCCTTTCCTTGGTATATACCCAAAGGACTTAAAATTAGCATACTACAGTGATGTGGCCACCTCAACGTTTATAGCAGCTCCATTCACAATAGCTAAGTTATGGAGTCAACCTAGGTGCCTTTTAACAGATAAAGAAAATGTAGTGTGTGTGTGTGTGTGTGTGTGCACACACACTTCATATATATATATATGAATGTTACTCAGTCATAAAGAAGAATGAAATTATGGCATTTGCTGGTAAATACATGGAACTAGAAACTATCATGCTTAATGAAATAAGCCATTCCCCCCAAACCGAAGGCCATATGTTCTCTCTGATATGCGGATGCTAACACACAATAAGGAGGGGGAGGGAAGAATAGAAGTTCATTGGATTAGACATAGAGGAATGAAGGGAAGGGAGGAAGGATGGGAATAGGAAAGACAGTAGAATGATTTGGACATAAATTTCCTATGTTTGTATATAAATACATGACTATGTAACTCCACATCATGTATAATCACAAGAACGCGAAGTTATACTCCATGTACATATAGTATGTCAAAATACATTCTACTTTATCTAAAAAGAACAAATACAAAAAAGAAAAAAAGGTAATGAATGGTTTATGCAGCATATTTACAATATTAAAACATTCTACATTTGTCTGTATAGTTGCTGTTACCAGTGAATTTTATACCTCCCAATGTCTCTTTCAGTTTGAAGAACTCGTTTTAGCCTTTCTTGTAGGACAGGTTTGTTGGAGCTATATTCTCTCAGCTTTTGTTTGGTAATGCCTTTATCTCTTTTTTATTTCTTAGGACCAGCTTTTCTCAGTGCAGTGTTCTCAGTTGACAGTTTCCTGTTTTCAGTACCATGATCATCCTATGCTACTCTCTCCTGGTCTGTAATATTTCTGCTAAGGATTCTCTGTCAGGAAATTTTGAACATCATTATGTATTATTTGTTTCTTGTCTCTTGTTGCCTTGAGGCTCATCTCTTTATCTTTAACCCTTAAGAACTTGCTCATAATATATCTTGGGGTAGAGTTGGTTAGGTTAAATCTGCTTGGTGATCTTTGACCTTTCTGCACCTGGATAGTTGTATCTTTTCTAAGTTTGGAAGTTTTGTATTATTATGTCTTCTAATAAGCTTTATACATCTTTGCCATTCTGAAGTCCTTGAATTCCAATAATGTAAGTGTTTGCTCTTTTAATGCTGTCCCAAAATTCCTACAAATTTTCTTCATCCTTTTCATTCTTTTTCATTTTTTCTCTTCCAACCGTGTATTTAAAATAACTTATATTCAAGTCTACTCATTTTTTCTTTTGTTTGATCTTTTCTAGTATTGCTGTGTCTATCATGTTTTATTTTGCCTAGTGGATTTTTCAGCTCAAGGATTTCTGTTTGATTTTTTTTTTGTGATGTTTCCATCTCTTCATGAACTTTTTCTGTTATCAAGTATTCAAATGTTTTTTTTTTTCTGTTTTGTGTTGAAGCTTGTTCAGCTTCTTTGAAATAGCTATTTTAAATTCCCCATCCAAGAGTTTACTCATATGGGTTACGGCTGGGTTTTTTTTTTTTTTTTTTTTTTTTGCTTTATTTTGACAACTAGATGAGGTCATGGTTTCCTGAGAGTTCTTAGTGTTTAGTGTGAGACATCATCTGTACATTGAAGGATTAGGTATTTATTTCAGTCTTGTGCCTTTCTCCCCAGAAATTCTATGCAGATATTTATTTTCTCTGCAGTCATGTTCACTATTTTAGCACTAGATGGTAGCCTAAGTCCACTTGCCATTGGTGCACTGTTGGTCTATTGTCTCTATTTCAGCACTAGAGGACAATTCAAGCCCACATTTGCCCCAAATCCTCAGTTTGTGAGTTGCTTCATGTGAACCAAGAGAGTATCTTAAGATGATAGTATATCCTAATAACTGTCTCCCAGGGGAAAGTGAAAGAATGAACAAGGCTCGTCATCAGAGAAAATGCCCGTTTATTGAGGAACAGCTCTGCATATTTATAGAGCCGGGGGTAGTTTGACAGTTATGACAGTTTAATGGTTGAACGGTTTGACAGTTGGCATGGGGTGCTTTCTGATGGGTGTGTAAGGATCATGTGAGCCAGCAGGGCTAGTCTTATTGGTGGGTAAGGATCATGTGAGTACTGAGTTCCAAGGAGAAGTCCTGTGCTAACTTTCTTGCCCTTCTCCTCAGCAAGTTGTGTCCTGCTCCTAAACGATTTGAATTTTTTAAAAAAATTTGTGAACTCCAAGGCTTGCTCTTTTTGCATTACAATTGTATGAGTTTTGACAAATGCATAATGTCATGTACCCACCATACAGTATCCTATGTAATGGTTTCATTACTCTAGGAATCCTCTACATTTCAGGTATTCAACTCTTTCCCCAGCCCCCTGAACTCTTTTTAGCCACTTGTCTTTTTACTGTCTCCATAGTTTTGCTTTGTACAGAATGTCACATAGTAGAATTATACTATATGTAGCCTTTTCGTTACTTTTATCTGCTTAGTAATATGCATTCAGTTTTATCCATTTTTTTTTTTTTTGGTAGTTTGATAGCTCTGTTTTTTTAAGTCAACAAATAATATTGCATTATATGGATATACCACCAACATTCATTCATTCATTCCTTCACCTGTTGAAAGACATCTTGGTTGTTTCTAGCTTTTTGCAATTATGAATAAACAGCTAAAACATCCACAAGTTGTTAGAAATTGCCAAAATGTTTTTCAAAGAGTCTGTACTATTTTGCATTCTCATCAGCAATGAGTGTTCTCGTTGCTCTGCATCCTTGTTAGTATTTGATCTGATCAGTTTGGGATTTTAGTCATTCTAGCAGGTATGTAGTACTATCTCATTATGACTTTAATTTGCATTTCCCTAATGACAAATGATGTTGAGCATCTTCTCATTTACTTATCTTTGGTGAAATATTTGTTAGATCTTTTAGCTGTTATTTGAGCTGTTTATTATTGTTTAGTTTTAAGAGTTCTTTGCATATTTTGAATAGGATTTCTTTATCAGATATATACTCCCCCCCCTTTATGAATTTTCTTTTCACCTTTTAATTCTCTTAATAGTGTCTTCCATAGGACAGAATTTTAAATTTTTAATAAATTCCAATTTAACAGTTTTTTTTAATCATGCTTTTGGTATTGTACTTTAAATTCATTTCCAAATCCATGGTTATCTAGATTTCTCCATGTTTTGTCCCAGAAGCTTTATGGTTTTGTGTTTTAAGTCTATATTCCATTTTGAATAAGTTTTTGTGAAATGTGTGAGGACTTTTTTTTTTTTTCACATAGAGATGCTCAATTGGAAAGACTTTCTTTTGTCCAAAAAAATTGTCTTTATTTTGAGGTATGTTCCTTTGTTAAAGATTGACTGAATTTATTTTTGTGGGTCTATTTTTGATAGTCTATTCTGTTTCATTAATTTATATGTCTGCTTATTCACCAATACCACATTTTCCTGATTTACAGTCATTTAATGCAAATCTTGAAATTGGGTCCTCCCACTTTTAATTTTTTTTTTGATATTTTGTTGGATCTTTTGCCTTTCTGTACAATTTAAAGATGTTTTTAAATATCTACAAAGTAGATTTTTGAGATTTTGATTAGGGTTGCACTGAATCTATCAGGTTGGGAAGAATTAACATCTTAACAGTTTTGAGTCTTCTAATCAATGAATATGAAATTTATTGGTCTTTGATCTTGTTCATTAGAAGTTTCTAAGCTTGTAATTTTATATATACTCCTATATACATATTAATTTATATACCTATACATCCATCCATTTCATTTTTTGGTGCCATTATATGATATTGAGTTTTTGATCAAATTTTAATCATTCATTGTCCCCATATGTAGGAAGGCAGTAGAATTTTGTATATTAACTTTATATCTTAAGACCTTGCTAGAATCACTTATTGTTTCCAGATTTTTTTATAATGTAATAAATTTTTTTCCTACATACACAATTACATCATGTGTTAACAAATGCAGTTCCATTTTTTTTTTCTTCTGGGTTGATTAATCTTTTATTTCCTTTTCTTGTCTTATTGCATGTTATGGTTTAGATGTGAGGTGTCCCCCAAAAGCTCATGTATGAGACAGTGAAAGAAGGCTTAAAGGTGAAATAATTGGGTTATGAGAGCCTTAACCCAATCAATGAATTAATCCCCTGACAGGGATTATCCTTGTGGTATCTGAAGACAGGTAGTATATGGCTAGAAGAGATGGGCACTGGGGGTGTGAGTATATATTTTGGGGTATATATTTTGTGCCTGACAAGTGGAGTCTCTCTCTCTGCTTTCTGATAATCATGTGAGCTGTTTCCCTCTGCCAAACTCTTCCACCATGATGTTCTGCCTTACCTCAAGCCCAGTGGAATGGAGCAGGCTGTCTATGGACTGAGACCATGAGCCCCAAATCAACTTTTCCTCCTCTAATTGTTTTTGTCAGGTCTTTTAGTCACAGCAGTGAAAAAGCTGACTAGTGAGTACAATAATAACATTTCATTAACTAGGACTTCCAGCATAGTGTTGAATAGGAGTGATAAAAAGTTATATTTTTTGCCCTGTTCTTGATACTAGGAGGAAAGTTTCTAGTTCTCTCAATTAAGTATGATATTAGCTTAATTTTCTTTGTTTTCTCTTGATGCTTTTCATCAAATTGAGATAATTCTTTTTAGTTATACATGACAATAGAATCCATCTGACACAAATATGCAGCATGAAATAGATCTTATTCTAATTAGGACCCCATTATTGTGGGTGTACATGATAGTGGGGTTCACCTAGGTATTTTCTCATATATACATATGTTAGATTTATTTTACTGTCTTTCCTATTTCTTTCCTCCTTCCATTTTCTTAATTCCGCACTTATCTAATCGACTGAATTTCTCCTACACACACACCTTTATTGTGGTTTAGCTTCCCCATAGCAGCAAATGGTTTTTTGGGATTGACTTATTTCCCTTAGCATGATAGTTTCCAGATCCCATTTATTTACTGGCAAATGTCATAAAGTCATTCTTCTTTATGGCTAAGTAATATTCCATTGTGTATATATACCACAATTTCTTTATCTATTTATCTGTTGACAGGCACCTAGGTTGGCTCCAGAGCTTAGCTGTTGTGAATTATCCTGCTATAAACCCTGATGTGGCTGGGTTCTCATAGTATGCTAATTTTAAATCCTTTGGCTGTCTATCAAGGATTGGGATAACTTGGTCAAATAGTGGTTCCATTTCAAGTTTTTTGAAGAATTTTCATACTGCTTTCCAGAAGGATCACACCAATTTGCAATCTCACTAACAAAGTATGAGCATACCCTTTCCCCTACATCTTTGCCAATATTTATTGTTACTTTTGTTCTTGATAGTTGCCATTCTGACTGGAGTGAGATGAAATTTCAGTGTCATTTTAATTTGCATTTCTCTAATTACTAGAGATATTGAACATTTTTTCATATACTTGTTGACCATTTGTATTTCTTCTGGAAAGGTCTGTTTAACTCCTTTGCCCATTTATTGGTTGGGTTATTTGTTTTCTTGGTGTTAAGTTTTTTGAGTTCTTTGTATATCCTGGAAATTAATGCCCTATCTGAGGTGCAGGTGGCAAAGAATTTCTCCTATTCTGTAGGCTCTGTCTTCATGTTTTTGATTTTTTCTTTTGCTGTAAAGAAGCTTTTTAGCTTAATGTCATCCCATTTATTGATTTTCTATTTTATTTCTTGTACTTTAGGACTCTCGTTAAGAAAGTCAGTTCTTGAGCCAATATGTTGAAGTATTGGGCCTCTGTTTTCTTCCAGTATATGGAGGGTTTATGGTCTAATTTCTCATTCTTTAATTCACTTTGAGTTGATTTTTGTGCAGGGTGAGAAATAGGGGTTAACTTTCATTCTATTACACATGGATTTCCAGTTTCCCCAGCACCATTCATTGAAGAGGCTATCTTTTTTATTTATTTATTTATTTATTTTTTAATTGGTTGTTCAAAACATTACAAAGCTCATGACATATCATCTTCCATACATTTGATTCAAGTGGGTTATGAACTCCCATTTTTTACCCCAAATACAAGTTGCAGAATCACATCGGTTACACATCCACATTTTTACATAATACCATATTAATGACTGTTGTATTCTGCTACCTTTCCTATCCCCTACTATCCCCCCTCCCCTTCCCTCTCATCTTCCCTCTCTCTACCCCATCTGCTGTTGTTTAATTCTCTCCCTTGTTTTTTTTTTTTCCCCCTTTCCCCTCACAAACTCTTATATGTAATTTTGTGTAACAATGAGGGTCTCCTTCCATTTCCATAGTTTCCCTTCTCTCTCCCTTTCTCTCCCCCCACTCGTCTCTGTTTAATGTTAATCTTTTCCTCATGCTCTTCTTCCCTGTTCTGATCTTAGTTGCTCTCTTTATATCAAAGAAGACATTTGGCATTTGTTTTTTAAGGATTGGCTAGCTTCACTTAGCATAATCTGCTCTAATGCCATCCATTTCCCTGCAAAATGAAGAGGCTATCTTTTCTCCAGTGTATGTTTTTGGTGCCTTTGTCTAGTATGAGGTAATTGTATTTATGTGGGTTTGTCTATGTATTTTCTATTCTATTCCATTGTATATTTATTGTTGTATCTTTAGTATGTATATATATTTAATTTGGATAAAAACTGAGGATGGTTCAGGATCTTATTATGAAACAAAGAAGTAGCAGAATTAAGACTGCCTAAGGGAGTCAGGGACAACTTTAGATGAAGATGATGAAATCTAGCTAGTTCTTAAAGGTGAAAATATTTAGCCTGGTAAGGGAAGAAAATGGTGCATTTCAGGCTGAAAGAGGGGGCATTTACTGAAATAGAGTAGGGTTGGGAGTGTGGTGTGGGGTGATAAAGCCAGGATAGGTTAAGATGGGGAACTCCTGCCAAAAAGAAAGAAATGCCATGCAAATAAGTTTAATTTGTATGCCGAAAGCAGAAGATAAGGGAGCCTCTACACTCAAAGTATGACTCAGGGACCAAAACACTTCCATCACCTGGGGACCTGTTACAAATGCAAAATCTTGGACTCCATTTCAGATTTATTGAATTAGAAGTTGCATTTTAACAGACTCCCAGGGGATTCTTATACACTTCAAATTTTGAGAAGTGCTGGTATGAAGAGCTCTGGGCAGGGATTGTAATGGCCACATTTGCATTTTTGGAATCTTTTGGCTGAAGCAACTCCCACCGCCCCAAAGAAATATCTTCCTGTCTCTTGTCTTGAGTCATATGCCTGGCAGCTAGTGTTCTAGAAGCAGTTAGGAAGATTGCTGCTGTGAATCTCAATGTCAGCCTCATCCTGCCATTGTGCCTCATCCCACCATTTGGGCATTATTTTACCCAATCTGGACCTTCTACAGAAAATAAACCTCTGGTTTATTGAATGGAGCTAGGGTGGATACTGTTTGGTAGGGGTAATATCAAGGGACTCAATAGTATGTATTTATCAATACCCTTTCTCTCAGCCTCACTCCTCATAGTCTTCTAGGAATGAAAGAATAAATTGGTTTATGTCTCAAAGTTAATACTCCCTAGAATTGTACCTTCTGCTCTGCTAAGACAGGTAATACATCTCTATCTGCTTCTTGTTTTTTAAAATTCTCCTGAACTCTTTAAAGCACTATTATTGTCTGGCTTTCTGTCTTCTTTGTACTTGAAGATTGATGTTTCTTTAATGACTATTTAGTTGAGTTTGGGAGGAAGAGGCTTCTTCCATTTTTAATAGAATGTTGGGATTACTCTTTAATCTCCATTGTTTTTCTCATCATTTGACTTGGCAAAAAAGCAACCATTTTGGTAAAATAACATGTACTCTGAATATTCTGATGAGTATTGATCCCTAATTAAGATATACAACATTTCCATCAACCCATGTTTCCCTCCTCTGGTGGGCAGCTTCTGAAATGGTCTTTAATAATCCCCATCTCCTGGTATTCAATTCCTATGTAATCTCCTCTTAAATGTGAGCTACACATACAATGACTTGATTCTAATGAATAAAATATTGGTAAAGGTAATGGCACGTTAATTCTGAGAGCAGAAGATTGTGATTTCTATGTTGCCGGCATTCCCTTGCTCTCTTGCTTGCAAATTCTGATAAAGCTAGCTTCAATATTGTGAAATTCCCTATGAAGAGACCAACATGTCAAGAAACTGAAGATGTCCTCTGGCCAACAGTTGATGGGGAAATGAGACCCTCAGTTCAACAACCTGTGAAGAATTGAAGCCTGCTAACAACCACTTGAGTAAGCTGAGAAATAGCTTTTAATATGACTGAAGCCCCCGCTGGCACACCTCATGAGTGATTTAAATCATGCCAGATTTCTGATCCACAGAAACTGAGACATGATAAATGTGTTCAGCCGTGACATTTCGGGGGTAGTTTGTTATAAAATAATAACTAATTAACATAACTCTGACCCTTTGCAGTCAACTTCTCCCAACCCACCATCAGGTTGGCAGGTCAATTCGTTATTATAGGTTTATTTTCCTTTTCAAAATTTTAAATAATGTACTATTTATTTTTGTGTGTGTTATTTATCCACATTGTCATATATATTCATGTTGTTGCATTGGTTCAGTTTTATTGCTGAGCAATTTTACATTGTATGGATATAATTTGTTTTTCCATTTACCCATCCATGAACATTTGGGTTGTTTCCAGTTTTGGGTTACCATGAATAAAGCTGCATGGATATCCATATTTAATCTTTATTTCTCTTAGGGTAAATACCTGGGAACAGAATTGCTAGGTCATATGTTAGGTGCAGGCTTGTATGTTTCTCTTTTTAAGAAACTAGCAAACTGTTTTCCAAAGTGTTTGAACCATTTAGATTTTCCTTTCTCTTTAGCTTTTAGCCATTGACAGTGATGCCCCTTGATGTGCTTTTCTTTATATTTATCTTGCTTGTGATTCTTTGAGATTTATTTGTAAATTAATACTTCTCTTTAGTCAAAAAACTATTACACTATTTTTTAGAATATTTTCATGTTCTTCTCCTAGAATTCCAGTTACACATTTGTTGGACTGTTTAATATTTTCCCACATAAAATTATTTTAATTTTCAGTTTCTATAATTTGTAATGGTTTCCATTTGTCCATTGAAATTCTCTCTTCACTCATTAGGACTATACTTTCTTTAACTAATTTATATTTATTTCCCTTTAATATTTAAAGAATATCTGTAAAAATGGTTTGAAATGTTTGCCAAATCAAACATCATGAATCTCTCAGCAATTTTTATTGACTGCCTTACTTTTCTATTTCTTTGTGCATCTAGTAATTCTGGGTTGCAAACTGAATAGTGTAAAATAAATGAAGTAGTGATTATAGATTCTATTATACTCTTCTGAGAATTTTTTTTTGTTCTGGTACGCAGCTGTGTTAGCCAGATTTTCCTCACTGTGACAAAATACCTGAGAAAACTACCTTTAAGGAGGAAAGACTTATTTTGGCTCACAGTTTCAGAGGTTTCAGTCCATGGCCACTTGGCCCCATTGTTGAAGACCTGTGGTGAAGCAGAATGTCACGGCAGGGAGCCTGTGGTAAAAATGTGAGGTTTTCACAGCCAGGCTCTTCTACATAAAGAAACAGGGAGGAAGCATTCCACAAACACATTTGTATTTTATTCTATATTCACAAATAAAGGTGTTTTTAGGCATAGACACATACTGATTTGTTTCTGAGCTTTTTTGGAGGCTTTGTTGGTTTATCTATTATTGTGCTAAAACCATTCTTTTAAAGTATTAGAGCTTTATTATACTTGTTAATATTTGTCAGACCAAGCCATTGTTACTATTTTTCTTTTTCAAACAATTTTAGTAATTTTTGATTCTATTTTTTGAGATCTATCTTAGAATAATTTTAATGATTAACTCAGTAAGACTCTGTCTCTAAATAAATTACAAAATAGGATGTGGCTCAGTAGTTGAGTGCCCCTGAGTTCATTCCCCAGTACAAAAAAAAAAAAAAAAAAAAAAAACCAAAGCCAAAACAAAACAAAACAAAAAAATCTTGGGCTGGGGTTATGGCTCAGCAGTAAGAGTGCTCATCTAGCACATGCGAAGCACTGGGTTCAATCCTCAGCTCCACATAAAAATAAAATAAAGGTTCTTGTGTCCACCTACAACTAAAAAACAAATATTTAAAAAAATCTAGCGAGGTTGTTTATTGAAGTTTGTTATAGTAACCTGAGGAGAGCATTAGTCGGGATCAAACCCAGGGCCTTATACATGCCAGACAAACTTCTTGATATTCAAGCTTATAAAAAGTTTTCAACAAATTTTGTAGTTTTTATTTATAGATAACACAAACATTCTTTTTATTAAAAAAAAAAAAAGAACTTCAAAGGAATTTTTTTTTCATTATAAGCACACTTCCAGAATATAAGTGAAGTGTTTGATTATTCCTAAGGGTAGCTTTTGTGTAAAAGAAAGATTATTTTTAAGATGTTAATACTAGCATTTCATTTATCAAAATTATAAATTATAAAACTAGATTTTCCTTAATCTTTTAAGTTCAAGTTACAAACCTAGTTGTAAAATTATTGAAATGCAAACAAAAATTTAAATTTTCTTTGATTAAAGTTTAATTAATACAAGATGAACAGAGCATATTCCGCTAAACAATCAGCCCCATTTACAACTTAGTTAATTAAATTTATTCAATCCCTAAAACTGTATTTACAAGTTTAACATAATTGATTTTTTTTTCAACATTTCAAATGCATCTAACAAGTGTGGCCTTCCAAATTCTTGAACAAGTCTATAAAGTCTGATAGAACAAACTGATAAATATGGCAAATCTTTAAAAAAATTCCAGTGCATTTAAAAACTTAGCTAAAGTCTTTTATAATTTTCACCTTAAAACTATAAAATCAGTTACTTAATTGCATGTTTTAAAATGGAATCACAGTTCTAATCTTTTAGATTTTCTTGTATACATCCAAACTCTGAAGCTGTATAATCTCTTTAGGTATGAAATACACACAGATTGTTCCAACAATTACTAATAGTTATACCTGAGTGTGGCACAAAAACATTAATATAATAGTTTTATTTATTTTCTCCTCTCTGTATTGATTTGAAACTTCATAGGGTTAAAAGACACCCATGAGGGAAATGATTTTACCATCCAGAGCCAACAAGAGTTATTTCCCCTATCAAATTAGGGAGAGATTTTAGCAGAATAAAGCTGTTCATGGGCCACAGATTTTTGGCCAGACACTTGATCTGATTCTCCAAGAGCCACTCGGTGACATGTTGATTCAGTTTTTCCAAGTCACTAAGAGCAGAGACTCCAACTCCATATCCGTTGGGAGGGATTACTATTTTCTGGATTTAAAATTTACCATTACTTAACCCTACTGTCTGATATGAAGTTTGCAGTCTTCTGCTCAGTTTGCTTCACATGTTTAAACCTATTTCCTGCCTGATTATACTTTGAATTTTTTCCAGATCCTTCTGTATGTCCTGGCCACACTTTGATAATTCTTTACTGATACAGAGACTGAAGTCATTCTCACGATAACAAAGGCTATTACACAAACACCCATTTATCCAACACCTTAGCCTCATCAAGCCTTAACATTTTATTTTGGGTTTCAAAAAATAATAATAATAATAAAAAACCTTTTTGGCTTACAATAGGTGGAGGGGAGAGAGGAGTGGAGGTTCACCCAAATGGACAGGAAGAGTGGGGAAAGGGAGGGAGGGATGGGAATGAGAAAGACTGTAGAATGAATCAGACATAACTTTCCTATGTTCATATATGAATACACAACCAGTGTAACTCCACATCATGTACAACCACAAAAATGGGAACTTATACTCCATGTATGTATGATATGTCTAAATTCATTCTACTGTCATGTATAACTAAAAAGAATAAATAAAATATTAAAAAAACAAAACAAAACAAACATTTCTGATACAGTTGTGGGTTCTAGGGTACTGTTCCCTGATTTCATTCTCCCCCTCTCCCAGAGGATTATGCCCCTTAATTTTGTTCATAACAAAAGCATCCTTTGATTTATCATAACATGTGAATATGCCAATAAAAACATTGTTTTTTATCTTTCCAAATTTATGCATATATTATTTCTAATTACCATTTTGCAACGTACTTTTTTGGTATTCAACATTATATTTTTGAAAATTATTAATGTTCATGCATTTAGCTCCAGTTAATTTAACTGTTGTATAAAAGGAATTGTCAAGCATTTTAAAATTCTATTGTAATGTACAAATGTATCAATAAAATGTATTGTTCAGTATTTTTCCAAATTTTTTGTATGTATTATTTTGTAATTGTCATTCTAAAATTTCATCATTTTGGTAATTATTGTTTTTGTAAATTACTAATGTTGTTACATGTAGCTCTAGTTAATTTAACTGTTGTATAATAGGAATTTATTCAGTAAATATATCACAAATTTATTTTTCCACTTATTTGGTTGATGGAAATTGATTTTTAAAATTATAAACATTAGTGCAAGTAATATATTTTTACATGTATCTGTGTACAATATGTGTGTTTGAGTTTTCTTAAGTGATATAAGTGGAATTTCTGAGTTGAAGACCTACATTTTTAACTTTATAATTTTCAAACTGCTCTCTTGCCACATGAGAGCTCCCACCATTCATTCTTGCCAATATGTGTTTTCAAATTTTTGTAAAATGATGTGAGATAGTTTCTCCCTCTTGTTCTACTTTAGAATCCCCTGGTTACTGGGGAGATGGAACATTTTTCTTTTACTGACCATTTATCTTTCCTCTTCTGTATATTGTCTGCTCACATGCTTCAACCATTTTCCACTGTCACTTGTTCCCCTTAAGTTGGTTTGTAAGCCAACTTTATAAATGTTGATTTCAATTCTTTGTTACTTTTATGTGTCAAGATACTAAATTTTAACTTTGGTGTCAAATTCATCCATCTTCTTATTTTGTGTGTGTGTGTGTGTGTGTGTGTGTGTGTGTGTGTGTGAAAGAGAGAGGAGAGCTTATTTCCTTTATGATATTTATTTTATTTAATACTTATTCTCCTTATGTTTTTGCACTCTATATTTCCTTTCATACCACATTCTCCCTTTTCCATTCTCAGCACATTCGGAAATTTTGAGTGATATTTTAGAAACACTCATAGTTAAGTATAATTTTTTTTTTCATTCCATGTGTCTAACGTCTTCTTCAACATGAGAGAAAACTTACCCAGCATTGACAATCACTGAACTCTTTCCTCCTGCCTTTCCCCTCTGTCATCATACTTGTTACCTAGAGCAGTGTTATTGAATCACATATAGAATTTAATTAATTAATTAATTAATTTTTTGGTTCTAGGGATGGAACCCAGGGTCTTGCCCATACTAGGCAAATACTCTGCCACTGAGCTCAACCCCCAACCTTTCATGCGTAATTTTAAATTTTGTAGTAGCCAATTAAAAGAGTGAAAAGAAATAGGGAAAACAATTTTAATAACATTTTTCCTTAGCTTATATGCAAAATATATCTAGCATAAAAATTATTGAAATACTTTGCATTCTTTTTTCATACTGTTTCCAAAATCCAAAGTGTATTTTCCACTTCATCATACCACCATTCAAACCAGCCACATTTCAAAGCACGCGGTAGCTATGTAGAGCTAGTAGCTAACATATTGGGTAGCTCCGGTCTACAGTTTCATTTTTACCTATGTTAAACAAAAAAATGACCTATAATTAGCAATTATAAATAATAATTACTGAATATATCGCATACATTTAAATTTATTAACAAACCTATCTTTTTCATGCTCATTATTATTTTTTAAAATTTCTTTGTTTTCCTCCTGGGTTTGCTTTGCTTTTTTTGCTGAAACACATCATTTGCTTTCTTTAAGTATGAGACAGGCTTGTAAATCTTTGTAGGTCTGAAATGCCCTATTTTGTCCTCATTATTGAATAATTGTTGAGCTGGTTAGAATCTTATGTTGACAATCATTTTCCCTTTGGGTTTTAAAGTTGTGACTCCATGTCTCTTGCCTTCGGGCAGTAGGCCTGGCTTCTGTCCCTGTCTCTAGTAGAATACAGTTAATGCTCTTTACTTTAAGAACTGCCTTCCGGAGTCATCTGCCTGCCTCTGGATAGAATGTGAGCTGGCCCAGAGCTTCAGTTTCACTCATTGCTTTGCATTTCTCTTTAGCTGCTGATCTATGGTGAGCCTTATTTTATTTTTGAGCTAACCACCATTTCTAGTATTCTATTTTGCATTTTTCTATCATTAACAACGCATGTCAAAGCATAAACTGATATAACCATTCTGGCCAGAAATCAACAATTTTGTTAAAGTGGAATCTCAAATATTTTATATATTGTTTTGTTGCATCTGTAGTATCTTTTAAAACTATATAATCTCTAGTTTTGCATTCATGGCATGTAGAAAAGATAATAATTTTTGTACACATATTTGTAGTACATGCTTTCCTTTCTAATTAGCTCTTTCATTGTTAAAACTGATTTTGTAGGTACAAGACAAAATAGCTTGAAAATATTTTATCTTTCTTTGTTCAGACAAGATTTGTATAATTTTCTCTTCCAAGTTTATTGTGTGAGTTAGAACTTTCCAATTTGTTAGCAGTAGTGACAACTAATATTTAAATTTTGTTCTTGACTTTGAAAATTTATCTAAGGTTTAATCATCTATCCAAAATAAATATTCTTGATTAGGTTAAAGGAGTGTACTTCTATTTCCAGTTTACAGTCTTTATAGCAAATTAGAAATTACTGCCAAATTCTTTTAAATGCCTTTCTGCTTCCCTCAAGATATTCATATGTTTTGATTTATTATTGTGTTAATGTATATTGTTTTAATAAATTGAATCATCCTTCATTCTTGGAATAAACCATATATGGTTATGGAATATTATTCTTTTAATATACTGCTAGATTCCACTGCTAATATTTTAGATTAAAATAACAAGTGATATTGATTTGTAGTTTTCCTTTTGTGCTTTCTTAGGTTTTCATTTGATGGTTATGCAGACTTTGTAAAATTAAGTGGAAAGCTTTCCATCTTTTCATATGCTTTGAGAAAGTTTAAATAGCGTGAGAATTATCTGTTCTTGAAAGTTTGAAAGAATTCATCTGTGAAACCAAAAGACGATTGTTTCTAATTCTTATGTTTTACATTATGCATCTTCTGTTTCAAAAGTGATTTTTAATATTTGCAATTAGTTGTTTAATCAGACTTGTAGCAGTTATTCATGCTTAACCCTTTGACTGGTGTAATTTCTCACTGTCTTCATTTTATACTACCATTCCTCCATCCTTAAACTTTCATTTAAATAATACTTGACAACTCTTAAGAGAAGACCATAGCCAGGTGCGGTGGTGCACGCATGTAATCCCAGTGGCTCAGGAGGATCACGAGTTTAAAGTCAGCCTCAGCAAAAGTGAGGCGCAACTGAGTGAGACCCTGTCTCTGAATAAAATACAAAATAGAGCTAAGGATGGGAGGGACTCAGTGGCTGAGTGCCCTGAGTTCAATCCCAGTAACAAAACAAAACAAAAACAAAAATCAAAAACCATTATATATATTCAGATCCCTTACTCATGTGACCATATCTTTTCTTTATACAGAAGTGATAATTCTCCTGGAAATAATTCTTGGGTCACAACATCTCAAAACCATGCAGACTTTTCTTCTGGTATTTAGTAGTGCAGCACAAACTTCTAATGCAGTCTAATGTTTATTCCTTCTCAGATAATCTGTTTCTGAAAAAAAAAAAAAGGTACTATCCCTAAATCTTTAGAGGATTTTTATCTGCAGTGGATAATTTGAAAAAATCTAGGATCTGTTTAGGTCTCTGCTTGTTGATTTTTGCCTTGAATGTAATTTACTCTTTCAATGTGCATTCCCACATCTATCTTTTTTTCTTTTTTATATATTTCACTTACATATATCTTTTTTAATATATATTTAATTTTTAGTTGCAGTTGGACACAATACCTTTATTTTATTTATATTTATGTGGTGCTAAGGATCGAACCCAGGTCCTCCAACGTGCTAGGCAGGCGCTCTACCGCTGAGCCACAATCTCAGCCCCATATATATCTTCCATATCCAGTCATGTCCCACATAACAATGTTTTAGGCAATGATATGCCACATACACAATGGAGGTTGAATGAAATTATATTGTCTGGTGACATGGTAGCCTCTTAGTTTGTAAACTATGCACTATGATGAAATTGCCCAACAACACATTTCTCAGAATGTACCTCCACTGGGAAGTGAAGCATGGCTATATAAAAACTGTTCAGTTTGTTTTCATTTTTCATGAAAATTAATTTTAATCATTAGTCTTGATTATTCATTTGTATTATAGATATTTTATGGCTTATTCTTCAACAGGCTTGTAATATCTATCATAAGTTATATCTATCATAAATTTCTGCTCTTAGATTTTTCCCTTTGTCTTCTGGCTTGATTTGCTTATAAACATTTAGTTTCTTATCTCCTCCATATTTTTTTCCTTGCCTTTCTATCCTTTTCATTTTTTAAGTTTTTAAAGAATACTTGCCTTTATTTTTGCATTCTTTAGAGAATACCAAAAAGTTTTATGAATTTGTTTCCTGAACTTTGCATGAAATAATTTTCAGAAGTATGTTCTGTTTTTAAATCTTTGGATTAAGTTTCCTTTCCTTTCATTTTGCTGTATTTTCTCACAGACCTCATATGGGTCTGTTTTTCTTTACTCTGGAATCTCTGTAAGAACTGTGTGGATTCAGAGCTTACCAACAGATTTTGAGAATTGATCCTAGCAAATCCTAGAACTTCTTCAGGTCTACTGTTGATGTGCTCATTTGTCAGCCTGTGATGGTCATCTATTGTCTCCCCTTCCTAGCACCCCTTTCCACACCATTTGTTTTAAAAACTGTACAGCCCTCCTCTTGGAGCTGACTCCTTCTCTACTGCATCCATGCAGCCACCTCTATATCCCAGGACTTGCCTCCAGACCACTTTTAGACACCTGACCATGACTAGGCCATTTGCTCTTTCATGGGAATTTTGAAATTACAAAAACAGGGAGCTATTTCCTTCTGAAACATAAGCTGTAACATAAAATTTAGGGAACTGTTGGCACTCATGTTTTATATCATAGAGACTGGAGAAGTAGAGAAAGTTAAAACAGAGAAAGAAAAATGATGAAAAAAAAGCAGATAAACAGGAAGAAATGGAAATGAAGGATTTTTAAGTATGGAATGTGGGAAACTAAAAGAACTCTGGGATGTTGGATATCACCAACCAGAGACTCGTGTGTTCATGTGTGTGTGTGTGTGTGTGTGTGTGTATAATCTCCAGTCAAATATATAGATAATTAAGATCTATATCTCCTTGGAGAAATGGCTGAATCCAAGATACAGCAAGGAAAGAAGAAGATAAGCTTTGAAGCTTATAATTTTAGAAGTGTGATAGCACTCAAAGAATTAAGGGGCCATGTAGAAAGGACACGGGGTCAACTTAGTAGCTGCCACAGGACAAATTTAAGACAATATGAACATTAAACAATGAGTTACAACCATTTGAATAAAATAGAAATTATGAGTTCATATTGGTATAACAAATAAATAATAAACAAGCAAAAAATACACAGATGGAGGAGAAATAAGCTTCTCCAATTAGCAGAATATCTGCTAATAGTAACATCATTTGGAAAACATAAAGATAGTTTTATGTTTGTTCATTTGCTTTTTATGATACTGGAAATCAAGCCTAGAGCATTGTTCATGCAAGGCAAGCATTCTACCATTGAGTACATACCCAGTTCAAGGTAGTTTATATTTAGAGGAATTGCCAATGGATCCCAAGACTGGTGGGTAGAAGTTTGAGAATGAAGACAGAATATTGGTATATTATCAGAATATTTTCCTGTAAAATAGTAGTCAAAAACAAAGGGGAAATGGTGATTTTTTTTTTATAGTGGAGAAAACTAGCAGATAACAATTTGACCAGGCCATCAAGGTTAACATACATTGAAACAAGTCAACATAGTTTTTCTGCATATGTGCTGTACCCAGAAAATATTTGTGTTGTTTCTGTGACAATGTCTCAGAATTGTGGAGGAACAGCCCCTTTATCTTCTAATATTTCTGTTGAAAAGCCTAATGCCAATATTATTTGGCCCTTTATATGAAAGCCACTTTTTCTTTACAAAATTTTTAACATCTTTCAATCTGAATGTTCTGAAATGTCACAATGATGTATCTTGTGATGATCTACTTTCAATTATTTTTCTGAATAATATGTGAGATCTTGCAACATGAAAACTCAGCGTTCTTTTTTTTCTCTTTCCACACTTTTTATTGGTGAAGTGTAGTTGTGCATAATGATGGGATTTGTTGTTACATATTCGTATATACACATAACAACATAATTCAGCCAAATCACTCCTCAGCACTTCCCCCTCCCTCCCCTTCTCCCACCTCTGATCCTTCCCTCTACTGATCTCCTTTTGATTTTCGCCCACCACCTTTCTTTTATTTTTTTCTCTCTAGCTTCCACATATGAGAGAAAACATACAACCCTTGATCTCCTGAGGAAAAACTCAGTGTTCTTGAATTATTTTGTTGAAGCTTGTTTTTCTTTTTTTTCCCTGTTCCATCAGAATTTGAAACCCCTGGATGAATATGTCAATTTTCTTCTTTGATCTTTTATCTGCCTTTTTTTTCTTTAAAAAAAAAAAATCCTTTGGGCTAGGGATGTGGCTCAAGTGGTAGCACGCTTGCCTGGCATGCGTGCGGCCCCGGGTTCAATCCTCAGCACCACATACAAAGATGTTGTGTCCACCGAAAATTAAAAATAAATAAATAAATATTAAAATTTTTTTTAAAAAATCCTTCAACATTATAGAGTATTTAGATTTATAGAAAAATAGTGACAACAGCACAGATTTCCCTTGTATACGCCAAACCTAGTTTTCCTGTTATTTATATCTTACACAGGTATGGTACATTTGTTCTAATTAATGAATCAAATTGATACATTATTATTAACTAAAGTTCATAGTTTGTTCATATTTCCTTAAGTTTTACCTTGTGTCCTTTTTCTGTTTGAGGATCTTTTACATGACACCATATTGCCCCTATGTGTCATGTATCTTAAGATTTCTCTTGGCTGTGAATGTTTCTCAATTCTTTTCTTGTTTTTATGAGCTTGACAGTTCTGAATGTCTCTCAGTTGAAATGTGTCTGCTGTTGTTGTCATGATTAGACTGGAGTTACAGGTGTGTGGGAGGAAGATCACAAAGGTAAAGCACCCTGCTCAGAACCTTATAGTGGGTGTCCGTGCTGTCTATCAAGATGATTACTGTTGATGCTAACTTTAGTCACCTGACTGAGGGAAACCTACTCTGTTTTTTCTCCTTTCCATTGTGTGCTCTTTGAAAAGAGGTTACATGTAGCCCACATTTAAGGAGTAAAGATTATGCTTTACCTTCTTGAGAACAGATCATCTAAATTTGGAATTCTTAACGCATAGATCTTTTGGTCTTTTTGGTCTACTTTCTGGGAAAAGTCCCCAAATTTAAATTTCAATTCTTATATTGACTCTTTCATTCCTAGTGTCATATTTTAAATTCCCAAGACCTGTTTTTTGTCCCTTGAATGTTGCTTTTTAGCATTATCTGTTCTTATTTCAGGGATGAAATATTTTCTCTTATTTCTTTTGAAATTTTCTTCCTGTCAACTTGCCATCTGTTTGTTCTGGCCCCTCTGTCTTGTATTGAAGATCTTCCTCTACCATCTCCTCACTCTTGAGAGTCATCATGGAAAGGCCACCGAGAGGGCAGAGAGTGTCTGCAGTGGGTTTCACTCTGAGGTGTCCTGGCTGTGCTGCTGGATTAGGGAGCCCCAAGGTCACCACACTTGGGCCTTGTCTCTTGCTCTGATTGGATTCCCTGAAGAAGCCTTTTCTAATGTTCTTTCTGAAGAGTTGTATGTCTGCTGTCAGTGATCTGGACATCAAGAGGGAGGAAAAGGGGCACAGATTTAAATATTCAGAATCTAAGCTGTCATTTTAACCCTATTTTTAGTATGGTAATTCTGTTTAGAATGCCATTGTTATTTTGATGAGATTGCATTGAATCTGTATATTGCTTTTGGTAGTATGGCCATTTTGACAATGTTAATTCATCCTATCCAAGAACTTGGATGTCTTTCCATTTTCTAAGGTCATCTTCTAAGGTCTTCTTCAATTTTTTTCTTCAGTGTTCTATAATTTTCATTGAACAGCTCTTTTACCTCTTTGGTAGATTAAGTCCCAAGTATTTTATTATTTTTGAGATTATTGTGAATAGGAGGGTTTTCCTGATTTCTTTCTTGACTGAATCACTGTTAGAGTATAGGAAAGCTATTGATTTGTGGGTATTGATCTTGCATCCTGCTACTTTGCTAAATTCATTTATAAGCTCTAGAAATGTTCTGGTGGAGTTTTTCAGATCTTTAAGATATAAATTATATCATCATCAAAATAGATAGTTTGACTTTTTCTTTTCTTATTTGCATCCCTTTGATTTTCTTTTGTTGCCTAATTCCTCTGGCTAATGTTTCGAGGACTATATTGAATAGAAGTTGTGAGAGTAGACAGCCTTGTCTTCTTCCTGAATTTAATGAAAATGGTTTTAGATTTTTTTTCTATTTAGTATGATTTTCGTTTGGGGTTTGTCATAAATGGCCTTTATAATGTTGAGGTAAGTGTCTTTGATCCCTAGCTTCTTGAGCATTGTTAACATGAATAGGTGTTAGATGTTATCAAAGACTTAAGGCCCTATTTTGGAAGACAGCTATGTTCACCACTATACCACCAACGCTTAAGGCCCTATTTTGAAAGAAAGAAAGTAAATATGTAATTTAAAGCAGAGGTGACAGTTTTCTCAATGGATCATATTATTAGAGCCACCTTGCTACCTGTATATGTATCTCATTCTTTTCTTTGGAGGTATGATATTATCTGAAAATAGTATCTTTTAAATTCTCTCTATATAAGGAAAGGGATTTCTGGTCAGTCCCACTATAGCAACAAGAAACAATCAAATAATGCAATACTACAACTTAGCAGTTTCCTACAAGTAGTTTTGTTCTTCTGAAATGTGATTATTTCCTATCTTATTGTCTGTTTTTTAGGTGGATTAGACCAATGAAATAGTTGGAAAAAAGCATCCTCCTGCAAGGGCTTTTAGCTGGTTTGCTTATGCCTATAAGAAGTTACTTATGGAGAATTACATTTCCCCAGATTGAGCAGACTACTTACTTCCAATTCATTCCCAGGTCCCCAGGCTGTTGACTTCCTGGTCTTTCCTCCAGATAGATTCAGGAAATTTAGGAAGGAAGGTTAGGGTGAGTAGGAGAGGATATTTCCAAAAATCAACCAACCAAACAATAAACAATAATCATCTGCACTGGAAGTTAGAGAAATGACTTTTATTTCCTGGGTATTAGTGAATCAGGAAGAAGCTGATGTAAGTTGTTTGAAGTTTTCACCATTTTTCAAGAGGTCTTTATTTTATAAAGCAAAATTTGGGTAGGGTGGTCAGTTTGTCTCAACACTATAGACCATTATGTGTGCAAGAAATTATTTTTAGTCAAAACTTACTTAAACATTGTAACAGCTAATTTATTCCTTTTAGAAAGAATTATTTCACTGTATGTGAACTCCATGGAAAAAAATTTGAACAATTCAGTAACTCACTTCATACAGATCCAACCCACCTACTGCTTCTCTCATCCACTCACTATTCTTTCTATTGAAAACTTTTTTATACTTTCATTTGAGACAGGAACTTATATACAATACTAAAAGAATTTCAACAAACGTTAACTTGAAAGTCAAGAAGAGATACGACAGTGTACTTTTTGAATCAATAAACAATGTTATTAATAATAAAAGACATTTGCAGTTTGTAAATTTTCATTGCGTTGGGCAGAAAGTCCAAATTCTGGATCATTGGTCTAACATGGGACACAAAAACTGATTTAGAAGATTTTCGGCCTCTTGCTCCCTTGCATTAAAGTTAGTGGCAGTTCCCCAGATTGTGACAGGAGGAGCTTCAGTGGGCTTTAGGTGGTACTTCTCAGGGCTCAGCTTGTGGAGGGACATGGGACACTGGCCTGATCTCTGCTGTTCCCTGGAGACTCTCTGCTGTTCCTCCTCAGTGACTGGGCCAAGAAAAGACTCTTCCAGGCACTGGAGGGCTCTGTAACCCCTTGCTGAGTGTTAAGCAAACACACTGATCTGGGTTGTTGGCTCAGGTGAATTACAGAGGCTACATAAAGGCCTCTCTACTTTTCTTCAGATTGTCAATTCAGACATTTGAACTATAGTATTTTTTCTTTAAAAAGCATTTATCAGTAAGACTCTTAAAAAATGGTAACCAAATAGCTTTTTGCCTATGATTACTTGATGAGTCCTCTGACCAATTAACTAAGGCAAACTTCAGATTTGCATGATTGCTGCCTTTTCAGAATCCAATGGCACTTTTTTTTTTTTTAAGCATTCAATGGCTTATTTCAGCTCGACCTAAATATCCTTACAGTGCAAACGTTATTTTTGGCTCAGGGTGTATGCTGGGCTATCTCCCCCACGCTTTCTCCCAGGGCCTGTAGACAGCCAGCTCTAGGAAGTCTATTCAGGCCCTTCCTATTTGCATGTCTATCGGGGGTCTTTCACAGCCTGAAGGCCCCAAGGAGTGCTCTGCACAGGCAGCATTGTTCCTCAGAACCTCTCATCAGAACTTCCAGCTTCCTTCTGGCTGCTACTTCCCAGTAGTTGAATTACCTGTTAGTTTCCATGGAATTTTAATGCATTTGCTTTCTGCTCCTAACATTTTTACCTCCCCTACTTGCTGAGATGGCACTTTGTGAGGAAACTCCAATTTGCCTTTTGGTGAAGTCATTAGAAGCAGCCTCCAATGTCATATCCACACCATTTGATCTTCCTTCCCCATTGCTTCTTTCTACTCTATCCAAAATGAACTGCAGACTGGATCGCCACATGGATGAAGGGATGAAAAATATTTGCTTCTCTCCCTGCCTCAATTTATAGTTTCTTTTTCTCTAAAGTTAAACATGCATGAAAGTAAATACATTGCATTGTTAAATATATTTGAAATCAACATTTTAGATTAGGTCATCATCACCATGGTCAGGGGAATGAATTAAAATCTCTTCAGGGCTTGGGGGTGTAGCTCATACATGCTGAGCACTTACTTAGCAGAGACAAGACTCTGGGTTTGATCTCCAGCACTGCAAAACAAAAACAAAAAAATATTGACTTCAGATGTTTTCTACACACTTTGGCTGGTCTGAATGAGGACACTCACAAAAGAGTTGGGCCAGGATGTGTCTGAGTAAATGTTTGTTCTGACTTGTGTGATTATGTATGTGATGCATGTTTATTCCAAATATGTGTTTAAATAAATCCACATTCAAGATTACTTATGTGCATTGAAGACTAAATAATAATATCTTTCATTTGATTCTTTAAAATCTGTACTTGGGTTCTGTCCAGGGCCAACTCACCTGTAAATCCAGAAAGTGCTGCTATATACACAGATTAATATAATTTGACCCTTACTTAAGACCTGTGAGTAAAGCAACCTTCTACTTTTAATTTCCATGTTATGAATTAATTATTACCTTTAATAACTTGTTATCATTAATAACTTGCCTAAAGACATTTTAACAACTTGGAAGCAGACCCAGGATAAGAACCCAGGGTTTGTGACTTCTGGCTTTTATACCCTGCTGCCCTTTTTTTTGGTAACAACCTCCCTCAAAAGCTGCAATTATTTTGTATGATCATATATTACTTTTATTGAGTTACAGTGTTAGTAATTAGAAGCAGATGATTAATTATAAAGCAGGTTTTAAGATTCATTTAACTTAGGTAATTCTGACAAGGACTTTTTGTTTGGCTAACTTTAGTTAGGCTCCTGGGCCTTCTCTTAGATCTATCTGTGCACTTTCTTATAAAATATGGTTTTAGGGGCTGGGGATGTGGCTCAAGCGGTAGTGCGCTCGCCTGGCATGCGTGGGGCACTGGGTTCGATCCTCAGCACCACATAAAAATAAAGATGTTGTGTCCACCGAAAACTAAAAAATAAATATTAAAAAATATATAGTTTTAGCAAAAGAGTTATAACAAGTCAATTTAACCAGAATGCCTCATCCTAAATGTCTCATTGGGCTCCTCATCCCCAACTGTCCCCCAGTTTATGTCTCATCACCCTGCCTGTATTCAGCAAGAATTCTGTTAGGTCAGTGCTGTGGTTTAGATAAGTACTGCAAAGGCCCATGGGTTAAAGGCTTGTGGCACTATTGAGAGGTGGTAGAGCCTTTAAGAGATGGGATGAGAGGTGGGAGGGAAAGGGAGAGAGATGGGAAATTGCATGGAAATGGAAGGAAACCCTCAGGGTTATACAAAATTACATATAAGAGGAAGTGAGGGGAAAGGGAAAAATAATACAAGGGGGAGAAATGAAGGACAGTAGAGGGGGTAGAGAGAGAAGAGGGGAGGGGAGGGGAGGGGAGGGGGGATAGTAGAGGATAGGAAAGGTAGCAGAACACGACAGTCACTAGTATGGCAATATGTAAATCAGTGGATGTGTAACCGATGTGATTCTGCAATCTGTATACGGGGTAAAAATGGGAGTTCATAACCCACTTGAATCAAAGTGTGAAATATGATATATCAAGAACTATGTAATGTTTTGAACAACCAACAATAAAAAAAAAAAAGAGAGAGATGGAACTTAGTAGCAGGAAGTTAGGTCACTGGGATCATGCCCTTGGGGAGGGGATATTGGGACCTAAGCTTTCCACTCTTTTTTTGCTTCCCAGCCACCATAAAATGAATGGCTTCTTTAGCACATGCTTCTGCCATGATGTGTTGCCTTATCACAGGCCCCAAAGCAATGAGAACAAGTGACCATGAACCGAACCTCCAAAACTGTAAGCCAAAATAAACTTCTACTCTTTATAAATCAATTATCTCAGGAATTTTGTCACGATGATGGAAAGCTGATTGACAAAGTTGGTTTAGCCAGAATCCCTGATGGTTTTTCTTAGTAATTTATCACCTACTGATCAACCCCCACCACTGCTTCTTGGCCACAAATTCCCATTTGCCCATTTTGCTTTCAAAGTGGAACTCAATTTCTTCCACCTACTGCAAGAACCCATTGCAACGATTCCTATATCTATGGAGATGGTACTGAATAGTCTTCTTTACCATGTTTAATAAGTGTCATTTTTCTTTAATAGTTATGGTGTCATGACTTGGATTGGATCATATTGATAGTGGGAACTGAGGCCTTTTGATTTTTGTCATGAGTGTACCCTCTGAAGCTAGGCTAGAGTCCCAGGTTTGCTCTGAAAGGTACCTCCTAGGTTGTAAAGTCTTCTTCCTGGCTCTGATTTTCTGAGTTGAGGATTATTCCCTGATTCCCTGGGTTGAAATTTTCTTCTTCCTATGTTTAGGGAAGCTTTTCTTTCCTTCTTTTGGTACTGGGGATTTTGAACCAAGTGGTGCTTAACCACTGAGCAACATCCCCAGCCCTTTTTATTTATTTATTTTGAGACAGGGTCTTGCTAAGTTACCTAGGGCCTTTCTAAGTTGCTGAGGCTGGCTTTGAACTTATAGTCCTTCTGACTCAGCCTCCCCAGCTGCTAGGATTAGAGGCGTGTGCTTCGCACTTGGCAAGCTTTTCATTTTTTGTATGATGACTTTGTATTCTGCTACTTTTGCTGATTTAGTTTAGCTCTAGAAATCTTCTTGTGGAACTTTTTGGATCTTCTATGTATAGAATCATCATCTGCAAACAGTGATAATTTTATGAAGTCCTCTCTTCATGAGGGATCTGAAATATCCTTAGGTTTCTGAATCTGCCAGGATATTACATTTGTTACTCACCTGTTGGTCTGAAAATGCTCTGGCAAGTTTTTCCAAAGAG
This sequence comes from Marmota marmota marmota, assembly GCF_001458135.2. Taxonomy (NCBI): domain Eukaryota; kingdom Metazoa; phylum Chordata; class Mammalia; order Rodentia; family Sciuridae; genus Marmota; species Marmota marmota. Next base: position 1,492,111 of record NW_026000225.1, on the reverse strand, counting down.
GGGATTTTTTTTTTTTTTTTTTTTGGTTTTGTAAAATCAGTCTGACTTTTTCAAAGCTGTCTGGCATATCTGAAAATATGAAATTCCAGTTAAAGCCTTAGTAACATAACTAATGTTTTAAATTGTGAACTATTACAAAAAGAAAAATTCTTATTAAACCTAGGCAAATAACTATGTTGACCTAAAAATAAGAATACTCATAATTAGTTTTCAAATCTGGAGGAATTGGGCAAAAAAAGAATGAAGATGTTTCAATTTTTTTTCACCTGGGTTTTTACTTTACCCAATTGCTTCTCATAGATAGCTTTAAAAAAAAATACTATCTTCCTTCTGGAAAACCAAACAGTCAAAAAATCAACAACAGTTTTTTTAAAAAGTCATTAAAAAGTTTTCCTCATTAGTTCCTTCAGTCTCATATAATTAATTCCTTTCTGCTTGATGTTGGGATAGTAACTGCATGAACCCATCAATTTCTTTAGAATTCTTAACTCAATCCAATGTTGTGATCTTAAAGTTATCAGAAACCTATACACGTCAGAGTCCTTTAGATGTCTCTCCCTGAAGATACAACTTTAGGAATACAGTTGCTTATAAAAGAAAAAAAATAAAAAGGTTTCATAAAAGCACCAGAATACAGTAATGAACGATGAATAACAAAACACAATGGCTATGGTTAAAGGTCTGGTGTGAATTTGTCATGATGATGAACTCACAAGGAAATCTGGTTATTTTTGTGCCATTTTATATTTTAACATAACCAGAGTTATGACTGAAAACATAATTAGGTTTCTAAGTAGCTCATGATTTCTATAACACTTTTATCTATAACATACCCATAAATAGCACTTAAAGTTTAGTATCACTTTTTCTTTGACAATGTTTCCCGAATCATTTGACACACCATATAAGCCTAATAAGTTTAATATTTCTTTTTTTATCAGGCGAGAGACAGATCTTTTGAGGATTTCCAAGAGCCCAACTAGAAAATCCTAGAGTTAACTCAAGGTCAAAAACTTTATTTAGGATTATATTTTGGAAAGTTTATCAGAAATCTGAGAGGGTTAAAAGACTCGATTAAATATGATCTTTGTTATGTATTTAATCAAAATGAAAATAAAAGTTTAAGGACAAATATAGAAGGTTGAATTGTTATGAACAAAAATGTAGCTCTTTTAATATAGAGAAGACTCAGTTTTCTGAAGGCCTTATAAAAAGGCCTTATAAAAGATAACATTCAGAGGTTGAGATGTAGCTCAGTAGTGGAACCCTTGACTGGCATGGACAAGACCCTGGGTTTAATCCCCAGCATGGGGGGAAAAAAGAAAGAAAGAAAGAAAGGAAGGAAGGAAGACAAGACATTATCTTGATAAAACAAAAATTCTTTTTTTCCTAGGCCAATTACTTAAAAAGTAAGTAAGACCCTTCACATTCTTCTCAGGCCGATACTACATGCTGCAAGAAAACATTGTCATTTTAACAGAGAAGACTAAATTCTTCAATCAATATTTTTTGCATCAATATTCTCCTAAAATAAAAATGTAATAAAGCCTTATAAATAAATTTTTTCAAATCTCAATTAGCTTTGAACACACAAGATAAGGTTTTTACAATCTTTTTTGTTTCTTTTTCTTTCACAACTGACATGTATTAGGCAATTCATTTTTGCTGTGCATTCTGCATTTAAGTTGGGTTTATACTTCATGGTCTTAAATGATAGCAGAGATAACACAAGCCTGTCTAACCAGCACACCAAGCAAAAATATATGTCTGTATTGTATTTAATGCTGACCATTTTGAAGATAGCCCCCATTTTATTATTTTATTTTACCCAAAATTTTAACACTAGCTTTTATGTGCCAAAGATTATTACAAATTAATGAACAGTAAAAATTTTGGGTCAGTTTCTATTATTCTGAGACTTTCATGAATACTTTATTTGAGGACTCATTTCTCCCTAAGTCAGTTTGGGCATTTAGTTGTAACATCCTTGGAGGGAGAAAAATATCATGTATATAATAATCCTTATGCACAGAGGATATGTTCCAAGACCTCCCGTAGATACTTGAAATTGTGAATAGTACTGACCCCTGCATGTACTATTTTTTCTCCTCTAGTTACATATCTATGATAAACTTTATGTCAGTCACAGTAAGAGATTAATAATAGTAATAAAATAGAATAATTATAACAATATACTATAATAAAATTGTCAGCATCACTACTCTTGTGCTTAAAACCACTATTGTGGATAAAAACAGTCATTTGAACACAAGCACTATAATACCACAATTGATCTAATAACAAAAATGTCTCCTAAGTAACTGATGGGTGGATAGTGTATACAGAGTGGGTATGTTATACAAAGAGATGATTCATATTTTAGAAGGGATGGAGAGGAATGGTATGAGATTTTACCACACTGCTCAGAACAGCTTGCAATTACAAACCTGTGAATTGTTTATCTCTGGAATTTTCCATATATTATTTTTGGGCCACAGTTGGCGACAGGTAACTGAAACCATGGATGGGGAAACCATGGATAAAAGAGGGTTTTTCATATAACATACTACTGTACATAACATTCAAACTTGCATACATACATGGACACATGCAGAGAGATGTAACCAGATCTTGCAGCTTTTTATTTAAGCATTTTAGTCTAGAGGCAGTTAAACAAAGTAAGCAAATGCACTGGTTTATCTCCACCTGATGTTTTCATTCAAATGTGTTTCTGATGAAAAAGGGACAAATTGAGATTACCTACTAAATAAGGATTAAAACTTTTTACCAAAACTTATGGAGAAGGCTTTTAAGATTTATTTGCCCAATTCCCAAGTAATTGTTCGTTCCAGTTGCAGATGTTTGTTTTTTGGTGGGAGAGGGTGCTGAGTCTTTTGAGGAAAGACCCCAGTGGAGAATGGGGCCCATAGATCAAGTGACTAAGGGGCTGTACCAGAAAGGAAGACAGTCTGGTTGGTGTGGATCCAGTTGGCAGTGAAGACAGTCATTGGAGATTGGAGAAGAGAGTTTTAGGTATCAAGAAGCTCCTGTAGGAAAAGTAGAGAGGACAGAGAGGACTCACAGGAAAAAAAAAAAAAAAAAAAAAAAGGAAGGAAGGAAGGAAAGAAGGAAAGGAGGAAGGAAGAAAGGAAGAAGTTGGGCACAGTGGCATATGCCTGTAATACAAGTGGTTCCAGAGGCTGAGGCAGGAGGATCAAAGCCAGCCTCAGCAAAAGCAAGGTGCTAAGCAACTCAGTTAGACCCTGTCTCTAAATAAAATACAAAATAGGGCTGGGGATGTGGTTCAGTGGTGGAGTGCCTCTGAGTTCAATCTCCAGTACCATTAAAAAAAAAAAAAAAAAAGGAAGGAGGAAGGAGCTACCTAGGAATAATCTAACCAAAAAGGTGAAAGACCTCTACAAGGAAAATTATAGAGAACTGAAGAAATAAATTGAAGAAGACACTAGAAGATAGAAAGACCTGCCATGTTCAAGGACAGGCAGAGTTAATATTGTTAAAATAGCCATATTACCAAAAGCAATCAATGTAATCCCCATGAAAATGCCAATGACAATCTCCACAAAACTAGAAAAAACAGTCCTAAAATTCACTTGGAAGAATAAAAGACCCAGAATAGTGAAGCAATTCCTAGCAAAAAAAACCAAAAAACAAAAAACAATGCTAGAGACATAGAAGCACCACAATAGCTGACTTCAAATTATACTACAGAACTATAGTGACAAAAACTGCATGGTACTGGCATAAAAACAGACATATAGACCAATGGACCAGGATGCAGTCATTTGATCCTTGGCAAAGTTGCCAAAAACATACACTGGAGAAAAGATAGCTTTTTAAACAAATGGTCATGGGAAAACTGGTTATCCATACATACAAGAATGACCTCTCATCCTGCACAAAAGTCAACTCAAAGTGGGTCAAAGACTTAGGAATTATACCAGAAACTTTGCAACTGTCAGAAGAAAATGTAGGATCAATAATTTAACATATAAGCATAGGCAACAATGTCTTCAATAAGAAGCTCAGGAAATAACACCAAGAATCAATAAATGAGATGGCATCAAATTAAAAAGCAAGGAATCAGGAGCATGAGGAGAGAACCCGAATGAAGGAAAATCTTTGTTAGCTAATTTTCTGACAGAGGATTAACATCCAGAATATATAAGGAACTTAAAACATTTAACACCCAATCAAAAGAAAACAAAAACCTCCAAATAATCAGTAAATCAGCAAATGAACTTAACAGACATTTCTCAAAAGAAGAATTATAAATGGTCAAGTAATATATGAAAAAAATGTTTACCATATTTACCAAAACTATATGGATTTCATCTCACTCCCATTAGAATAGCAGCCATTAAGAATACAAACAATAATAAATGCTGGAGAAGATGTAGGGGAAGATGCTGAGTCTTTTGAGGAAAGACCCCAGTGGAGAATGGGGCCCAAAGTTCAAGTGACTTTTATACTGTTGGTGGGATTGTAAATTAGTACAACCATTATAGACATCGGTATGAGGACTAGGAATGGAATCACCATACTACTCAGTTATACCCTTCCTCAGAATCTATCCTATAAAATTAAAGTCAGCATACTATAGCATACAAACATATGCCCATGTTTATAGCAGCACAAATCACAATAATTGAGTTATGGAACCAGTCTAAGTGTCTGCCAATGAATGAATGAATAAATAAATGTGGTATATATACACAATGGACTTTTATTCTGCCATTAAAAGAAGTGAAATTATGTCATTTGCAGGAAAATGGATGAAACTTGAGAACTTTATATTAAGTAAAATAAGCCAAACTCAGAAAGTTAAGGGTCATATGTTCCTCTAATCTGTGAAAGCTGTAGAAAAAAAAGAAAAAGAAAGAGTTGTGTGTGGGGGATGGATCTCATGGAAATATAAAGGAGAACAGTAGAGTAGAAAGTGTGTAGAAAGGAGACCAGGGGATGGAGGAGAGGTAGAAAGGGATGTACTGAGGAAAGATATTTGACCAAATTATGTTATTTTGTGTGCATGTATGAATATGTAACAATGGATCCCACTATTTTACATAATTATAATGTACCAATAACAAATTGGGAAAAAAATATGAAAAAAAAAGAAGAGAGGATGTCTCCCAAATGTTTAGATACCACGAGTGAATGATGAGTCATTGGCTTATCTTCTTAGCTTCAAATTGTTTTTGCAAGTCCAATCTGTGTTTTCTTATCAAAAGTTCCAGCAAAGCAAACCAAAAAAAGGGGACTGTATGGTCAATTACTATTTTGGCTACACTTATATAAATAATTAGGCCAAGTTTAATGAGATTGAAATTATTTTGTAAATAAATTAGTCTTAGTTTGGTTATCTTTAGTAGAAATGAGGGTGACTTTGGAGAGAAAAATTATGTTTCAGAAGAAAACTACAGTGCACTCAACATTAGGCTGATGTTTTTATTTTTTACCTGAAATTTGGCCTGCATTCTGAATTCTAGTTTCCTCCAATCTCTGGCTGTGGCTCCCCAAACTAGTATTTCCAATTTTCTCCCACTCTTCTGGCTTGGAGCCACTGAAATTAAAAATGATTTTAAAATTAAAATTAAAAATGAATCATGTTCATAAAAATGTTCATGTGTGAATAACCTTTGTGACATTTGCAATGCAGACCAGGAAAATCTGTGGATTGTCCCTGCCTATCCTTACTCCAGCATCTAGAAATCTTGATAAACTGCCCTCTGGACTCAGAAACTGAGTTTATAGTTTGTTCTAACTATTAATCTTTGTTTTCCTTTTATTTTGATGGAAACTAAACTCCTCTCATTAAAGTTGCAATGGCTCACACCACCCAAAAGATAGCCTTTACTACCAAGTCCCAACATATCATTCAGCTGGTCCTTAATTAACAAAAGGAAACAAACAAACAAGAAAATAAACTTTTAATGTTCAAAGGAAAGAAAAATATCTCTTCTTTCTTTGGAAGAGAGGGAACTGACAAAGATTCTTTGCTTAGCCAAACTTCAGTCAGGCTTTAGAACCTTCTCCTAGGGCCACCTGTGCACTTCCTTGTAAAATTCAGTTTTAGCAAAGAACCCAACTTAGTTTAGCTAGAACCCTCCCTCCTGAATATCTGATCAGGTTCCTTGTCCTTCACCATCCCCCAGGTATTAATGTCTGATCACCTTTGATTGGTCTCCAGCAAGAATCCTATTAGGTCAGTTTGGCTAGAATCCCCATCATCCCTGATGTTTCTTCTTAGTAATTTTAAAATCTACTGATCTTGTGCTGATCTTGGCTATCACTTCCCACCTGCCCATGCTGTTTTTGGAGTTGAGCCCAATCTTTCTCCTCTATTGCAAGACCCCACTGCAGTGGTCCTTCTTCTTAACACAGTCCTCCTTCATAAAGTCTTTCTTACTATGTTTTACCAGGGTGTTCAAGTATACTTGAATAAATTTTTTTAGCAGTAAGTACTTAGATTAAATACAATTTTAAATGGTTTATTCTATATGAGTTCAATGAAGTTGTGTGTGTTTTAACATTTTGCATAATTGCTTTTTGAGCAAATTTGTTTCACAACCCTAGCAGCTTATTCACGGTTTCACAGAGGGATGGTGATTTGTACTTGGGCTGGTTTCAGGAAATCATCTCTGGGTTTCTGGACAAATTGTTTCTGGGTAAACAAGTGTCATTGGATAATTTTTTCTTTAACAGTGCTTACTAACTTAGATGTAAATAAAAATAGACAGTGTAACTGTCTGAGTTCAATGAAGTTGTGTGTGTTTTAAAATTTTGCATTGTTGTCTTTTAAGCAATTTGGCTTCACAATCTAAAAAAGGTTTATTCACTGTTTCTCAGAAGGATGGTGAATTTGCATTTGGGTTGCTTTCAGCAAATCATCTCTGGGTTTCTGGATAAACTGTATAAAAATATTTACTCTATGGAGTCACCCAAGAGAAATGGCACACGTTCCAACTTTTTGGGTATTTTATGATTAAAGCCAGAGAAAGCTAAATGAAAAGAGTATAGAAAAAAAAAATTAAAAGCCTTGATTACCCAAATGAATGTAGCATGAAGGCATTCAGGCTGGACCCCAAGTCCTCGGGCATCTCAGGGACACCACGATGACTAGGGGAACAGCAGCACACTAGTTCAAAGCTTGACCTTATTTCCTCTGGGTCTCCCTTTCCTTTTCCTTCTGGCTGGAAGGATTTTCTTGATAGACTGGCTGTCGTCCCTGAATTCACTGTCACAGGCAGTTACTTCTTCCCACGAATACACTTTCTTGTTTCCTGGGCTCAGAAGGAGATGGGCCATGTGGAAGAAAGCTGGGACTATTTAAAGGCAGGGTAAGAGCATCAAAAGCCTGAAGGAAAGATAATGTTTCTGAGGGAGAATCATCCATGGCAGCAAGGGCTCCTTGGGAAATGCTTCTAAACTGTGTAGGGCCAGAGATAGAATTAGACACAGCTCGCTGTCCTGTGGCAGCACAGAATGCTTATTCAGCCAGGGCCCTTTCTGCCCCCTTTCTTTGGTGAATGACCAGGAGAGAGGGCACTGGTGTCACCGTGTTTCCCAAGGAGCGAACAGTGGAGGTTGCCAGGGGTGAAAGGTTAAACACTAGTGTCAATGAAATGAAGGGAATTTGGGAGGAGGGGGAGTAGGTCAGCAGGGAGGTTGGGGAAAGGTGGGGGAGGTGAGAGCCTTGGCTTGCTGGTCCCAGAGTTGAGAAAAAACAGACTGATGACCACTCCCCTCAACTTTAGACCCCACATTCATGTGTTGGTGGTTGTGAGGAGCTGTTTGGCCTCCTCTGCTTTGAGATTTGGCATTTGTCTCCCTGTAACACAGCATCATACACAGGACCTTCACAGAAGAGGTTCTTCTCCAATAATCCTGATTCTGACTCTTAAAAATTTCTTCTTTTGGAATTGCTTTCCATATTGGGGTGTAGTTTTTATCTCGCCCTAATGGTTGGTGGTTATGCTACGTTTTTGCTGTATTAATTTTCCTTTACTCAGGATAGGCATGGTTTTGGAGATCCCAAGTGAATCAGAATAAAAGCTGATAGAGAATGAAGCTGGGGCTCATTGAGAATGAACACCCTTGAAAACACAGGGTTATTAGAAAGCTATGCTACTGAAGCTTTTCGTTGTTCTTCTACGGTTTCCTGAAAACATTGCAAAATAAGTTTGCTACTTGTTAACATTTGGGGTACATGTGTAGCTTCTCAAAGTGAGCAGTCATTTTGTAGGGCCTAGTTAACCTCTAGAGTATTTGTTTAGAAAGAGGCTGTTTTCTTTCCCAATCACCACATATCCCAGGATGAACTCTTCCTCAAGAGCTGAAGAGAGGCACTACTCACAGCTTGGGAGAAAAAAGTCAGTCACCTTTTGGACCACATTCGGGATGGTTGCCAGGATCTCTCCTTGGAGGAACACTGCCACCTAAGTCAAGTGGAGAATGTACACTTTGTTTTGGGGGTGAGGCAGGGATACTCATTAGGGGACCCCAGCTGGGTCTACCTGACGTTTACATATCAATTTACTTATCTGACAATGATTGAATTTGGCTTATATTTTCTTACCTATGAAGTATAGAGAAAAGACTGATTTGTCCCTTTGTATAAGGAGAGTTCTGAAATTCTTTGGGCTCAAAGAGGAAAAAGGAGAAAAGAAGCCAAAAATCAAAAGAATGAGAGAAGAAAATAACACACACAGAAGACTGGCTGGGGAAGGGTAGGAGAGGAAGCCAAAAGAGGAAGAGAAGAAAGAAGAGACAGAGAAAGTAAAAGGAAGCAAGAAGAAAATGAAAGAAAGGAAGGAAGGATTCTCCTTAGGAAAGAGGTCAGAGGATGGCCCTACCCTAGTGCACCTGAGAGGCAGTGAGGTTTTGGCTTCCAAGTCTTCAGGGATCTATTTCTCCCATGTCCTGGGGACACAATTCCAATGTCTGGAAAACACGTATGTGTGGGTTTTTTTTTTTTTCCGTGTGTGTGTGTGTGTGTGTGTGTGTGTGTGTGGTGTTGGGATCTAGGGCTGGAAGGAGTGGAAAGAAACTCTTCCCAAAGCAGAAAGTAATGGATTCCAACTTCCGCCTTATTATGGGACTACAGAGCATGGGGCTGGTGTGGCAGGGACAGATTCTCAAAGGGGGCCAATTTGTAATTGTCTTCGGTGGGATAAAACTGTCCAACATATATGAAACCATGTACATAAATGTTGAAATACTTTGTAATTTCATTTGTTCACGGTATTTAAAAATCACCTTGAAAACAATTAAGACACGAAACTTCAAACCTGCCACTACCAGTAGGGACCCAGTGTACTACCACCAGCTCCCACCTTCAAAACATATCAGCTCCTCCCTGTGTGTGGACCCTCCTGAGCTGGGAAGGGTCCTTTTTGTTGCTGGCATGCTGTCTCATAGCAACCTTATGGTCACAACACCAAATGGAGACATGCAGCTTCACCCATAGTCTGACACTGGTATAGTGTATATTAGACTATTCTGGGATATGTAGACTTCTCCATGGATATTTTGGTGATGGAGTCCTGCTTTGCCCTCACAAGAAGGAGGTCCTGTTCTCTTCCAGGGATGAGGTTCCTATTCCCCCACATGGAGGAGATCCCTGGCCCCTTCTAGGAAGGAAGCCTCTTCCCTGGTTCCCACTGTGGAGGATATCTCCATCCTTCCTCCTGGAGGAGGTCTCTGCCTCTCCATATGGAGGCCTCTGTCACCCACACGGAGGAGGAGGAGGTCTCTGACCCCCACACGGAGGAGGTCTCTGTTCCTCCACATGGAGGAAGGAATTCCCTAGCCCCTTGTAGGGAGGAGGTCCTTGTCTGCCCCCAACCCCACATGGAGGATGTTCTGTTTCTCCCATGGAGAAGGTTTTTGTCTACCCCCCATGGAGGAGGTTTCTGTCCCCTGCCCCCAATGGAGAAGATCTCTTTCACCCTACATGGAAGAGGTCTCTGTCCCCCCAGAGGGAAGAGCTCTGGTCTCCTCAAGTGAAGAAGTCCTGCTCCCTGCACAGGGAGGAGGGAAGAGATCTCTGTGCTCTGACAGGAGCTAACAGCCTCAGGTCTGTGTCTAGAAATAAAAGACAGGGCTTGCCTTGCAAGATTGTCCATTTCCTTTCCTTTATTTCTCAAAGTGGAGAATCTTCAGAAGTCCACAGGGGAGCTGCCCTAAGGCAGGGTGCGTGGTCTTGCCTTCTACATGACGGTGGGTGTCCAGCTGCCCCCTCTCTCTGCTCAAGGAAGGAAAAGGAGAGGTTGGGAAGCCACTGGCTGGGCTGAACTTGGAACCACTAACCAAATGCAAACACCTCCCTGCCTCCTCGTGCCCCCACATCCCTGGCCCCTCTCACCAACTCCATGCGCTGGTAACGCAGGGTGTAATCTTGCTTCTAAACACAGAATTACAGAAAACGAGGGGGGAAAAGCCCCGAAAAGAATAATTAATTTCTGCTTCCTCATGCAAATCCTTTGGCCAGTCATTTAAGGTTCAGAGCAGGAGCAATTCAGTTCCTTGTGCAAATTCCAAACTGAAGGCATTTAGAAAAGAAGAGCGAGCGAGCGAGAGGAGAGAGATTGAATGGATTTACTTTTCTAAGAACCAGCATTAACAAAGGTTCCATTTTCCATGGTTATGGGTCTGGCTAGACAGCCCTCACTGACAAACTCTCCAAACACATGTGCTGGCCTGTTGAAAAGGCCTCAGTGTTGACTGACAGATAATTGAAGTGACAAATTGTTTCATTGTATTTGGCAGGGAGAGTGCTGTATTAGATAATTATGGGGAACAGAGGAGCTCTGGGGTCTCAGGTCACAAGACATGCCTGACCCTATTTTCTGAAAACTCTGAATGGAGTTCTCCTGTCCCAGAGGAGCTGAGTGTGAGCCTGTCTCTTTTTGTGTTGGTGTTGAGGTTGTTTTTTTTTTTTCCTTCCCCTTTACCCCCTCTCCCCACCCCCCACCCGCCTCTGCTTCTGGCCCTTCCCCCCTTTTCTGATCTAATGACTACAGCTAAAGAACATAGAGACCTCCAGAGCTGAATCAGACCCTTCTCCCACCCCCACCCACCCAGATCCCTTGCCTTTCAGGAAGATGACTTGTGGATTTTATCCATGGTAGCAAATTTGCAAACTTGATCCCCTATCGGCTGCCCACGGTGACCTGAAAGGAGCTGGCTGCTCCTGGAGGGAAGGTGGTTGGGGACAAATGAGTTACTTCAAGTATTTGAGGGGCTGGAGGTACATCCATCTGCTTCCATGTGCAGCCTGATCAGATAGGATGTCTGTATCCTCAATTCATCCTAACCTTAGTTTCCCTCAGGGAAAATTTTGGAGCTAGAAGAAACCCTGAAGATCAACTCAGTAGTACAAACATTTCTTTTCTAGCTGAGATGAGTCCTGAGAAGGCCCCACAGTTTATGAATAGTGAAATAAGGTAGACCCAAGCTTGTGAAGCTCCCAAACTTCTGGGGAGATAATTTTTAAAGAAATCATATGAGTACAAAATACAAATAACAGTATTTTCCTCATTCCCTTTACTGATGTATAGCCCTACAGACTGGAAGAGGCTTCACATAAGTAATCTTAAATATATATGTGTGTATACACACATATATAACAAAGTACTCATATGTTTTGTTTATTTGTTTATTTTATTTTTTTAAAGATAGAGTCTTGCTGTGTTGCCTAGGCTGGCATTGAACTCCTGGGCTCAAGCAATGCTTCTGATGTTCCGGCCTCAATCTCATGAATAGCTGGGACTACAAGCATGTGTCACCCTGCCTAGCACATGATCTTTAGCCCCAGGTAGGTAAAGGCTTAGGCAGGGGGCACGGGGGTTACTTTCCCTGTGTCCTACAGCAAGGAAGGGAGCCAGGAATAACTCTTATCTGTCCTTTTGCCCTTTTCCCTGGTAACCTGGAAGACAGGGACAGTGATTCTTTTAGGGGAGAGAGAGAATCAGAGCTGAGATGTCCCTTAATGGCTCAGGGAGGAGGTTGGAGCAGGCAAGGACAGCATACTCACTCTACAGGGCAAAACTGATGGGATGACTGGTCTTCCTGTTTCTTGGATCTGTTTTATGGCTGTAGCCTCTGGTGGGTGAGGGGATGGTGGTCACTCTGGAGTGTGAAGGTTTCAGTGTAAATCTTATTGGTTCTCTGCAAAACTTTGACTCTTTGCAGTATTCATTTTCAAGACTCTTCTTGCCTTTTTTTTTTTTTTTTTTTTTTGGTACCAAGGATTCAACCCAGTGGCACTTAACTACTGAACCACATCCTCAGCCCTTTTTTTGTATTTTATTTAGAGACAAGATCTCTCTAAATTGCTGAGGCTGGCTTTGAACTCATGATCCTCCCGCCTCAGCCTCCTGAGCTGCTGGGATTACAGGTGTGCACCACCGTGCGTGGCTGCTTGCTTTTTAAATTTCCAGCTGATTTTTTACTTTACTCCTCTGCTTTTTTCTGCTTTAACTACTTTTCATCTTAAATATAAATATGGCAGTTTACCATTTGGTTTCCAATTCTGTTTTCTGAAGAAAAGAAAAGAAAAAAAGAAGTATGCTGGGGGAACACGTGAATATCTCTGGAGTGTGTGTGACACCATTGATATCCATGAACTTTCTTTGCTGTTTTCAAAACCTAGTAACATCCACAAAGAAGCTTTCCAGTGATATTCCAGGCAGTCACTCTCTGGGTCAAAACCTGCTGTGCTCAGTTCATTGGCTTTCCCAAAAAAGCTGTCAAACCTCTTTGGCAGTGGGGAGATCTAATGAGTTGGAAGAGAGGGAAACAGAGGCAGTCTAGGGTCAGACGTGAATGAAGTGGTTTTAGAATCTTGAAATGAGAGAAGAATATGGTACGACCGTGAGATCAAGTCTCCGTGGCTGCCGTCAAGTGCCTTCCTCCTTTCTTGCTTACCTCTCATCCCATCTGGAGGTGGGATCTAGCTCCCCTTTGAATCTGGGCTACCTTCTTGTCTTGCCTGAATTAGGGTGGTAGGAGTGAGTGACTTTCAGGACTTCTAAGGCTAGTTCAGAAGCATCTTTGTAGTTTCCTAGAATATTCTTGCTTGGGACCCAGTCACCCAGAGAAGGCCCATGAAGGTGCTCTGGTCAATAGCAGGTGACCTGCTGACAGTAGTCTCCATTGTCAGTCAAGTTAATAAACCATGTGGCTGTCCAGGCTAGTCCAACCCCGGGCTTCCTTCTATCTGATTCTAACCCACAAGAGACCCAAATGAATATTGTCCAGTTGACTGGTCAACAGACACATGAAAGGACATAACACATTGTTGATTTAAATCATTGGGCTTTGGACTAATTTGTTATACAGTGATAATTAACTAGAACCAACAATGAGGACTTTGTCCCTAAAGCCCTGTCCCTGGGGAAGGTGATGAAGAAAGAAGGGGCTTGCCAGGAAAGGAAGGAGAAATTAGACTACAATCTGCAGCAGTAGACAGAGCAAAGACTTTGGAGAAGGTGACCCAGAAAAGGGCCAAATGATCTCGCTCTGCGATTGACGTCAGAAATGTGACTGGGCCCCAATGCTCTGAAGTATTAGGGGAAAGTCTTCATTTCTTTCTCCTTTTAACTAAAAGAATCCTTTTCTTCATGAATGAGATCTGATGTGTTAACTGTAATAAGGAACCCCTTGCCCCTCATTCATGTGGGTAATTAATTAATTGGGAAACTTCCTTTCAAATGGAAGGACATTATATGGAGTGCTCAGGGAGGCTGAGAAAACTATAGGGGCTGACAGAAATCCAAGATCACCAGGAAGACAAGCTGGGGGCCCTGTTGGTTCTGTCCCCAGCTTTAATGCACCTGGCACAACACACAGCAGGATGTAGGAGCAAGTCAAAACCAGCTACATCAAAGGCCCTTATCATGGGATTTCAATCTCTTGCCCAATAGGCTTATTATTTCTCTGCTACTCCATCTCATTGCATCCCAAGGAATAGACCCTCCCTCATGATTTAATGGCCTGTTTGAAGACTGATAACCTCAGCTGTTCTCTTTTTTCTAACCCCCCCTCTTGGGGCTGGGCTCCCACTTGGACCTACCCACAAGTTTGGCTTACAGGCACACCCTGCTGGGCCTCAGTCCCAGTCTCTAAGTCTGAGAAAGGAGATTGCAAATAGCCCACCAACTGCTAATTGTCTTTTCTGAAGGAAGAACAGAGAAGAGATGAATTTTTCTTTGAAAGATTCAGATTGAATAGGTAGGTAAATCAGAGGGCTGTCCCCATTGTAGAGATGTTCCTTTAAATTCCCACAAGTACCTTTAAATATCATTTGATTTAAAAAAAAAACAGCAAAGCATTTTTATATAGCATTTCTTTAGGTCATATTTATCAGGTAATGTGAGAGGGACAGATGTGTATAAGCAGGGGATCCTAGCAGAATGTGCCTTTGTCTAAAGACAAAGAGAGTCCTTGATTGATTCTCACAGAGGGAGATGGTTTTCTGCTTTCTGGAGGTAAAAACATGGAGCAAAAAGATAATGAACAGATTCAGGCTTTCTGCATTCAGTTAACATTACCAAACCTTTTTAAATGAATATGCCAGGACAGGGTTTCCAATGTGAAAAGCAGGTGAAAGGTAAAAGTCATTCTTTTTTTTTTTTTTTGGAGGTGGGGAGAGTACCAGGGATTGAACTCAGGTCACTTGACCATTGAGTCACATCTTCAGCACTAATTTGTATATTATTTAGAGACAGGGTCTCCCTGAGTTGCTTAGTGCCCCACTTTTTCTGAGGCTGGCTTTGAATTCTGGATCCTCCTGCCTCAGCCTCCTGAGCCACTGGGATTACAGGCACACCACCACGCCCAGCTATTCTTAAGACTATGACGAGGTGATACAGATTTTGTTCTTCTAAGGTTCTGAGACAGTATTTTAAAATTCTTTATCCCACACCATTTCTATAACAATGAATGGATAGACTTCAGTGTCGGGAAAAAATAAATTTTGCCAAATTATCTAGAGAGAAAAGTCTGGAAAGACATTTAGTCACAAGTAAAACTTGTGCCTCAAGCCCATGTATTCTGAGGGTGAATCAAAATCAACCCAAACACCCCAAGTAAACAGACTTATCAAGTAGATCCTTTCCCCGCTTCTCTTTTGAAGGGGGGAAAGGATCTAAGGAAAGAAGGAAAACACAATCAGAATGGAAGGGAATAAAGGTGAAATTCTAGGGCTGGGGTTGTGGCTCAGGGAAGAGCACCTGCCTAGCACCTGTGAGGCACTGGGCTTGATCCTCTGTCCCACACAAAAGAATAAAAATAAAATAAAGTTATTATGTCCATCTGCAACTAAAAATGTTTTTTTTTTTTTTAAAATGAAGTTCTATTTGATCCAGTCCAATCCAACCCAAATTTATTAAGTGTGCACTATTTGCAGGCAGAGTGTGAAGTTGGGTGAAATAGGGTCCCTGCTTTTCAGAAGTTACTTTTGTGCGTCTGCACAGGATCTGAGAAGCATCATGCATGCAGGAAGACGGGCCAGCCTAGCCCATGGTTTCCCACCCCTCTGGGAAAGTCCTGCCCTTCATGACCTCACTTCTGTGATGCCTGGCTCAGCACGGTGCCCTCTCTGGTCTGCCCAGAGGGGGATGCCACTGTTCGGTGCATGGGTTTGTGGAGACTAATGGATGTGGGGTGGCTGGGCAGGTAGAACCTTTTTTCCGTGCACATCTGCTTGAGCTTGAATTTCATTAAGATCTCTTTTTACTCTCCCCACTGTCAGTCTAGCACAAATAATTATTAAATCCCCTTGCCCACTATCGAAATAAAATACAGCCAGAGAGCTAGCTAAAGCACAGCCAGTCCATTGAGAGCCAGCTGAAGCTGGGTAAGACTAATAATTCAAAACAGATGAACGGCATGGCGAATACTATGGGCTCAGTATCCCAGGCTGACCCGACCTTTGAAACTTGCTGAAAGTTATCCTTGAAATTCCCCAGAACTCCCTGAATCACTCCTGTAAAAGGCTTATTTATCACAAAGTCATAAATAATATTTGCTAAGTCCTTGCTCCATCTATCTAGAAAATGAATTAGGCTGGAAGACATGAGCTCAGTGACTGAGTTGGGGTGGGGGTGGGGTGGCCTGTGCTGAGCGGCCAAGAAGGCTCACAGTTCCAGGGAGGAATACTGGAGATTTGGCTTTCCATCTTCCTTAGGTGGGGGTGGGGTGGAGATTGGGCTGCTCAAGGAATTTGGTTCAACACAACGGATTTTAATTTCATTGCCTCTACAAAGAGGTGGCTGTAGACTGCTGTCAAAGAGGCATAGTTATGGTAAATAATTTGAGTGATACTTTTACACCAAATCGCTTCTGGGCAAGAATCCCAAAGTCCTTGCCCAGAGAGCTACAGATGTTTCATGACTGCCTTCTCTGGAAGCTGGAGGCTTCATTCATACCTCATTCACTTATTCATACACTCATTCAACAAATCTACCCAATGGTGTCTTCCTGGTTCAGTCAAGGACATAATGATATAAAGAATGCTGTCCCATCTGGCAAGCTATAGGGATTCAGAGGTTGGTGTCCTGACTTCCAGGAGGGGCAGCGTAGGAGATGAGAGGGTACCTAGAGAAGGCTGCACTGGTAGGATGTGGCAGGGCAGAGGTGAATCCTTCCAGGATGAAGAAAGGGTGGGAGGAACCAAATATAGAGATGTATAAGGCTAGGCTGTTCATAGGGAAAGGGGGAGGTGGAAGAAACTAGAGCCTGAAAGCTCTGACCATAGTCCTGAGAAGATGTAAGGAAGGCGGTGTTCATGAGAGTGAAGAGAAGGGATGGTCCTCGAGGTACTATGGAGGGTGATGGATAGAAGGTGCCACGTGCTTGTGTGGGGACTGAGTGATGGGGAAGGGAGATGAAAGCCTCTTCAAGTAATATTGTTAGAATCATTTCCTGTCTGGAGCATGTGATGCTATTAAAAATGGACCTCAAAATCTGAACCTGTATGGCTGGGAACCAGGGAAGAGCAGGCAAGTTAGGAAAGTATGCCTGCTTAGAAGACAGGATCCTGAAGAAGAATCAATTGTATATCATGCTGTTGACAAATGGGGACTTGGGAAGGTGTTGGGATGTTTGCTGGCAAAGGGGAAGAAAACAGTGGAAGGAAGGGCTGAAGATAAGGTAGGGAAATGAGCCACATCATTAAAATGTAATAAAAGGAGGAATACAACCTATAGGAGGAAGGAACGAGGTAAGGATGACTGGGTTCCCAGGAGGATTTGGAGAGGAAGAGAGAAAAGTTAAGAGAACCCCCATCTCATCTGGTAAAGTCACTGGGCAGAAAGGCTACTTTTGAGTTCTCAGGAGGTGCCTAACGTTTTGTACTTGTTTTCAACCGGCTCCAGTGGAGGCTGCACCAGACATTTGTTTCCTGCAGGTTGGGGCTCTGAATTAGGTGATTGTCTTGACTAGGGAAGGGGGGCTTGTAATAAGATGCTGGCCAAATAATAGGTTTGGGAGGTCAGGATTGTACATGGCCAAGGAGCTGTGTTTTGGGGGATGCCCTGAAGATCCTGTCTTGCTATTCTCTATTTCTTTCTGGCTTTCCTGTGTTGGCTATTGGCTGGACATTAGCTCTCTCCATGACACAGGATTAATGGTTGTGATAGATGATATCATTCAGGTACTTATCATGGTTTTAGTTCTTTTTTTTTTTTTAATTTTTATTTTGGTACCAGGGATTGAACTCAGGGCACTTAACCACTGAACCACATCCTCAGCCCTATTTTGTATTTTATTTAGAGACAGGGTCTCACTGAGTTGCTTAGTGGCTTGCCGTTGCTGAGGCTGGTTTTGAACTTGAGGTATTCCTGTCTCAGCCACCTGATCATCTGGGATTATAGGCATGTGCCACACACCGGATTATTGTGCTTTTAGTTTTTATCCTAGAGCATTAGA
Organism: Marmota marmota marmota; assembly: GCF_001458135.2. Taxonomy (NCBI): domain Eukaryota; kingdom Metazoa; phylum Chordata; class Mammalia; order Rodentia; family Sciuridae; genus Marmota; species Marmota marmota. The sequence goes on along the minus strand of NW_026000225.1, from coordinate 1,474,159 downwards.
GCAAAAGGGACCTGAGAAGTAGTATAGACCAGGATCCCTCAACCCGTCAATCCAGAAATACAGCTCTGGACCAAGTCTCCCAATTGTTGCCATTCCCTTGGGATTCAGGGAGAGAACACGTTAGTGGCAGCTTGAGTCACATGGATGGGAAATATGCTTCAGAAAAGGCCTGGGACCCACTTATTTAGAAGAACTTTTGACAGGCAACACTAGGCATTTAGAGACCAGTGCCTGATTTAGAGTAGATAATATTTGTTAAGATGAAAAAAATTAGAACATCAACTAATGATGTTATAATTGGAGAAGGAACATAGTTTAAGGACACAGGGCTTTTGGGTTTTTCTGACTGTGCCCATGAGCCTTTTCTCTCCAAATATTATGTTCTTTAATGATTTTGTATCTTAAGAGCTGTGTGTCTTTTGTATGCTGCTTCTCAAAATTTCAGAATCCTCTCCCAGGGTTGAGGATCTCAAATTTCTTCAGCCTTTCTGAGTATTAACAATTAAATCCACTCATTTTACTCTTACTCTCCTTTTACTCATTCATTCACGGTTATCTTTTGTTCAATGTGTATTTACTCATTTATGCATCTGTTAAAATGTTTATGGGACATGTGTTGTAAGTCAGGTATTCAGGAGAAGAGATGTTCTAGATGCTCTTTTCTTAGACTGATGGGTTAAAGAGTGATAGCCCATCGAATGATTCATTGAATCCTTGTGGTAGAGTGCAAGAATGGCTATAAACTCATCCCCTTCTTGGAATCACATTTTTTTGTATGCTAACTTTGATGTCACTCCCACTCTGAGACAGAGTTCTGTCAGGTGACTTGCTTTGGGGCACTGCAAAACAAGCAAAGACTGACATGCACTTGTGGTGTGGGACTTGTCCTCTCTTGCTGTTTTTGGTACCCATGATGGCCACCGTGTGAAGAAGTCTGAACTTCCGTTGATGAAAGACGCATGGCACAGTTGCATTTTGTCATCCTGCCAACATCTGCAACAGCCTGCCAACAACAGACATGTGAGCAGAACCATTATGTTTTGGAGTTGTTCGTTTTGTGGCAATAGCTTACTGTTACAACACTCATCCTCATTATCCATGAGAGACTGTGATAAGTAAGAATATTATAAGGGAGATTTTTTTTCAACCCCAAATCTCCCTTGCACCTAGATGCACCATATTTGAAATCCAAAGGTAATTCACAGGAGCCAGCTCTAGATGTTCTTTATCATATTCACACTTTCCTGAAAGCCACTTGCTCTCTTGCAATCTCTGAACATCAAATCAGCAGCAAGTACTTATTGGATTCCCATTACAGATAAGACAAGATGTAGGGTGTGGGCAGTCATCACCAGATTCCAACCTCTGACAGGCGTGCATGTGATAATAAGGCAGAGGCACGAGTAGGTGTTTGAGGTCAGCACTTACAGAGGCTCCATCTGGAGAAAGATTGGAGCCACCTATTTTGAACAACTCAGGGTCTCCACCCCAGGAGGATCATGTAACCTTAAAGAGCAGAGGCAGTTTTGATGCTTCAGGTCCCATGAGGCAACATCTCCATCCATCCATCCAGAAGTCCTCCCTTGGAAGGGCAGTATTTCAATTTCTAGGGTAAAGTTTCAGTCGCAGAGCTCTGTTTACACAAGAGTTCTAGAGGTTTGGACTGGAGTCTGTGACTCAGTTGTTCCTGCTTGAATGGAGGAGAAAGTGAGAGTGAGAGGATAGGGAAGGATCGAACCATACTCAGGACTGTGGAGAAAGCAGAGAAGATGGATGAAGGATGCCAATAAACAAATAAATCATTTTCAAGAATAATTATAGGAGTACGATGATAATGGCAGCTTTTGCTTATTGAGCACCAGCTGGTTTGCAATCACTGTTATGGTAAACACTTTATATAGATTTTTGCTAATGTTTCCTGCCTCACAGTATTTATACTCCCAGTGATTAGGGTCTTATGAGTGCCCAGCAGGCGGGATAGGCTGTAAGTGTTGCCACTAGAATTAAGATGCTCACAACTCTGCTGGGGGAAGTAATGGAGCTCACAGCATTTCAGAGGGCTGTTTTTTTTTTTTTTTTCTGCAGGAAAATGTAGACCTGGCATCTGGCACTCCTCTCCTTGGTTTTTCCCACTCCATCTTTTCAGGCTTCCCTCCACCAGGTCACCCTGATAGTACCTTGAACATCCAACACCCTTCCCCCTACCCCCGGAAATCAGTATTCCCATCCTCTGTCATAATCCTTTTGGGCTCTGTTCTTTACCAACAGACAGTTCAGGCCAGATAAAGGCAGCCCTGCTAATCTGTCTGTCGGCTCATGTGTCCCTGTACCAGATAGCATAACTCATTACCACTGATACTTTGCAGGGCTTTTGAAAAGGCCGGTGAGCTGTAACCTTTAGGGTGGAATTTAGTTTGTACCTGGGGAGTCATGGAGAAGCACTTGAGCAGAGGATTCTCATTTCCTCTTAAAAACATTTGTGAAGGTGGCTGTTTGGTCTTCCTGTGTGGGTCTGACACTAACCTTTGGGAGCCAGGTGATCTGACCGGTGGAAAAGTCACAGGCTTTAGAATCAGGTACCTCTGAAATTAGCTTCATAAGCTCAGCAACTTAACAATTTTACTTGAAGTTTTAGTACCTCAGTATTTCTCATTTGCAGAAATAGGAAAATAATACCCCAAATGCTTGTTTTGAGAATTAGAAAGAAATATAACCATTGTAGGTCTCCCATGCCTCAATGTGGTGCTAGTGTGGGCCACTCTTCTTGCCTGCAGCCTCTTGCCTGAAGGCTCCAAGGTTCAGAGGTGCAGGCTTGGACTCGGGGGTTAGGCCTTATGAGTGAAATTATTGAATCCACTGCTTATCAGATGTGTGACCTTGAGGAAGTTACTTTTCTGGGCCCCAGTGTCCTTATCTGTAAGGGACAGTAATAGTTCCTATATCATAGAGTTGTCATGAGGATTAAATGAGATATTTCAGGTATGCGATAGAGCAAGCCCTATCCCCTGGGTGAAAGGGTGGTCAGAGAGGACAGGCATCTATGGGTGGGGATAAGAACTTTCTGGGCTGACAGCTCCAACCTTCCTAAGTGATTGCTGAGTTACTGCTCTTAGCCAAAGCACTGAGGGAGCATGCATGTGTGGGACCTGAGTTGTTTGCCAGGGCAGGAGTTTGCTTGGATTCCCTGCAGCTCTGATGGGGAATGTCTGAGAGTTGTCCCAGGGTCTGAGGCTGCTACACAGCTCACCTTAGGAGCCAAAATAATCACCAGATCCTGGAGGGCTTCAGAAAGAAACCTTCAGGAGTGGTTGCCAAGGATCCAAGGTGGGTGAGCATGATCTAGAGTGTAGAAGAAAGGAAAGAAAACTTCATGTTTGTTTAACCCCTGCTGCGCTCTGGAGGATGCACTCTGCACTTCCATACATAGTATCTCTGTTAATTCTCATAGTAACCAGACCAGGATCATGTCCCCACTTTACAGTAACCTGAGGGGCAGATGTTCAGTGACTTGCCAAGGTCATGTGTAGCAGAAGTGACTGGAAAGGTGCTACCAACATACCCCCGGATGGAAAAATGGGTGCCCTGTCCTCTGCAGCAACAAGAGCAGTGACTGGCAGGGGCAGTAGTCACAGTACTTTCCATGCATCTCTCATTTGCTAGGAAGAGGAAAGTAAGCAGTAGAAGACTTTGATTACCTGGACTGGACCCTTTGGTGTGCAGGTTTTGTGAATCATGTCAATCAATCAGCAAAGATAGGCAATCTCCTACTTGCACACACACACATGGGCAGCCTGGACTGTTGGAGTGCTATGTTTGCTAACTCACAGCAGTGACTTGTGCTGCTTTTACTAAAATTGTCACTGAGATTCTAGAAACCAACCCTTTTCCCTTTATTTCTCTGCAACTCTTATTGACCATATTTCTAACGTCAGCTCATTTTCTTGGGTCATTTCTCTTTCTTTCTTTTTTACAAATCCAGTGCTATTTTTTTTTTTTTTGTAGTTGTAGATGGGCATCATGCTTTTATTTTATTATTTTATTTTTATGTGGTGCTGAGGATCAAACCCAGTGCCTCATACATGCAAGGCAAGTGCTCTGCCACTGAGCTACAGCCCCGCCCCCCCCCCTTTTTTATGAAGGATACTGAGATCTAAAACAAATAAACAAGCAAAAGCCTCAGTGAAATGAGGACCATAGTAAGTGGCACTCTGGTTAATTGACACTGCTTCTCTGGAAGTGGTTTTGGTTCTAGCTGGGCTTCAGTAGCACAGAGGATTTGTTACTGCTGCTGACAACCAGTGAGGCCCTGGCTGAGGGGATTGAGTGTGTCTCCTGCTGTGTGTGGCCACCATTAGCTTCCGGGGTGTCAGGGCCATAGGACAAAGGGGCCCAGCAGGTTGGTCTATCCCTCACTGATTTCCTGTGGGGGCAGTGGCCCTTGAACAAGAGGATTTCACGGGGCAGGGCCACCCTGATCTGCTTTTGCATATTTTTTCCTCAATGAGTCCAGGCCTGTGTGTCGAATGCTGCTAAAGGGAGGCCACAGGGAGAAAAGGAGGGGCAGGACTGCGTTTTTCTATGCTACCTTCTCAGGATGGGCCCTCTGGTTACTAACTAGAAAGTTGGCAGAATCCAACAGCAAAGGGTCTTTTGTTTACTCATTCATTCTTTGTTTATTCTTTCACCCCTCCCTCTCTCCTTTCCTTTCTCCATTCACCCATCCATCCATCCTTCCATCCAGCCTTCTATCCATCTATCCAACCACTGCACATTGTGCAAGAGTTGTGCAGGAATACGCAAGACCGATTCCTTGCTCTTTACAGGTTTCCTGTCTAGGAAGAGTGATAAACAAACACACACATAAAACAAAGTAGTGTTACCACTGTTGACCCGTGTTGCTTCCCCAATGTTGAAGAATAACACCAGAGAAGCACGCTGAGGCAAGGTCAGAGTAGAAATTAGAAGTTTATTAAAGGACAGCAGAAAAGACTTCTCCCGGAGGAAGAAGGGAACCCAAGAAATGGAATCCGTGGAAGTGCGGTTGTCTCTCCATTTTATAGTTTTCGGTGATGGAATGTAGGTGCGAAGGCCGGAAGGGCTGGGACACAGGTGGGCCAAAGAAGTAATCTGGGCACTTCTGAGTCAGCATCTTCAAGTTTGCTGTTCATTAACATTTCTTTGGGATGGGCTATCTTCAAATCTGCTGGGGCTGTTCATTAACATTTCTTTGGGATAGGCTATCTTCAAATCTGTTGGGGGCTGTTTCCTGGACTTCATTAACATTCTGAGAGTTGCTCAACTTTTCCGGGAATTCATTCTCAACTTGGCCTCCATTTTAGATTTCACTCGATATTAGACCCGATTTACCTAACTACACTGACTACCTAATTTTAAATCTGGCTTCAGTAGCATGACAGTTGGGCCATACATTGGAGGACAGATTGCCATGTGCATTCAGAGAAGTGGTCCTGCTGATGTGGGTCAGGAAGAGGGGACAGTTGAATTGAACCTGGAGAGTCTGGTGAGGGGATTTCCAATGGGGAAGGTAATGGGGATTAACCTTTCAAGAAAGAATCAGCAGTGTAAAGGTGGTAAGGTGGGCAGCCTTGTGACTTTCAGGGAAAGATGAATTGTTTAATTTGGCCACATAGCAGGAGTGGGAGGTAAAGATGGAGGGCACTGATGTTAGGATTTGAGGCAATAACCAGGTAAGACCCACTCAAGGCTTTTGGGTAAGTGGGTCCAGTCCTGTGCTTTGGGCTGACTTATGTTAGCAGACAGCAGCTCTGGGAGGAATCCTTCAAGGCTCTTCTCAGATGTCAAGTGGGTGAATCCACATCATTCTCATGTCCTGACCCTGGGAAACTGTCAGGGTGGCCCCTAGCTGACATCCTCCTCCTCCTGTCTGATCACTTAGGACTGTGGTCACTCAGTACCAAACACTTTAAGGTGGGAATTGGGGCAGCACCAGGTACAGCCAGATGACCAAGAAATGAGTAGCCTTTAAGAAAGAAAGGCATTGGCCAGAAGAACTTTCTAACCTTTTCTGGGAAGCAGAGTTTGGAATGATTAATTTTTTTAATTGAAAAAAAATCATGGATTTTAAGGTTCTTACTATGTTTCCCAGGCTGTCCTTGAACTCCTGGGCTCAAGCAATCCTCCTGCCTTATTCTCCTGAGTATCTGGGACTACAGGCACATGTTACTGTGCCTAGTTAAGGCAATTAAATCCTGTCAATTTGCCAGAGGGGCATCACTTGGTGAGTGTGAATGTTCTACTCATCTTTTTCTGGTATTTTTATGAGTGTTCAAAGGTGTTCTTTTCCTCCACAATAATTCATTCTCATCCCCCTCCATCTGCAGCCCCATTTCCTTGTGTGACTACCATTAAAGATTCTTTTTGGTTTACAGACCCCAAGGCCTTTAGCCTGCAATTGTGCCAACACTGAGAGCTGTTGAGTCTCTAGTACAGATCCCATAGGTTACAAACCTGATGCTATGAGCTTCTGAGAAACAGCACCTGGAACTGAATGGGTGTCAAGTAATTTTCACAAATGTCTAACTAACAAGTGTTTCCTGTATGCAAAAGTCTATGCTGAGGCAGGGGCTATCGGATAAAGATGAATATACTTCAGTTACTGTCCTGAAGAAGATCAAAGCATCCTGTGATCCACCAAAGAGAAGAACTATGGCAAACATTCTGCAGGTGATGAATACTTTGTCAAGCACCATGAAACATCAAAAAGTATTATCTCACTTAAATGCATTAATAGCCCCTTATAAAAGAGCTGCAAGGATTATTGCTATTTTAATCTGTGAGAACATGCTCAAAAAATGTGTAAATTTGTTAAGGATCAAATTAAGGAGGGTTTAGGGATATGGATAGGAGCAAGAGGGGGGGCCGAGTGAGGATTTAGCAAGCCTCTTTCTTCCCTATTATACCTATAGGGCTATGAGGCAGGAAGGCCACTAGTAGTCAGATTGGTGAGAAAAAAAGTCGATCAGACTCTGAGGCAGGACAGTAGAGCAGATGGGAGCCAGGGAAGACCCTGAGCATGCTGCCAGTATACAGATGGCTGGCCACAGAGGACTGTCGCATACACCTCAGCACCCACGTCCACCCGGGGCGCGGTGTATGGTAGCCACTCAGAAGATGATCACTGAATTTGTTTAAGTTTTCCCAGAGTAAATTTCGAGGCTAGGACAAAAAGAAGCAACTGTAGAGACTTATTAAATTGTCGGGCTAACTCAACCAGATCGAACCCAGGCCTCCTCCCAGATGGGATCTGCCAGCTTCCAGACAAAAGATCAACCTAATTCTTTCACTCAGATGCCATGATAAATTTTGATTGGGCATTTCAACTGGGTTGAGAATGAGAAGCCTTGCTTTGTGAATCCTGGGAGGGTGCGTGTGTGTGTGTGTGTATGTGTGTGTGTATGTGTGTGTTGTGTGTGGGTGTGTATGTGTGTATGTGCATTCTCCCACTCAACCAGGCTCCCCCACTCCCATACAAACATGGATGGCTTTCCTTGGAAGGTCGGTGACAGCCCTGCCTCCCATTCACAGATTGGAGAAAGGGCATTAATCTTCTTGACATGGCAGTGGTGGGGGAGGGGGATTGGGGGCTGGAATCCTTCAAACTGGGACATCCCTGTGAGCAAAGAGATCCTTGTCTCATTTGGCTGTGTGAATAAGCTTTAGTTTATAAGCCCAGTGCATAAAAAAAGACAGGTGGACTTAAAAGAAAATCAAGTAGCGTTATAAAAAGCAAATATCATCTCTCCTGTTTCATTTTCTTCCTTGTTGGTGGGGTGGGGCTGAGGTTGATAGGACTCTGTGCCCATAGAGGAACTTTGAAGTGTTTTCTGAGAATAGACACCCATCTTCCTATCAGGAGGCAGTCAAGCTGGTAGGGTGAGGGAGACTCATGCTGCAGAGAGGGCAGGCCTGGTGAAGTCTAAACTTGTGAGCAGAACACCATATATGCCGCCAAACACTTTACAAACTACTGGCAAGCTGGTGGAGCCTCCACCTCTCTCTTAAGGAATCCTAATTTACCTGGATGTTCCCATCTATGCCATTCCTCTCTGTTAATGTGGATTATTCTTCATCTAGAAGAGCCAGAATCCAGAGGCCAGAGAGGCCCAAAGGGGTCCCTTGCCTGGGATGTCTTCCTTGATCTCCTCCCATCTCTAAGTTAGGTTCCACCCATCTGGAATGAGAACAGCAAGATTGGGAGAGAGAGAAGTGAAGGTGTGGCCCAGGTAGCATTAGAGAGATTTGGGACAAAGAGGTGAACAATTGCCACATGTCATAACTGGACCCCTCACTGTCTTATAAGCTGGCCACCTTATTTCTGCCCCTTGCCCCAGTTTTAGCCTTTGCCTTGCCTGGAACACCCAGCAATCTCAGGAGCCTGGATATGACCCATCTCAGGTTCTGTCTCCATCCTGAAACCCCAGCCACATCTAGCTAAGTGTCAGGCCCACAAAACCTAATGCCTACTTGTCCCCCAGTGTTTCATGCAGGATACCCCAGATGTCCAGAACCTTAGCTTCTCCTTAGACAGCTGGAACTATCCTATAGTGGCCACTTGGTATTGAGGTAAATGTCACTTCTTCAAGGAGGCCTTTCCTGATTGAAGCCCTCCGGATATAATCCACCTTGTTTGACTTCTTTCTATATGGCTTCCCTTTCCTTATCTCTTGTTTATTTATGTGCTTGTTTGGTATTTCTTGACTTCACTAGAAAGTGTAGGCCAAGAGAGAAGGCCCATTGGCCTGCCTGGCTCTCTATATGAGTTGATTGAAGTGATGAGGGAATGGATCCTCTTTCCCTCTAGCATGACAACCAATGCATGTTTGCTAATGGGTTGGTTAAATAGCTCACAGAAAAAAAACTGTAAGGTGGCACAATGTGCACAAAGTATGGGGTGCACAGAGGGGGCCTAGAGCTTGGAGTTCTTAAGTTGCTGGGTAATCTTGGGGAGGTGCATCAGTTCCCCTCAGGTTGGACGATGGTCTCTGCGGTTGCTTCCAAGCCCTTCCTCCTGTGATGCAAGAGGTCTGGAGGTGGAAAGGCTGAGGCTCTTTCTTAGGGCAGGATGCGCTGACTGGGCCAGGAGACCAGCCTTGGCAGCGGGTGCCCCGAGTGCAGTGGAGGTGCTCTGGTTAGCCTGAGGGCTTGCAAGTCTCTATGGAGCCACTGGAGCAGGAATCGTTAGTGAAGAGAGGAAAGGGGAACAAAGAAGAACCTTCCCAATTATTAATAAGGCAGCAGCCCCATCCATCTTAATGAGACAGGGTGAAAAAAAAAAAACAAAAAAATACCCAGCGGCCAGGCAGCCAGTACACAATAGGATACAATAGAGACCTTGCTTTCTTTTTTAAAAGGAGGAAAGAAAGAGCGACAGACAGAAGGGAAAAAGCCTCACAGATTGGAAAACAGTTCCAGAATGCCCACCTCTGTGCCCCCTGTGTAAAGAGTCATCCTCCCATGCATCATGGCTATCTGTAAAGTGTGGAGGGTTCCTTGGTTCTTTCCTGGGTCCCAGGGCGGGGTAGGGCAACTGCCCTGGTAGTAGGTAGTGGAGCAATTTCCATCCTGGACAGGCTCTTTGTTTCCTGGGCACTGCATGGCCCAGTACAGACATGAAAGGCTCTTACCAAGGGACATAGCATGCAAAACGTTGTTAAATGGGGCCTTGAAAAGAATTTGATTTGTCAACTTTTTGATTGAACTGCTTTCCTTCTCCAACTTCTACCCCTAAACCACTGCTACCGTGTAGATCCGAGATTTCCTGAGCCTGGGGTCTCAGTTCCTCTACTGGTTAGCTTTGGGCAAATTGCTTAACAAGGTGTCACTCTCCATTTCTTCAGAACTAACTTACCTCCTAGACTCTCCTGGGCTCATGTATATATAAATAATCGTCAAGGTTGCTGACACAAAGCAGTTTTTATCAAATCTTAAATTTGAGTCAGAATCAGAAGCTTGCTTTAGCTCAGGGAGTGGGGGAGGTGAACGGGGTCTCTTGGGGAGGTCTCCTTGATTATGAGAATAGTCTATCCCCTGTTCACTCTGAATCCCCAGGGTCCAGTATGGAGTAGCTGAAGGAATGACTACAAGTCCCAAACTGTGATGACTTTGTCAAGACAAGATTCTTAACAAGGTAAGGCATCCCCTGGAAGGTGGGGAACTATCCTTTCTTTTAGAGAATGTTCTGAGCATAGAGGCCCTGTTAGCCCTAGGTTTCTTCCCTCCTTGCACCATAGGTTCCCTATGCTGCAAGGACCAGAGGGCATCCCTGGCTATGCTCCTCTGGTTCTGGCTGGCATTGTCCTCCTGCGTATAAGAGCTGAGAGAGGGAAGAAGGAAGGCACTGGATATGGTCTGAGGCCCCCTAACCAGCACTCCACGAGGTGGGCTGCACAGAGATACAATCAGAACACCAAAGCTCTCAGGTGGACTGCAAAGAAAGAAGAAAGCTGGTGTCTTCTTCTTATCTCTGCTTAGCTTGAGGTTTCCTGGAGATTATTTTTTGGGGACACTGAAAGCATTTTGATGTGAGGGAAGTGAAGGCAAGATGCAAGAAGCTGTTGGTGAAGCTAGCGAAAAGCTAGGATGTTGCAGGTGCAATCTACCATGGATCCTGGGATGGGGCAGAGAAGTTCTCTGGAGAACAAGGCTTGGCACTCACATGCTGATGCCCTGCAGAGAAGCCAAGGCTGAGTCCTAGTCAGGCCAGGGATTGCTGTCCTTCTGTCCTGTCTTTTGTTAGTTTTGTGGGAGATCCTCGCAATCTTACTGGATCCTGACTCATGTCCAGACATACTCCCTGATGTCTGAGCCATCAAGCTCTCTGCTTCACCTCTCTGGGTGACACATGGCTTGTCTATCCTTTCCTCAAAGCAAGCACTGCTAAGCCTCTGCAGGGAACTCAGGCACTCTCTGCAGTACCCAAGGCAGACTTTACCCATCCTTCCTTGTCCTGGGACAGGGTCCAGTTCAAGCGGGAAAGGTGTGTTTGGTGTAGCAAGTTCTTACAGGATGAATTCCTGTAGCCCGGAACGAGCATCTGCCAAGCACTTTTCTGGTATGACAGGTATATAACCTTCCAAGTCTCCCCTGTTGGCATGGCTGCCTTATGGGTGGATTCCTGCAGGCAGCACTTGTTCCATGCTGAGAAGGGCTAGGAGGGTGGAGGGGGCTTGAAGTGACAGAGTCCTGGTGACCACTAAAACTCACTGTGAGACCTCAGACCCTGTTTCAGCCCTCTTGTGTTTCCCCTGCCTAGAGTTGGAGCAAGTAGAAGAGGCTCAGAGTTTCTCCTCTTAGGAGGATCCATGGTTCAATGAATAGATGCCCAGGGAAGAGGGCAAGAGGCCCAGGAAGAGTATACTGGGGTGGTGAAAGGTGTAAGAAACAGAAGGGTATGTGTATGAGCAGGCAAGTAAGCAAATGAGAAAGCAAGCAAGCAAGAGAATCAAGCACCAACCATGCACATAGTAGGAGCTCATTAAATATTTGTTGATTGATTGTTGGCCTAAGAATCCTCGCTCCTTTATTCACTTCTGTGTGGTCTGGAAGAAAGATGGAGAATATGACTCCACATGCATCATGAACTGGACAATGGGGGCAATTATCCAGAAAATGTGAGCCATCGCTCACCTTCCCTCTCCCCACCAAGTCTTTTGCAATAATTACCTGACATTTCAAATGAAGTAGGATTTTTTCAGAACCTATGTAATGGAGGCTACTATCAGAGACTCATATTGTGCCTCCAGCACATGAGGAGATGGGTGAGGTTTTGTGAACCCAGCTTTTTTCCTTTAAAATTAATATTTATACTTTTACCTGTTTTTGCAAGCGTGATGTATGGTTATTATAGAACTTCTAGAACCTGAAGCAAAGCAAAAAGGAATCAGTACAAACCATCTATGAGATGGGAGAGTTAACATCTCAGTATCCCATTTGCAGGATTTCTAGCTTTTTCTTCTTCTTTCCTTCCCTCCATCCTTTCTTCTTTTCTCTATTCTTTCTTTCTGCAAAATTGGGATCATACTATATTCGTTAGTAATTTGTATTCTTCTCTGATATTCATCTACTCCTTCCTTCTTTCTGTCCTTCACCATGTAGCCCGGAATGAGCTTCTGCCAAGCACTTTCCTGGTATGACAGGTATATGACCTTCCAAGTCTCCCCTGTTGGCATGGCCGCCTTATGCGTGGATTTCTGTCTTTCTTTTTTCCTTCCACAAACTTTTACTTATTGTGCCCTTATCAGATACCAGAACACAGTTCTGTGGGATGTGACAACAAAATTGATACAAATCTGTCCTTGGGAAGTGTTCATTGTGGTGTCAGTGGTGGTGGAAGACAGATAACAAACAAAATAAGTGGATGAACTGTAGTGCATTCAAAGATCATTAGACAATATGTGGGAAAAGGAACAGGGCATTGTGGAGAGGGGCAGGGACCATTTTTAATAGGAAAACCTTCACTGAGAAGGGATCTCTGAGTCTGAATTGGCAGGATAATGTTCTTTCCAAAGATACTCTGTTTCCAATGTCAAATCTCTTGGTGCTTGGAATGACTTTCTCAGGGACACAACAAAATCAAGGCAAAAATTCGAATAGCAGCAATATTAATAATGCAATGATTAAAAGATATAGGACTGGGAGTGTAGCTCAGTGGTAGAACATTTGTGTAGCATGTGAGAGGCCCTGGGTTCCATCCCCAGAACTAACAACAATAATAACAAAAAAGTGCTAAAGGCTTATGACCCAGTAATCCTGGATCTTTCCCCCATGGTGATGAGACTAAATAATGGCAGAGAGTAAGTTAATGATCTCCCCCGCTTTAATATATGAGCTACAGAAATAAAAAATATTCCATCTGAATAGCTCTCATTTGGTGTTGTCTAAGGTTCATAATAGTCACTAACTAACATTTGCATTGGACTTTAAAGTTTTTAAATTTTGTTTTCAGCCTGGAAAGGTAAAGGAAGCATGGTCAGAGTTCTTTTTTTTTTTTTTTTTTTTTAACACATAATCATAAAGTTTGCAAGGGATTTGAGTCTATCTAGCTTAATTTCCTCCCGTGCTAAGAACCCAAGAGTCAGACAGGGGAAGGGATTATAAAAGCACACTCAGTTCCCTGGGGTTGGGAGACTGGACTCTGCTCAGTGTTCTTTCCATAATGGCAGGTACCCTACCTAGGTTGACATGGCTACAGCGCATTCCCTGATAGCAGCCAAATTGTTTTTTCCTAAGTAAACTCCAGATAATAAAGCTTGTTCTGGAATCCACCCCTGGGATCAGGTCTCTCATGCTGAACACAAAATTGGTTTTCCCCCATCTCAGGATTGGCATGGGCTATGGAGTGTCTGGGTGACTGGTGTCAGCTTCAGGGCTCTTTCTTGAGCACCAGGATGTTTGGGTGCAGGGTCTTGAAAATAGCTGGTGCCCTAGTGCCCATCACCCAAGTCCTTCTGAAGCCCTGAATATGGACTTTGTCTGGCGGGCTCCACACTGCTCCGAATGGACGAAAGCCAGTCATTTGGCAAAAATCAGCTCAGTTGCCGCCATTGTTCTTAAAGAGGCAGAGCTGAATGGCTGTGAGACTAATGTATTCTATTATGCCCCAAGGCCTGGCCTCTGCCTGTTGGGAAGAGGGCGGCATTCCTCAGGCTCCCTCCCCCAATACTCCACTCTCCTGCCTGCAGGCCCCAGCCCCCGAGGGGAACTGCTTAGCAGCTGAGCTTTCTGTCTGTGGGTATTTCTCCATACAGAAGAGCCCTGAAAACCTGCTTGCTGTGGGGAAGGCACCCCCTTGAATAGAAAAGATGTTGAGAGTGACTGAGAATTCAGTAAGAGAGCTAGGAATGGAAAAGGAGTATCAGGACAGAGAGGATGAAGAGGGAGCCTAGATGGCCAGGAAGAGCAGGAGGCAGCCAGGGGCTTCTATGTAACAGGGCCCCTGGCCCCTGCCTGCACTCTGTCTTCCCTCACAGGTCAGCTCTGCAGGGCACAGACACCAACCATGCAACCTGGGTTTGCAGCCCTTCTCCTCTGCATCATTTTTTTCCATCAGGAATATACTTCCTCCAGAGGACATGGGGGTCGAGGGTCTTGCTTTGAGTAGTCTGCAGATCTCTTGTTCTGGGTTCAGTTATGCCTGGACCAGGAGAAATATGATGTGTGAAAGATAAGTGGGAGAAGGCGTTGGAGACGGAGAGCCTGCATTTGCCCATTTATCACATAGGCCTTTTAAGTACAAAGGAGGGGTTTGTGTGCATCTCTGGGTCACTACCTCTGGTTGCAGCATTTTGCAAAGCTAGGCCCCCATCCAGGACCTCCCTTACCTTGGAGAGCTGGAGGGAAACTCGGCCAAGGGAGGAAGCAGGGAAGGCAGGGTGCGGCAGCCTGTGGGCTTAGGTGTCTTTCCTAACAAGACAGAGGATTGGAAGTGTGACTTCCCTGGCTCTGGGATTGGGTGAGCTCATTCTTCAGAGCTCCTTTCCTTTTTTGGACATTAGCACTGCCTGGCTGTATCCCACCCCACACCCTTAAATCTATTACAAGTGTACTTATTCTCATTGACAACAATTACCCAAACTTTGGGAGACAACAACTACCCAAACTTTGATCAGCAAAGCTGAAGGCCTGTTTGTGGAGGACAGTTTGAGTGAGGTAGAGGGCTGGACAAAATAATGGAGGGGTAAGTGAGTGTAGAAAAGAGAGAGAGACTACCTTCCATTTGAACAGAATCAAAATCTTATTCCTCTAATGCCACAGTGGGGTGAGGTGGTGTCCTGTGGGTTTGTTCTGGGCCATGACCATAAGATGTCTGCTAGTTTCTCTTGCTGTTGGGCAGTGGGGAAGGCAGATGAATCCACCAAGATAAAGTGCACTGTCCTAGCTGACTCTGTTAATTAGCTGTTTGTACCTGAGATAATCAACTTAAAAGGTGGAGAGGGGAATTTTGGCTAATGGTTTCAGAGGTTTCTGTCCTTGGTTGCCTGGCTTTGTGGTTTTGGGGCCTATGGCAAGGCAGCAAATCATGGTGGAGAGCATGTGGTGGAGCCATGGAAGCAAAGGGAGAGAGAGAGAGAGACAGAGAGAAAGAAGAAGAGTCCAGGGTCCTTGCAAGGGTATGCCTCCAGTGACCTAACTTCCTCCCACTGGGCCCTATCTTTTAAAGATTTCACCACCTCTCAATGATGCCACAGGCTGGTGACCCAATCTTTTTTTAAAAATTTCTTTTATTTATTTGTTTTTATGCAGTGCTAAGAATCAAACCTAGTGCCTCACACGTGCTATGCAAGCACTCTACAACTGAGCCACAATCCCAACCCTGGTGACCCAATCTTTAGCACATGGCCTTTGGGAGACATTCAAGATCATACTGTAACATTGACTATCAGAAGGTGATTAGTCACTGATTAGTGACTATGATTAGTTATAAGGTGGGTGTGTACTCCCTGCTCTCACTTGCCCCGTTTAACCCTTTGTTCCACACATTCTGCCTCCTTGTTATCTTTCGTGTATTTCTTTCCTCCACACCCCAAGGCTTCTTGGAGTTAGGGAGTATATTATAGAGATCTTTCTCCCCACACGACCCTGTATAGGACCAGGGACACACTATGTGGTTGATCAATGTGTACTTGTTGATTCATTCCAGGAGAGGATAGCTCAGAAAGGGCCAGCCGTAGGCCAAGGTTATGTCTGGAGAAAAGGGAGCCTGGAATTAAACTCTAATCTAAAATACCTATTTGTGAGGAGGCAATTTCCTTGGGGTGAGGATAGAAATAAAACCCCAAAGCTGGGAATTTAGATGAGTTAAAATCATGCAGGATGTAGAGCATTTCACCCTCCAGAAAGAGCAGTTACTCTGCTGTCAAGATGATGATGATAATGGCAGTAAAAGAAAACATAAGTGATGGTGGTGAGGATTATGCAGCAATTTAAGGAGCAGCTGGTTATACATTTATGGACCAAAATGGCTGGAAAGCCCTTCACACGGGAGGAGTTAATGCAGAGCTTGGAAAACACTCCAAGACTGAGAGGCTCTATTTGGGAAATTGTTATTTATGGAGCTTTATGCTCCATATTAAGCAATTTGGTGGTCTAGACTACAGTTAAAAATAAAGAAAGAACAAAAGGGCTTGATGGACAAATTATGTTTTTCCGGGTGGGGGAACTAAAGCTTTCTTGTAACATTAGGGTTAGAAGGATTTGATAAAAGGCAATGTTTGTATAGCAACAGATATTAAATATGATAGAGTGTGAAACTGCTTCATTACAGAAGCCTCCAGATACACAGCTGCTTATGTTTCTGTGTGGGGGGAAGAAAGAAAGGTCTGTGGGGTTCCTGGCAGCTCAGAGGGGCCTCGGGGAGGCACTTCCTTAAGAAAAGAGAGTTGCTTTGTCCCCTCTTTCTGCTTGAGAACTTGATTTCATCTGATTGTTTAAATGCTCTGTACCTGGGTGGCTGATGAACCTCTACACCACTAAATCTCCTCTTCTGAAAAGTGGGGCTCCACAGGATCCACCAACGGTATGCTAAATAGAGGGACACAGTGTAATACATGGGTCCAAGCATTGACATATACAGTAACACTCAGAACAGGATGTTCTAGGAATCAAAACAAAGATGTACAGATTTCCAGAAACACAGTAGATTATTCCCAAAATGATGTTTCTCAGTCTTTAATATGCACCAAATTTACCTAGGAATCTTATTAAAATGCAAGGTCTGGATTGAGCATCTGCATTTTGAACAAGTTCTCAGAAGACATTAATGCTGCTGGACTGAGGACTAAGCTTTGAATAGCAAAGTCCTAGGAGATAGTAAAAATTGATCCTTCAGTTTTGAGTTTCCTGACTATTGCCAGAGTCCCTAAATTATTTGGGTTAGGTGTTTTTTTTTTTTTTTGTTTTGTTTTTTTTGCCTGAAAGAGAAAACCCAAATGACTGTGGATTTAAAGAAGTAAGCATGGAAGATTGTGCAACTCATCTAACAATGTAAGGGTAGGCAGCTCAGGGCTGGTACAGTGATTCTTTGTGACCTAGGCTCTTTCTGTCTTTCTGTTCCACCACACTTGTGTGTAGGCATTTATACTCATGGTTATAGTCTCATGGTTGCAAGATAACTGGGATACCTTCTAATATCACATCTGAATTCCAGGCAAGAAGATAGAAGAGTCTAGGTGCATGTCCTTTAAGACTGTCTATTCAAAAATGTTTTTTCACTTCTCATTGGACAGAGTTGGGTAATAAGACCATTTTTTTGGGGGGGGTGGTAATAGGGATTAGACCCAGGGGCACTCAACAACTGATCCACATCCCTAGCCTTTTTTGTATTTTATTTAGAGAAAGGGTCTCGCTGAGTTGCTTAAGGCCTCACTAGGTTGCTGAGGCTGGCTTTGAACTTGTGATCCTCCTGCTTCAACCTCCCAAGCTTCTGGGATGACAGGCACGCACCCCATGCCTGACCATAAGACTGGTCTTGAGAAGGCAGCTTATTTAGTGAGTATGTGTCTGTTACACACCTGCTATATGGCTACGCTGGAAGTATAAAGATAAAAAATATATAGTTTCTCAAGAAACTTCTGGAAGAACTCGAGACATGTAAGCAAGCAAAAGGTGAAGAGAAGATCTCTGATGACCGTCATGTCTGGGGTATACAGAGTCTGACTATTTTAGCTGGAAGGCTTTGGAGACAGGTGGTTAGCTGAGTCCTGGACACTGACTGGGAATACAGGCCTGGTGGCAAGGCAGAGGCATGAGACTAGAAACTGCATGTCCACTTCACATCTCTGTAAGAGCAGCCCCAGTGCTGGGCCTACCTGGCACGCTCCTGCCAGGCTCGAAGGTGACATTTGTCTTTCTACAATCCAATGGGTTGGTTCCCATGTTATATTAGGTTTTAAATATTTTTATTACCACTTTTGAAAAGACCGAAATTCTCAAAATCTCCAGGCTCTAGAAAGGACCAGAGACCTCTTGGCATCCATCCTGGACCAATTCTCATACTGCCCCATCTTTCTCTCATGGGTATATACAGAGCCCTCTTTCAGTGTTTTCACAACTAGAACAGTTCTTTGGGGCCTCCCCATGTTGGCAGGTCAGCTATACTGAGTTTCTTGGCAGCTGCTTGTCCAGAGAACTGGGGTCCCCTGTGTGACACAGGATAGGCACCCTTCCCTGCAGCAGTCCCAAATCTCCTACTTCCAGTCCTGCAGGTGTGTGCTACGTTTTCCTCCTTGCCTTCTATCCCAGGACCCACAGTTTCAGGACTCTTATGCACTTGCCCAACCTCAGTCCTGTATCTCCACCCTCCCCTCTTTCAAAAAGCATTGTAACCTTCTGGATGAATTCACAATAGTATGTGACTGACTGTCAAAGGTGCTCCAGGTCTTTCTCCCCAGGGACTGGCATTGAACAAAGGCAATCTGGTCTATTAAAAAGTCAACAGGAATTAGAATCCAAAGATTTGTGTTCCTAAGCCTGTTTCACACCAGAGTGCTTTGGTGGGTAGACTGCCAGCCTAGGATCCTACCACACTGAACCTCTGTGTCTTCTTCTGTCAGCTAGAAATACTGAAACTCTCTGTTAGCTCAGAGGCTTTTTGTGCCCAGTTGTGATAATACACATAGGGTGCAAACTGGGAAAGATGGCAGAAAGGCAGGCTGCTTGCTGTTCAACAGGGGACTTTGCCTTAACCTAGATAAGTGATGCTCCAGATCGCCAAGGGTAGATGCATTATCCAGGCAAAGAAGAGCTGGCAGGAGAGGCTCTGTAGCACCACTGAATGCAGACATGTTGGGCATGGGTGCTTCTTCAGCTGAGGGTGAGGGCATCAGGCATGGAGCTGAAGGGTTCTCCCCTGTGGGGGAGGAGAGTGATGATGGGCACCCCGTCTTGCCAGCACCTCATTTATTTATTTTTCTGCTCAAATCCTACAGGAAGGCAGTGGACTGTCTGGTGTGCTTGCCATGAAGGGTTAGATAAATAAGCATGGGGCTCTTTGGGGAATTTTTCCTGGTGCTGGGCTGCTGCC
Source organism: Marmota marmota marmota (assembly GCF_001458135.2). Taxonomy (NCBI): domain Eukaryota; kingdom Metazoa; phylum Chordata; class Mammalia; order Rodentia; family Sciuridae; genus Marmota; species Marmota marmota. The sequence continues at coordinate 1,455,099 of NW_026000225.1, read as the reverse complement.
CGTCCTGCAGCAATGCTGGCAGATTTATTGGCCTCCCATCTCCAAAGCATGTGCCACTTCACTTCATTTCCCTGGGGAAGGGGTTTCCTAAAGGCCTTTCTCTCTTGCTCTGTAGAGTCTGAATGAAGCTTTGAGGTCCTGAAGCCCAGATGTGGCAACCAGGTGTTGCATCTTGGAACCCCCTCTCTTGTTCTTCACTTCCAGGTACTGTCAGAGGCTTCCAGAAACCCCAGACTTCTAGGTACTAGTGCCTGTTTTTGTATAGTGTTGAACTGGGGGTTGGGGGAAGAGTTGTCCAAGAAGAATTTACAGGAAGCTCTGCTCTCCTCCTAGAAATGGCTGGTGCATTCCTAAGCCCACCCACTTCCCATCTTTCACTGAGCAACCTACTACATTGGGTACAGGGTACAGGCCCTGTGGGGAAAGAAGTGACTTGGATATGGCCCCTGTTCACAGGTCAGCTCTGGTGTGGAAAGAGAGCCAGTACTAAAATCCTATGCTCCATGGTCTCTGTATAAAGCAAGGAGGACCAGTTTCCTTAGGATTCAGATCTAGGAAGATTTTTCTTTCCTTGAAGACAAAAGAAACTATGTGAGCTATTTCTGCTTACTTATTGTCTTGGTTCTCAAGACGTTCAGTGCAAAACCAATGCTGAAGTACAAAACATGGATGAGCCTGAGTATTTCGCATATTTGTCTCCGTCTACTACATATTTATTTATATGTACTTATTGAACATTCAATATATACAATAGGCTAGATGCTGGGGATGCAGGCATGGAACAGATCAAATAAGTCAAGGTCCTGGCTCTCTAAGAGCTCACAGTCACATAGCATATACTAAGAAGTCAGCCGTTATAAAATGTAGTTTGAGTGCTATAGGGATGTGTGCACAGGCTCTGAGCACAGGGGAAAGAGGGCTATTAATTTGACTAAGGATGGAGGAGGGAAGTGATGGGCACAGAGGAAACCAGGCATGTCTGCTTGGAGGAGGCCATGCTAGAAGGAGGAATAGGTGAGTTTAACAGAAAAAATATAGGGCTTCTGTAAAATTTGAATTCCAGATAAATAAGAAATAAATTTTTAGTATAAGAGTGTCCTAAATATTGCAAGGGACATTCTTATACTGTAAATTTTTCATTGCTTATCTGAAGTTCAAATTTTATTGGGAACCTTATATTTTTATTTGCTAATTTCATGAATTCTATGAGAAGAAGTTTGTATAAAGGAAATGGAGGGTATTAGAGACAGAAAAAAACAATATGGAAGAATAGTACATAGAAAAGATGGGAAGCAAGAAAGAAGCAGGTAGGTTGGGGAAGTGCAAGTATTTCCTTGAGACTGGAGACTGGGATGGTAAGAGGTGGCGGAGAGACTTTGGAGAGTAAGATCCTGAAATCCTACTGGAGTTTGGGCTTTGTCCTGTGGAACCGTCCAAGAGTCTATGAGGGTTTGAATCTGAGAAGTAGCCAGTTAGATAGCTTTGTTTTTAGTTTACAAATCATGTTAAAATTATATCTTTTACTTTTAGATCTCTCCTTCCTGGAAGATAATATAATGCTGCTGGCTGATGGAGCGGATGCTGAGTGTATCTTTGGAGAGTGTTCAAAAGTCACTGATGATATGATAATAGAATATATATTTATAAGTGAATGACTATATTTATGAATGAATGAAAATTGTCAAGCCCAGTTTGACAAAGTGTCATCTGGAGAGTGGGTTGAAATGTCCATCTGAGCAGAGAAGCAGAAACTGTGATCATGGCCTCACCATTAAGGGCATGGCTGAACGCATTTTCTCAAGGCCACTCTGGTAGATGAGAGTAGGAACCAATGCATGGATAGTCTCATGAGTAGCCATTACAGGGTACAGTTTCTCTCCAGGGAAGGAAGAACATTCTGGTGGATTGCTCCAATGTGGTGTCCATGTTCTAAAGAAGCAAAAGGGTCCAGTGATGGCAGCTGTGATGCTAAGCTATCCTCCATCAAAAATGGGACAGAGGAACTCTTACATAGGAAGAGGTGGATTGGAGTTTGCCTTCCACTCCAACTTTTTAAGATTCTTCCCAGACATTCCCAAAGCCCAATAGCAGGTCAGATCAGTTCCTGAACAAGTCGGGGGGCTTGAGATTGCTTGACCACAATGGTGGGATAGAAAAGATGTCCAGTTAAGAACATCGCTGAGCTTCATGGCATCTTGTACCAAATTAAGCTTTTCAAACAACTGAAAGCCCGATGGGGCACCTTATGTGTGCCTAGATGCTGAGAACTGACACCCATTATTTCAGGAGACAGCAGAACAGGCATGAATAGCTATGTTTTGGAGAATTCTAAAGCCAGAGGGATGGAGTGTGTTTCTTCAGAGTTGTCCAGCCTCTTAGGAGCAGAACTGAGGCCATACCTCCTGTTTCCTGACTCTGGGCCAGAATGCTTTTCTCTGTCTTATGCCAGACCCACGTCCCCGCACTCCACCCCCCAACCCTGATCCCTGACCACAGGCAGAAGCCCCTTTGTCCTGGTGTAATGCTGCTGGCTGATGGAGCGGATGCTGAGTGTATCTTTGGAGAGTGTTCAAAAGTCACTGATGATATGATAATAGAATAGAATAGGAGCAATGGGTTGGGAAGGCTCCTCCCCTCTCAGTTTTATTCAAGAAGAGGCCACCAGATTGGCACCGGGAGGCTCCTGGTGACCCTGCTTGACTGGATAATCAGCTTCAAGCGATGGGAGACTAAGAATACCTCCTTAAGCTGGTTCTGTGAAGCAACAGAGAATGCACTTCCAATGTTCATCTACTGCAAACTTGCAGTGTGGGAAAATCAGAACTTTTTCAAAATGAGAAATTTAAGTTTTAAACTTTATTTTTCCCTGGTTCATTTAAACTATTGGAGAAACAGGGAAGCCTGAGTTTCTCTTGTCCCACAGTTCTCATACTCAAGAACCATGGTTTCTAGGAGATGTGTGTCAAGTCGATAGCATGTTTTTGTTCTAGAACTGAGTCTTTGTTCTAGAACTTCTAGTCTTTGTTCTAGAACTTTCTCCTGTGTGTGCATGTGCACACGCACACACACACCATTAGAGAAAGGAAGACTGGATTCAAAGTGTAAAGTTCTGATACTGTTAAAAAGGACAAAAATACCGTATGCACCTCTAAATCACAAAAAGGCATCAGCCTATTCCACTGGGTGCTACATACAGCATATGAACTTGACAGTAGTTCAAATCCTGGGAATGGATTAGAGTCTGTTCTAATAATGGAACTTACAGTTCTCTCTTTTCAGTTGAGTCTTATAAGGAACCAGAAATGTACTGGAATTAGAATTCTGGTGTCTAAGAATACTAATACTCCCTATGTGACCTAGAGACAACTGTGTCCCAGGCAGAGCCCTGCGAGACTCATATCTGAAGTAGGAAGACCTCAGGAGATGAGGTAAGAGGGTTGGGCACTGGGGTGATCAGTGTCAATGTGGGTGACCAGATCCATGCTGGGCTTTCCCATGAATGGATATGTAACAGCAACTCCTGCATTGAGAGACTTCAGGGTTGGTGGAGGCAGTTACCTGGATGAATTTCCAGAACGAATTTTCTCTGGGTCTCCAGAATTTTAATGGCTGATTGATGAAAGTCCTCCTACCATTTGGGAAAATTGTGTCAATAGTGTGTGGGGGCCGTGTGGCTGTCAGCTTAGTCTGGATTCAGGGTGAGAGGATGTTATCTACAAACACCAATCTTTCCAGTGAGTAAGTAAACAGACACATTTGGCTCAGAACTGAGAGCCTGTCCTGAGGAGAGAAAAGGACCCCCTACCAAACAGCATTTTTCTCTAAATGCCCCTTGAATTGAGACACAGTTGCCTGGTCTCCTGCGGTCTATTCTCTGTGAGGAATGTCTTCCATAGCTCCTCAGGCTGAGCATTACTAATTGTCTTGGGATTAACCCTTGGGCATCCAAAGTGTTGCTCTGTATTCTCCCTGTCTTTCCCCCTATTCTGCCCTTCTGGCTTTGGGTCAGCTTTTATTGTCCTAGAGAGAACAGCAAAGTTGACCATCCACAGATGCTTCCTGAGTACATCATGTAAATACAACCTCTGTATGGGCATGTTTCCTTTAAGAAAATAGCCCTGCTTCTTCACAAACTCTAGTTGTTGTACTTGGAATCTGTCCATTATGAAATTAGGTCTGCAGAGTCCAAAGCAAGTTTCCCTGAGAGCTTTACAAACAAGCTGGCCCAGCAAGGCAGCCCCTCACATGGTGCTCTGTCTTGAGAGCTAAAATCTGAAGCTCACTTGCCACATGGGGTAGTATCCCTTTGCTCATTATGATTTTTAGCATCATCAGCTTCCCTCTTCCCACACTTAAGGACACTGACAAGGAGACCAGTGAACTTCACAAAATGTTTACCGTTGTCTTCTGCCCCTGGGATCATTTACGCTCACCCTCTCAGTTATGGAGCTTGACTATTATCAGGGGAATGTTTGAAACATACAAAGAATATCCAGGAACTTGGAGGTGGAGGAAGGCAGCAAGACTCTGGGAATTTTTTTTTTTTTTGTAGTTGTAGGTGGACAGCATGTCTTTATTTTATTTGTTTATTTTTATGTGGTGCTGAGGATCCAACCCAGTGCCTCACATGTGCGAGGCAAACCCTCTGCCACTGAGCTACAGCCCCAGCCCAAGACTCTGTTCTTGGGGACTAGCACAGCGTGTTTCTGTTCAGACTGTTCTCTTGGCTTCTGCCTTCGTGGGGGACCTTTGGTTTTGACCTAAGCTTCCTTGACTGGGTCTGAATGTAGCATGTGTGCCGAAGCCATGACTTGTTATTTACACAAGCCACAATGATAGGTGCACATGTGTTTTTAATGTTTTGACTTTCGACACCACAAACATGTCACTGTGTATATGCCTGCACACATAGACATGCTGTCAGCTGGGTTGGGGCTTGAATAGGGTTTTTAAACTTCATTTTAAAACTTAAAAAAATTGTCCTCTCGAAGCTAACAATTTTGTGAGCAATATTTCCCACCATACTGAGCAACTTTTACCCACTGCTGGGGGTGCTGTTGAGGACCGCCATCCTGTTGTCCCACCAGGGAAGATATTGCATTTTAAATGCAGCAAACACCAAATGCCACCTTCTCATCTTCACGGGGGCCCAACTGAACACACTGGGGATTTAAAAGCAGCCCCCACCCCTCAACTTCAGCCTTCCCAATTCTCAGCCCAGAAAAGACCGGTCTTTATGTTGTTGCTACAGAGAACAAAACCTTGGAGCAGAGCCGCTAGTCTGGTGAGTTGTTAGAAAATTAGGAAAAGGCATTAAAAAAAAAATTGTAATCTCATGAATTTGTAAGACCCATTAAGGTTCTTTGCTTTTCCCCAAACTGGCCCAAGTTAACTACAGAACTAAACATTCTCTTTATCCACTACTCACTTCTATGTATACCCCCACCCTACTTTCTTTACTTTTCCTTTCTTTCTTTTCTTTCGTCTTTCCTTCTTCTTTTATTTATTTATTTAATTTTTTGGTTTTGCTTTTTAAGGGGTGTTGACCTATGTCTAGTTCTAGTAAACCAAATCCTTTCGCCCGTGAAGCGATTGGTTAATTGTGCTGGTGACTGACAGGGTAATGAGTGCGGCTCGCGGCAGCCGGGAGCTGATTGGCTGCGCGGGAAGACTCTGAGGGCTTGGCCACTGGAGCACGGCGCACTCGAGTCCTGCGGCTTCGGGAGGAGGTGTCGCGCGCCCGCCTGCAGTCCGCTGCGCCTCCTGGGAGCCGGGACCGCACTTGGTCCGCCGCGCTGCGCTTCGCTCCCGGTGAGAACTCCCGCCACAGCGCCTACGGCAGGCAGAGGGCCGTCTTGGCTGGAGACCAGGCAGGAGCGCGCGGCTTCGGTGCTGGGCAGGGCTGGGGACGGCTCCTTTTGTCCCTGGAGATCCGGAAAGTTTGCGGCGGGACCCGCGCGTGAAGGTAGCGCAGGCAGCCCCGACGTCGCGGCAGCTAGTGCTCTGAGCCAGCATGGGCAGCGGGCACGGCGCAGGGGGCCGCCGCTGGGCAGCCTCCGGCGTGTTGCTGGCGCTGGCCGCGGGGCTTCTGGCCGCGGGCACGGCCNTAAAATCCTATGCTCCATGGTCTCTGTATAAAGCAAGGAGGACCAGTTTCCTTAGGATTCAGATCTAGGAAGATTTTTCTTTCCTTGAAGACAAAAGAAACTATGTGAGCTTCCAGTCGGACATCGGCTCGTACCAGAGCGGGCGCTTCTACACCAAGCCGCCTCAGTGCGTGGACATCCCAGTGGACCTGCGGCTGTGCCACAACGTGGGCTACAAGAAGATGGTGCTGCCTAACCTGCTGGAACACGAGACCATGGCCGAGGTGAAACAGCAGGCTAGCAGCTGGGTGCCCCTGCTTAACAAGAACTGCCACATCGGCACCCAGGTCTTCCTCTGTTCTCTCTTCGCGCCGGTCTGCCTCGACCGGCCCATCTACCCGTGCCGCTGGCTCTGCGAGGCCGTGCGCGATTCGTGCGAGCCGGTCATGCAGTTCTTCGGCTTCTACTGGCCAGAGATGCTCAAGTGTGACAAGTTCCCCGAAGGAGACGTCTGTATCGCTATGACCCCGCCCAATGCCACCGAAGCCTCCAAGCCTCAAGGTAAGGGCGTTCCTTCCCTTGAGCCCGGTGTCCTGAGCGGGCGCTATCCGCGGGATCCTCCAGGATTTAAGCGGGGGCGACGTTAGAGCCCTTGTTAGCTCACCCCGTCCCACCATTCCTCCCTGTAGTTGAGATGTGCTGCTAGACGTTGCTCTGAAGGTATGCCTACTGACTCTTAAAAGCGCCTATTCTGCCCGAAGTGTCGCTCTGGTCTCTCGAGACCCAGGTGCCCGGTGTGGCTTGCTTAGGAGCGGTGGCTCTGGGCCTCAGACTCCGCAGAGGCTTGGTCCGGTCCCTGAAGCAGCTCTTCTTGGGATTCAGTCTCTTTTTCCATACCTGAAACAAAGCATTACCCTTCCAGTAAAAAGGAGAGGTCTACTTTCTTTTGGGAGGGTACCAAGCCCCCATCCAAAGTTTTAAACATCCTAATCAGGAAATTGGGTAGGAAACCCCCAAACTCAAATGTAGAAAGCCCAGAAAGGTTGGGAGAATGCTAGGTGCAGCTATATTTTCATAGGTTCCAAGAGGATTCAAACAAAAACTTCTTTCCTTAGCTGGTGATTCAGTCAAGTAATCCTAGGGCTGCTGTAGAACTGGCTAAGAAAAAAAAAAGTTTAGAAACTGGAGATTTCTGTTTCTTCACCCCATTTCAGGTAACAGCTCCGAATCTGGGAGGTTTAGGAAGTAGAAAATCTCTTCTCCATCATCCTTGCATACCCCCTGCTTCTCTCATTTACACAAATCCTCAGGTAATTAGAAAGATAAAAATGTAATTAGCTCATTGTTCATCTCCTCCACGGGGAGTGGGTGCTGCAAATTGGGCTTTGTAAATTCTTAACAGCTCCAGGGACCTGAGGTTCCTCTCAGAGACCCCTCCCGTTTAAAGGACAGTTTTCTAATGGGAACAAAAAAAGATTTTTTTTCCCCTTTGGTGTGTGTGGGGGGACACCAACCAAAAACCCCACAACAAACAAACAAACAAACAAAACCCAGCCTTGGGCCTTTTATAAGAGTGAATCCAACCCTGAATTCTTCTAAAGCAGAGTTAAGGCTCAGATAATCTAGGATGGGGGAGCTATGCCCCAGGTATGCTTAGCACAGGGGCCAGCATCTTGAGGGCTCCTTGAGGAGTGGGGAGAATTTAGCTTATCTTGAAGTATTCAGTATTATTTACCTCTGTTGTTGATGATAAAAAGAGGGGTGAGTGGTCACCTCACTTTGGAAGAGATGTGGGAAGAGGGCTGCCCCAAAGTTTGAATACTCTTGTTTATTCTAGGGAGGAAGATGGGTCCAAAGTGACCAACATTGGGTGGCATGGGCTCTAGTCCACACCACTGGCCCCGGCGCTGGGGGTGGGAAGAAGAATAGGAGTCAACCTGCCTGAAATGTTGACTTCTGGCACCTCTGTTCTCAGGGTTAATCTTGTGCAGTGGGGTATAGCTCTTTGAGAGCAAGAGCTGAGCAGTTACCCAGAGCAAAGCCCTTTAGCTCTGTTGGTGTAGAACCATCCCCTGTAGCCGGCAGGGTTTTCCTTCTTCTTTTCCTCAGCCAGCTGGGGGTTTATCCCAGTCCTGCAATGCTTGAGAGGTTGTGGTCAGTTTTGCTTGGACTGAATCCATTCCCCATGGCCACAAATGATTGCCTCTTTCTGAGACTGAAGGTGGACATAAAGTGGAGACCCCTGGAGGAATAGCGTTTTGCAAAGTAGATGATGCTTAAGGACGAGGTGGAGGTGGGGGCGGCTAGATGAGGTAGGGCCTGCTAATGAGAGAAAAGAATCCTCCAACCCAACCTTCCAAAAAGGCTGTGGCAGAGGGATGCCTGGCCATTGCTGACTTCTGAATGCCTTTTACCCTGTGGCTGCTGTTCTGCTTGTCTTCTCCTTCTTGCTCTGGGCTCAGGTAGTCACTTTCCTAAGACCAGTTCTTTACTGAACCAACACAGAAAAGCTGTGAGGCAGTCAGTCAAGAGTGGGACTGTGGACTTGTTCTCTTCTCAGTGATTTTGGTGGGAAGTGTCCTCCTGAGAGGGCACACATTCCTTTCAAGACTGCAGCCCCTGGGTATGAGGGAGCCCCACATGACTTCCCCTGAGACTTTCTGGCCATTGACTCTCAGCTGAGGGTAGAGCTAGGAGCAAGTTGTGTGTGTGTGTGTGTGTGTGTGTAGGAGTCAGGCTGAGACAGACCAAACTAATAGTCCTCAAAACTTTATAGCTAGTGGCTCCAGGACAAAAACTGAACCTTTTGAATGAGAATAAGCACTGTGATACACTCCATTTACCCTTTATTCTTTCAAATTAAAACTGGATTTTAAAAGCCGGGTCTTGTATTTGCATACATTAGTCTGGTTTCTGCTCACATACTTGGACATATACAGTTTTGGCCAGCACTTTGTTATTAAGGATAAGCCTGATATTAAGAAATGACTCAAAAGATTTTTTTTTCCTCCCAAAGGCAGATGCCTAAGTCACAGCAACTTCTGTTATAGGAAAGGCAATTGTTCCTTTTCCAGGAAAGTGATTTCTAAATCTTACATTTACACTAGACCTGTTAACTCCCAGGCCAATAACTTGTTCCCCTTTCCTGCCAGTTTTTACTGATTCAAATTGTATGAGTGATCACATTTAGTTTAGTTGTTGTTTAGGCATGTTGTGCATTAAATCAGCCTGGATGTTTTAGTCGGACTGTAGAGGTGATGGTGCCCTCACTTCCCCAAGAATCTTCCTTAGTGTTCCTTTTCTGTCTCACAATGAGCTGGCCAGGGAAGATCTGGTGGTGGTGGTGGTGGTGGTGTGTGTATGTGTGTGTTGTCTTTAAAGATTTCACTTAATTTTGATTCCCAGTGTTGGGCTTCCTCCTCTTCTCTCCCTTAAAAATTAATAAAATATAAAACCTTTTCTTTTTCTGTTCATTTGCTTTAAACATGACTTTAAACACACTTTTAAACAGTGATTTACTTCTACCTCTCAGACGAAAGAAAGCCTGGGAGGATTTCTCCTGCCAGGAGGGCCTGCAGGGCCCCAAGGACACACGAGGAGGCGCAGATTAATATTGCATTACACATTCCTCCTTCTTTCTCTGGATAAAGCTGCTCCAGAGTCTGGCTGTAAGAAAAGTCAAGATGAGGGAAAGCCATGTTGAAAACACACAGAGTTCACCCTGCCCCATGGAGTTTTTTCCATGGAATTCATGAAGTCCAAATGTAATTGATGGGACTGAGGAAAATACCCTTGTGGGGTGCAGAGCCTATGACTGTCAAGGGGACCAGAGGGACCGAGAGGGGCTGCAGTGAATGTGTGGAGCTGGCAGAGATGGACCTGCTACTTGTTTGGTTAACTTTATGTTTGTAGAATCTTGCAATGTGATAAGTTCTACTTAAAAAATTAAAACAAAGCAAATGCAAGAACATTCAAATGAGAAAAATCCCAAAGCAGGTTCATAGTCCTGGTATGGGTGACACGGTCCTTTCCATATTGCAGGACTTCCTTTCTCTTTTTTTTTCTCCCCAAGGAACAAGAACCATGATGGAAAATTCTTTTTTTTTTTTTTTTTTGGTCCAAAAGCATTACCTCTAAAACCTGATTTCAAGTTCTGGGTGCAAAATATGTTTCCAACATCAGGCCTAATGGTCGTCATGTCATCCTTTGCTTGGAGTATGGTTCTTGCTGCCCTGAAAACCTGAAAGGTGTTTGGTCCTGGGTGCAGTACAGCACAGGTGGAAGAGGCATCTTGTTAATACAGAGTAAGGGGTGTAGCCTCTGCTGGCCCCTTCAGGCACCCTGCTTAGAAGACTGGAGAGTTCTTGGAGCCCTGATGGTGGCGGCTTCCTCCTCCACCTTGGGGTGCTTTTGGTGTCAAGAGACATGGGGAGTCTCTTAGGGGAAAGAGATGCTGCTACAGAAACCACTGGAGAAGGGAATGGGGAAGGAAGACAAAGGGTAGAGATGCTCAGCACACGAAACCCTACTTGGTCTTCCATCTCCCTTGGCTTCAGTCTCAAGGTGACCTTCTTGTGCTCTGTAGCACAGCTTGGACCTCCTGTGCAATGAGAGGGAAAGGAGTGGACTGTCCTCAGAATATGCTAGTGCTCCTAGATCCTCCATAAACTTCACATTGTTTGATAGATAATGATGGCCATGGCAGGAATGATAAGTCACTTCATCCTTTGGAGGATTCCATTGCAGTGCTTTCTCTGCCCTTCCACAGAGGGGGATCCCAGCTTTGACAGCATTTTGACTTGGAGAAAGCCTCTGGCCCTGGTCTCAGAATTTTCTTCTCCTGGGGCCTAGCTCCTTCCTAGTGGTATGCATGCACGCGCGTGTGTGCGTGCACACACACACACACACACACACACACACACACACTTCTTCAAAGCACTTTACAGTGGCTCATGAAAGAGTCTTCAAGGGGTCCCTCCCCAGCCAGCTCCATTTTCCCATTTGGCGGCCCTCACTAGTGTCTCCCCACCCCCACCCAGCTGCTCTGCTTCCTGCTCAGACTTTAACTTTTACTGAAGTGACCTTTTTGGAGAGGGGTTTTCAGGGCCCTAGGGTTGAAGTTAGTAAGTTTGACTCCTTTTTCTCTTGGCTTCTAGAGAGCTGGTCTCAAATTGATAGGTTGTCTTGTTGGGAGTGTGCAAATGGGGGGGGGGCAGAAATCAGAGGGGCCTAAAAGGGAGAGGGCAAAGGACAGGAAACAATGGACTAGATCTATTTTCGTTTATAAGCAAGCTTTTCCCAGGGACTCGCAATAGCCCCTAAGTCATGATTCACAGGACCTGCCTCCATCTACCTCAGACACCTTAAATAATGTGTCATATTCAGCTCCTCTAGGCCAAAATGTTTCAAGAAACTATTGGATTGTTTGTGGCTCTAGATTCTGGGCTCAAGAGCCTTTCTTTTCTATTCTCAGATCATCCTTTACAAATTCCAGAAGACCTTGAACCATTTTCAGCCTGGTCCCAGGCCCATTTCTTCCCCAGGGGTTGTTTTCTTTTCTTAACTTATAGCTTTCTGTTTCTTCCCCTTTCCCTTCTTAGGTACAACTGTGTGTCCTCCATGTGACAATGAGTTGAAATCTGAGGCCATCATTGAACATCTCTGTGCAAGCGAGTTTGGTAAGAAAGTGTTCCTGGCAGTCTGGGGTGGCGGGTTGGAATCCCCTGCCTTTTCCTGGCCTGTGTCTCCTGATCAGAGAGCGTGTGAGGGTTTTTGTTGGAGTTTGACATTCTCTACCTCCATCTTCTCCAGATGGCTACTTTCTCAGGTAGATAGAAGACAGGCTAGGGCAGGAACGGAGCAGTTTCTCTTAAAGTCAAACTGTTTCTGCTTTTCTGCACAGGGAGGTGTCATGGTATAGGTCTGGGGAGACCTTCTCTAGTAGCACAGGGTGGCAGATGTGGGGATAGGTGGAGAGGAGTCTGGGAACACACCAACCTTGGCAAGCTACAAGGAGGCACAGCCCCCTCTCACCTGCTCCAGTGGGCAGCCTGCTGGGCTCGGTCTGGATGACTCTTTTTTTTATATTCACCCCTAGATGTCAGCACTACTCTACATAGGGTTTAAATGGCTGACTGCAGGGTACCTTCCCAGGAGGGGGAAATTTCAATGCTGGGGGAGGTAGGGGGGTTCAGAGGAGAATCCCAGTCATGTTCTTCCAGGTAAAGCACATTGACATCCCCACAGTGGTGCGATTTCTCTCTCCTTTTCCAAATCATTCTGAATCAGCACCCAGGGCTCCCTGAGCTGGAAGGATGTGGCCTAAGGAGCAGATCCCAGGGGACTCCGGGGATGGTTTCTCACAGTCTGAGGGTAGGAGACCTGAGTTCTCAACAATCTGGGAGTCTTTTCTCTAGGAAAAGCAAATGTGAATTGCTTCCTTTTGGAGGGCCAGCTCCCTTTGTCTCTCTAGCTCTATCTTTAATGGATGCAGAGACGTGCTTGGGCCAGGCCGGGTTGGCTGAAGGACAGGTTCAGCCTGATGCTGAACAATGTGTTTCTCTGCATTGTGTTCCTGAATTTGGATTTCTTACAGAATTCTTATCAGGAAAAGCATAAAGGTAGGTAATGTGAGTCTTCATGTTCATCAAGAATCACTTCGTGTTCATTAATCAAACTTACCACTTATTAAACTTTATCATATACAAAAAAGGTCTTGTACTAGTGAAGTGCCATGTCTGAATGAAATTCACACCCATGTGGGTGCATACACAAGTCAAAGGAAATTGTGCATCACAACATTTTCAGAGTATTTGCAGTTTTGCAGAAGATGGAAGTTGGAAAATTCAAACTGTTTGCTACAGAAAGCATCAGGAGAATGGATGTTTATTGTGGTTTTTATTTCAACAGCAAACCTCTGCCTGGCTTCTCTGTTCTTGGAGGAGAATGATGGCACCTCTTGGAAAAATTTGGTCTCCTGTCCTTTTTGCTATCAGTGTTTGAGTCATACCCTATCTTCTTTTTTCCCATTTTAAAAGAACTCAGATAAAATTGTAGAGGGCACCTGAAATTTTTCATGTGAAGTCTGATGTCCTTCCACCTAATCCATGGTAGTAGTATTTACTTCTTTATGGTAATACTCTTGCTTCATTAGGGGATACCCCAAACTGGGCTGAGGCTGGTGAGTCTCTTGCTATACAGCTCTACACTACCTTGGCAGCAACAATATTTTCATCCACAGGATACATTTGGTTCCTTCCTGAAGGACTTTGAGGAAACAAGGGCACAAATAAAATCTCTTAGAAATCCTGACAGGTAGTGTTTAGTTGCATGGTCAGGACAGGAAGAATGGGCTTGGATATGACTGAGATCCCAAAGTATCCTTAGGAGGGATAGTTAAAGGTATGTGCTTTATAATATCTGAAGAGAATCAACAAAATTTGATTCTCTTCAGATATGGTAAATTATAACACTCACATTTAGCCGTTGGCCCCCTGGCCTTTTATAAGCCCAGGGAATCATATTAAACTCTGAAAGGTAATGTATTAGTGGTTAGTTTATGTTCATATGATTTGATCAGTTTCTACACCCCAGAGAAGAGTGATAGAAGGCCTTGGATTTGAGTGTGTGGCAGACTGGCAGGTGATGTCTTCCCATTAAGAAACTCAAAATTTAGTGTGTCTATCATTTATATGCGTGTGTCCCTTCATTCAACATTTATTGAATACAAAGCACCATGTTAGACACCGTAATCCAAAAGTATCCACCTTGAATAAATTAAAATGTAAATTTTAGCTTTTTAAAAAACTCCTGGCTAAACACTAGACTGTGATTTGCTGTAGAGTGAGGTAGTTAATTTATAGCTCATAGGCTCTAAAGTTCCTGGGGCTGCAGAAACTCAAGGCCAAAGTTAACATTAAGGAGCTGAGAAAAGCAGATCCATGTCTTTGTGGTCAGAATCTTGATCTGAAACTCAATATCCTCAAATCATTATTGGGTCTCCTCCCTATTCTTTCAGTTGTCCCTCAAAATTCTGGGGGCTTTGTGGCTATTAGTTGAACTAGATGAATTCTTAAACGTGGTCTGAAGAGGCAGTCCTTGAATTTGGTTGGGCAAGGTTGACTTCATAATGTAGGGCAGAGGTCTAGAGGGCACAAGGGTAACTCACCTGCTATACCCTGCAGCAGGCACCTACTAAATCAACAAGCCACCGGCATACTGCTTACTGAAAGGAGGGTGTATTTTTTGTTAATAACCAATCCGATTTTGGTGAAGCTGAGTAATTAGCTATTTGGGATTGTGTTCCTTCAGCCCTGAGCTTACTTTCTTCTTGGGTTCATAGAGTTCCTCTGGAACCTTAGAGATCATCTTATCAAGTCATCGTCTTTGATAAATAAGGAATCTGACTTTGCCACCTGGAGTCTTTTTGTTCACTATGGTGCTGGCTTCCTCACTTATGAAATGATGAACAGTGTTTCAACTTTGCCATTGAGGTACTGCACAGCGCAAGTATGGTGTATACTGGATTTTTTTTTTTTACCCTGGATGCAGGAAAGACTTTTTTAAAAAAAATTTTCTTATAAAACAATAAATAGGACCCCTAGCACCCCACTGTCTCTCTGCAGGAGCCGAGCTTAGCTCTGCTCTTCTTAGCACTCTGGAGAACACAGCCTTGTTGAGAAACTTGTTTCCTAGCTCAGTTCATTTCAAATAAGTGAGGCAGTCAGCCACGCTGATGGGATTCAGTTAGGAAACAAAGACATTCGACAATGCAAGCTGACACACAACAGAGAAGCAAAAGAATGTTTGACTCCCTACTCCAGGGATCAAACTTTGCATTAAGTGGTCCTGCCATTCCTGGTGGGAAGACATAGGTTGCTAGAAGGCTCTGTGAGCTCTGGAAGCAAGGGCTGCATTCCTTCTGGGTCAGCACTCACCCTTACACATTTGCCTGCATATCCTTGGACTCCGGCAACCTCTGTGGAGCTGACCATACCCAGCCCATTACCTTCCCCTGGGCAATGCATTTTTAACCCTCTGGTGGGTCTGCCTGGCCATTTTTCTCTCCACCCCTGCATTGTACCCCCTCAGTTCAGAGCACATTTTTTTCCCCCAACAGGGAAAAACATCAGCAGAAAAGCTTGTGTGCTGATGCTTTGGAATGCAGCTGGATCAGCCTGGATCAAGCACCAGATGTGGGAAGCCAAAAGTTAGGTGGTGCAAAGTCTCTAAATTCAACATGGCGGCCAGCCTGCCTGCTATGCTTAAATTAGGATGCACTCTTCTGTTTTTTGTTCTCTCTGCTTTACTTGCTGTATGACATCAGGGTACTCCTCTTGCCTTTTAAATAGGCCAATGTAGAGTTTGCGAGCTGCCACACAAATAATCTTGCTGTTAACAACTTAGTGCCCATATCCATCTTTCCTTCAGGTTAGTTTATCTCAGGGAAGTGAGGATATGATTTATAAATGCTGTGAGGTTAAGATCCTCGCTTCTGGCCACTTTTCTGAGCTTTTTCTTCAGTACCTGTAAAAACCCTTAAGCATTTCTGGCAGAAATTTGCATGATGATATTTAGTACTTTCACTACAGATAGTTTGGAACTTCCTCTTTTTTTTTTTTGGCTTTTTGAGTTTTTTGAGCTTAAGAATTCAGGTGGCAATTCTTTAGCCCCATAGTTTCTTGCAGTACAAAAATATTCCTTTACTCCCAGAAATTTTCCTTGCCTTCTGGGAGTATCTCTCTCTCTTTTTTTTTTTTTTTTTTTGGTTTATATGTTTTCTCATAAAGAAAAAAACTGTACTTGGCAACACTAATATTAGCCAAATAGGAAAGAAAAAGAAAAGCAGCTCTCACAGTTAGCATTTGGAATATTTCCTGGAAGAAATATTTTCTGAGGTCCTTGCACCTCTGCTGATCTGTTCTCACTCTGCCTCACACCTCTCTCAAGGTATCTGGACTGTGCTGCTATTTGTAGTTTCATTCAGCAGGGCAGTTTGTGTCTTGCAAAAAGGAGTTTAGGCTTTCCAAACTAAACGAGTTTCCTCCCTAAGAAGAGGAAAATTGGCTGCCAACCCAGTAACAGCAACATCTGTAAGCTGCTTGAGAGCAGCGTCTGTCTTATGCCATATTTTACCTAGTGTAGGATGCCCATTAATTATGAGATGCATTATTCGTTTTGCATCACTGACAAAGAAAACATCCTTCATGCTAAAATGCAAAAAGAATCTGAGTCTCAGAGTGAACAAAATAAGGCCTATTTGTACTCAAAAAGTCCCTGGCACAGTGTCCTATACAGGGTAGGCAAAAAATAAAGGTTTGTCAGAAGAGTCCGTGAATGACAGGGACCTGGATATCGGACTTGCTTGTTTTTAAAGGGGAGAGCTCCTTTCCAAGTAAATATGTACTGTGTGTTTAATTAAGTTCAAGGAAAGCTACATGCCCTGTTTTTAAAATTTTTTTTTAAAATATCTTTTTTTCTTTTTTATATTTTAAATGTGATGCTGAGGATCGAACCCAATGCTTTATGCATGCTAAGTGAGCACTCTACCACTGAGCCACATCCCCAGCCCTACATGCCCTGCTTTGAGTGACTTGAGTGTCTATGTTTATCCGGAAAAAGCAACCCTAACATCCAGAAATTTAGTTTAATCAAAGTTAAATAGACATGGGAGAAGGAGCTATTACCCCCTCCCCTGTGTAGAGTTGGCAGGCTGAAGACAACTGGTTTTTATTGTCACTGAAGATGTCTAAAATACATATCTTATCTACAGATTTGTAAATGCTTGGAATTAATTGTTGTTTTGTGTATGAGAAAACATGGAATTGTCTCTTTGTTCAGTTCATTGGGGGTGTAACACATGGGTTACCATCTGTATCTCATTCTTAATAGTCTTCCCGGGCTTGAGATTGTATGGTGCAGTGCCGAGATCCTGATTAACCAGAAGCTTTCAAAGCCTTCCAGTTGGAGTGGTGTTTGTCAATTACTTGCTTATCCAGTCTCAGATTGGGGGTTCTTCCCAAGGAATCAGGCCCCTGGCAATTTAGGCTGAGGTCACACATTGAGGAACCCAAAGTAAAAGCTGTAAAGAGCCAAATTTTCCCCCTTCAGTGAGTATAATGCACCCTTCTCCATCATGGATTCTCTCTTGGCTATGATGGTGGCAGAAGATGCTTAGATAAGGCAAATTCCACTGAGCATCAATTTATAGTAACTTTAAACCAATGAAAGTCTACTGCTGAGAGCCATAGCCGAGTCTGAATGACACATGGCATTTTTTCCAGAACGGAGTGGTTGAGAGGTGACGCCAGCAACCACCAACCGGAAATCCCTCCTCCGGCACTTCCCCAACCAATGGGAACTCTCCGGGAATCCCCTTGAGAACTCCAAAGTAGCAGGCTGAGGTGGACAGCAGGGGTCTAATATACACAGCTTAACATAACCATTATCATCTCAATGGCTTGCTATGGCTCTCAGCAGTCTACTGAAATGTGTGCAGGGACACAAACGTCTGGGGTCTGTGGATGGGGCATTGCATCCTCTGGAACTGAGTTCATTCCTCCCTCTGCCTCCTTTGCTACTGTGTGTACGCCCTGCCACACTGGGCAGATCTTCTCCATGTCTCAGTTTCCTTACAGTGAGTGGTAGCTTGTACCCAGAAATAGATTTTGATGATGAGCAGATAAGGTGAGATAGTATCTTACAGCTGAACTCAGCAGTTGTTCGCTTTGGTGCTCTTTCCAGGGATGGAAGTAACCAGTGATTTGACTTGGGCATGTGAGGCCTCCTTGTATGGGTTTCACTAATGAAGTGAGGAGGGGTGATTCGGGAAACTCTCCTATCCTATACTGTCAGTGTATTTATTGAACCTGATGTCCTTTGCCCTCCTTGCATCATGCTGGAATGGTTGCCTTTCTTTGTCCTGAGGCAGATTTAGGTATAGCCATAATTGGGTTGGAACCAGCTGACCCATGACTTCTACTTGTGATTAAGTCCAGTTCTGACTGGGTTATTCCTTGGGATGGGCACTTGCCAAACAGTGTGATCTGGGTGTGCTTGGAAGTGCTCTTCAATTGCAATTCTGTGACTCTGGCCCTGACCCACGGGCCGAGCCCTCCCACCTCTTCCTTTCCTTTCTTCCTTTCACTGGGTGGCATATTATATTAACATAAAACTAACTATCGTAACCATTTTTAACTGTTTAGTCAGTGGCATTAAAGTACATTTACATTGTGGACCAACCATCATCACCATCCATCTCCCGAGTTTTCATCATCCAAACTAAAACTCTATACCCCCTGAACATTAACTCCCCATCCCACTCTCCCCAGGCCCTGGTAACCACCATTCCCCTTTCTGTCCCTATGAATATGACTACTCTAGGGACCTTATGGGAATGGAATCCTATGGTATTGTCATTTTGCATCTGACTTATTTTTCTAAGCATCATGTCTTCATCTTTTGTGATATATGTTAACTCCCAAGGAGAAGGGGAGCAAGGAGAAGGATTTGCCCCCAAGTTTACCTTTATTTTCTGAAGCTTTTCTGGTGGGGAAGATGGGAAAAGAGGGCTAAGGGTAGAGCTGGGGTAACAGGGCTATTCACAGCCCATGCATGCTACCTTTGCTGTGGACACCATGTTATTTGTCTGTACCAGTTATTTGCTAATTTGGATAGGACCCCGAAGATCAGCCAGTCCATGTCCTTCTCTTACAGACTGAAGAAAAGAAAAAGGAGTTAGTCATTCTGTTGCCCAAGGCTCCTCCACCTGGATTCCTGACAGCTTTCCTTCTCATCAGCATATGTTAAGGAGCCAACCCAGATTTCATACCCTCCTGCCTTCCTGTCTTCTCATGCCCATCATGTTCCCATCCTGCCAGGATCCCTGGAGGAGCCTCCCAGGTTAGGGAATTGAGTGAGTGCTCTTTTACTCTCAGAGTTGGTGGAATCTGCAAGGAGAGAGAGAGAGAGAGAGCGCTCAGTGGTTGTTGGATTTCAGGCAGTGTAGCAGACTAGAAAGAACACAGGCTGTGGCCCAGACAGACCTGGATTGAATCCCAGCCCTTCAAGCTGAGCAACCATGAGAAAGTCTCTTAACCTCCCTGAACTTGCCTCCTCATTTGCAACATATGAATGGTAATTCCAATCTCATTACATTGTGGGGAGAATTGAATTAATTAATCAGATTAATTAATTTCAGTCACTAGAATGTGATGGTTGTTCAATCCATAAGAATGATATTCTTTTATTATAAAGTTGTTTCAGGGTAGAACTTTGCCTAGGAAAGGGGATTTGATTCTAGTGCTCATGAAATTAGCTAATTTGGCAAAAATTAAGTGAATCAATCAATCAATTAAGAAGTGGAATGGAACGTACGGGTTAATTTGTTGTTGACAGGATTAAACTGAAGAAGGCTTTTAAAAGACCTGTTTGGAAAAAAATTTTTGCAACTTCTAGGTACTAGAGTTAACACAAACAAACATTCGCTGCCCCTAAACTGCAAAACTTATGAATGATAGAAAAGAAGGACCTCTGGATTTTAGTTAGATCGCTGACACCCTGAGGTCATTCTACAATTGGAAGCCATCAAAGAATTATGACCGAATGTACGCCACTTCCAGGACATGTCCACTTAAGTTTTCTTTTGTGTGTTTTTAGGTGCTTTTAAGCAACCTTTTACCTAATATATTCTCCTCATAATTTATTGGGGTCTATTTCAGAGAGATTTTAGCGCCCCTTTGTGTTGTCGCCCCTCCTCTCCCTCCCCTTTTTCTCATGCAACACCTCCTGGGCAGAATTCCTTTTCTTTTCCAACAGCTGCCCTGTGATATTCATTCCCTTTGACCAAAGAAATAGGCTATATTCAGAGGCAAAGGAGCATTGAAATATTGGTAGATTTCATCCAGTTTTGTAGAAATGAGCCAGAAGCTCCAATCTGTATTTTTTTTTTTATTTAAGAGAACAAATGGCCAAAGAAATGTCAGACCCTTGCCCTGCCCCAACCTGCTTAGAGCAGCCAATTAAACATGCATTAGCTTTGGAAGGCTTCTCAAAGGCCTATAGATTGTGCTTGAAATCTTTGTTTAGTCTTTCAGGAACACTGTCACACGGATGATTTATCAAAGAAAGTTGTTTATCTGGCAGTAAAATAAACTCTGGGCCTGTTCAGACTAAGATTTCCCGTGAATTTCTACCAAGGTAAACACTGGTAACTGGCAGGTTGCAAATTCCGTGTGAAAGCCAGACACATACAATAAATATTTGAACTACGGCTTTGCCGTGTAAGAGGCCTTGCCTGTCACTAGCACTGTCATTCTCGATGTGCCCGAGAGGACCTGGCATAGCAGCCTGGCTGGCTGGACAGACTGGCATCATTGATGTCTTCAGGAGTCGCCTCTGCTGCGTGAGCCTTCCTGGGTCTGAGTGCCACTTAGTGCTGGCACCTGGGGACTTCCTGGTTCAGAGGGGGCAAGCCTCAGGACGGCTTCCCTCAGCATCACAGGGACAGTTTGTGATGGGTTCTGAGGGAAGTGAACCAGAAGCAGCCAGCTTAGGTTTCTTTGAAAATAGACGTTTGTTGAATCAAATTGGCAGGGGATTGCGTGTGTTGAATGATTTGGGAGTTGGGGCCAGGGCATGGTGGTAGGGGATGAAATCACCTTCTGGATTCTGCTGAATTGGAGTTATAGTGGGGAATCAATCTCTCTCTCTCTCTCTCTCTCTCTCTCTCACTCTCTCTCTCTCTCTCTCTCCTTCCCCAGAGCCTCTGGTTTTGCTTGTTACTGGTTTCAAGAGATCTGTATTAGAATCAAGAGGAAAGACGAGCCCTGCGCAGGGCAGAACCCAGGGCAGTTTTAAGAGATGCAGTAATGAAGAAGTGGAGGGCGATGATGAAGGAGCTGACATACAGTTTTCTAGGTCTTTCAAAGGGTTATATTGTGCTAATTGCCTGTAGTCATTTTTTCAGAGAGGGACTGTTGAATCGTAAACCTCTTGTTTTCCGGCAGTCTGAGATGCTGGAGCTTCAGGATCACTGTGCTCTGGGGTCCTTACTGCAAGACCTTACTCCTATGACTTAGGCCCCATCCTAGGTGCTTCTTATCTTGACCTCCTTGGCGGAGCAGGGATGAGAAGCAAGCACCTCAGAGGACAGGTGATATTTGTGTCTGTTGGAGGAAGGCTCTGGGGTGGGAGCCTTGGCTCAGGTGCAGAGCTCCCATGCTCACATTTGAGTCTTGAGAGTAAAAAGAGTTGGTCTCTCAGGTTCTGTAGCTGGTTGTGGGCCTGGGAGGAAGGCTGCTCACAGACAGCTCTTAAGAACTGATGTTTACTGGCTTGCAGGTATTTGAGGGGAATAAAGGAGTATTTTCTTCAGGGCAGGAATTAAGGGAAATCATTTACAAATTCTGAAAGGATGTCTGTGAGTCGTAAAGAGTGCCAAAATGGTACTTTGGTGGTGGCAAAAAATGAGGAGTCAGGTTCCCTAAACAGTGTTCTTTCTCATTCAGGTAGGATTATGAAGGGGATTTTCTTTCTCTTGTTTTCTCTAGTCCTTCTATCAGCCTGCTCTCCAGGACATTTCCTCTTGGGACTATCTCAGAGGTGTTCTTCTCTGTTTGTGAGCTTTTTGAAAATTAGTTCAGACCTGTGTCTTTTATTAGATATGAATCCATTCACGCTTGGGAAATGGCTTATGGCTGAAGGAAATCCCTACCTCTGTGTCTGTGGCCTGGAATAAGCACTTTAAACCCTTAGACACAACAGCTACCTGAAAAGCATGTTCCATCCTGCGGTGCCTCACGTGGGGTGGCCTTGCCATCTTACCATGCATGGCTCACAGACTCACAGGCCCCCATGTGCCTTCCAGACTGCCTTCGGTCTCCACTCTGTACCCAGGACTCAGTTCCTGCCCTTGACAAATTTAAGAAACCAGTGGGTGAGACAGGCCTTGTCCACTCTTATCTCTGTCATCCACTCACTTCTGAAGCTTTAGTGCATGTTCCAGCTCTCTGGCCTGAGGGAGGGAGAGGTCTTCTGTGGGAGCTGCAGAAATTCAGGGAAGTTTCCTTGAGGGGATGAGTAGCTAAATGTAAGGCTTAAGATCAGAGGAGAAAGTCAAGGGCATTCCGATGTCAGGTGATGAGAGCAGGGGAAGGTGTTAGGACTCAAAAAAGTAATAAATGTTCCAGTGACAAAACCTGTCAGGTAAATAACTATAGGTGAAGAATGTCAGTTTTCATTTGTCAGTTCTAGCAATGAGCTCAGTATCCTCTTAGAGTGCTAGGCCTGTCCAAATACTTGGGGACTCACAGGCTGATTGAGGTATAACAGAAGGAATTGGTCCTTCTAATTCTCCATTGTTTGTGTACCTGACTTAAAAGGTAACAAGGTTCTAGCAGTGCTGGGCCTGCTTTTGTGGAGTGGCAGGTGAATTGAAAACCCATATGTGTTAGAGTTGTCAACCAATCCACTTGTGGCCATGGGCCCTAGTCAGAGATACCACCTGGGTGAGGAGGCAGAGCTGTGGAAAGGAAGGCGGTCAGCCAAGCAAGTACTTGTTGTCAGCCCTGGACAAGGTGCTGAGAAGTAGAAGGGCAAGACTGAACCACTGAGGGCAGCCCCTAACCTCCATGTAGTAACCTGCAGGCAGCCTCTCCTACCAGAGGGAGCAGGGCTGGCTGCAGAGTCAGGGCCTTTGTTCTAAGATGCAGAGGTGCAAAGAGGATCAGCTGCCTGCAAGGTGCCAAATGCTGGCCAGCACCCGGGCCTCTCAGGTTACAGATTCTTTACTCTTAACACACATTCATTTAAAAGCAGGTGTGTATGTTTTCTTTTGAAAATCTAACCATGCACTCTTGCAGATTTGATTGAGTATGCAATCATTGGGCTTCTACTGAGTACAGATTCTTGCTTTGTCTTTTATAACACATCCCCTAACTTTGGAACCATCACCCGGAGAGATTTTTACCTGTGCAGACTGAAGTGTTTATATTGATTCTTCGTAGGGCTTGAGAAGAGGGAGGGGTCTCCACAGTCAGAGCCAAGCAGGGCAGCTGGAGAAAGTTAGTCCTGCACTCTGAAGAGTTCTGAGCTTCTTCCTTTCTCCAGGTGCCTTGAATTCTGAGTTCGGTCCTTGGCAAGAAAAGTAAAGCCTTTCTTGGCTATAAGATAGCTCTTACCAGTGCATATAGGTACAGGCAGGAGAGATTTTTCAGTAGGCAAATTCTTTTTGGTTGCATGTTGCCTTTAAAATTATATCAGGAGAGAAAAGCCCTGCAGAGAGTCACCTGGATGAGGAAGAGCATCCACTTTATCATGCCTTAAAATGAGCAGATAGGAGCTGGTAAGGTTTGGCAGTGTGGTTGGGGATCTATTAGTGGGTGAGCTCATGTGAAGACTAGGGCCCCTCAAAGTTTGGGGTCACTGGAGGGAAAGTTTCAGATTTGCTATGGGCTTCTGCCAGGTACATCTGTTCTGCCTCTTAGACCCCGGTGTCCTGTGTTTTGTACTACTCCTGTGGTATTTCCTGCTTTGGGGAGGAAAGTGCCTTGATGAATTTAATCACATGATAGTGTTGGAGGTTTAATAATGCCAGGTGGATTGAACTGAGTATATTGTGGGTCAGGCTTGTACATAAAACAGTTATGTAGTTGGGATGTAGTTCCTGCCCTCAGTGGCCTTACGGCCTAGAGAGAAGAGGGTAAGTAGAATAGAATACTGCTTGACCAAATGGTCAGATTTTGTAATAGCTAAGAACTGGGGGCCATAGTAGTGTGGGGAAGGCAATAATTCATCCTCGGAAAGGGTCAAGGAAAGCTATGGAGAAGGCATAACATGCTGTCCTCCAAGGAACTGCTGGTGGTAGTTTGTTAGGCAGAAAAGATGGGCAGAGGATGTTCTAAGCAGAAGTTGTCTGCATTTTGGAGAGTGGTGAGTCTCTTTGTGGTTGAATTGTCTGGTGTATGGTGGTGAGTGTCTGGAAATGAGGCTGATAAAGTAGGCAAAGGCCAGTCACCAAGGGTCTTGAGTACCATGGTAAAGAAGGGAGACTATGTCTGTTGGCAGTGGGAAAACATGAAGAACCTATTTTAAAATGTTCTGTCACTCTAAATAATTAAATAAGCAAACAAATAGAAGAAAAGGAGATGATGAAGAAGACCTCAAGGTCCAAAGGAAGGAAGTACTAGTGGCAGAACTTCAGGCTTTAATGGGTGAGATGTTTAGGAGAGCCTACGAGTGGAGGAGAGAGAGAGGAGGCCCACATTCATGTCTCTTACGAGATGGCTCAGGGTGGTACTGGCTGGGTGTGGGCCAGCTCAGGGCCACCCACTTGAAGGAGGCAGGCCTGATGAGGTCCCTGCAGCCAGGGAAGGGGCCATCTGCTGCGGTCAGTGCCCCCGGGAAACCTCTATGCTGGGTGTGCTGAGCAGGAGCCAGAGCCTATAATCAACTCATACTTGGGTCACCGCAGAGCTGGTCATTACCAAGAGCAGTCGTCATTAGGAGCTGTCATAAACCGCTCTGACTTTTCTCTCCTGAGCTTGTTAGTGGCCCAGGCAGGCAGCAAACACAGTGTTTCTGGATCCCGCCCCATAATCGCTGGATTGGAAATGACATTAGACAGGGCCTGGGGACTGGATCAGCTCAGGTGTCTCAGGCTTCTCTGGAGGAGGGAGGCAAGAGAGGCTGCAGCTATATTAAAGGATGAGGGTCATAGCATATAGATGGAGTGTGTGTGTGTGTGTGTGTGTGTGTGTGTGTTTACATCTCTGTGGGTGCATGAGTATGACTGAGATGTGTGTGAAGTTGCAAGTGAGCAGTGTGTGATGCAGTATTAGTGTTTGCACATGTATGCTAAGTCCGTGAGGTGTGAATGTAGACACTAGTGCATGATTGTGGGATGGTGGATCGTGTGCATGTGGCCCTTTTGTGTTTGTGTGTGGGGGCACAGTGTCGCTGCCAGCTGCTTACAAAGCTCAAGGGGAGTCCGTCGCAGCTGGCCGGGCTCTCCCAGGGTTGTGGTCTTCACTCATGGGACCGGAGGCTTACTTCTTCCTCCACTGCTTCACAGAGAGGTCTTTGAGAACATGCTGCTAATTCTCCCTCCTCAGGAAGGGCTTTAGAGAAGCCCATCCGGGATTTCTCTGCAGTGGGTTGACATTGTGCAAACCAAAGGCCATCTTTACAAGGCTTAGTGTTTTGTTTTTTACTCCAAATGCTAAATAGACCTGTTTTGTTTAGGTTTTAGTATTTTCAGTAAATCTGTTTAAAACTCCTGATTTTCTGGGTAGGAGTCACTTCCTTAACAGATTCCAGTGGTTAGCAGGAATTGTCCTAAAGGGCATGGTGTAATCCTTAGGTTTTTTTTTTTTTTTTTTTTAAAAAAAGCATGTTGGAAAGAACACATTAAGTGTTAGGAGTCAGACCGGCCTGAGTTCAAGGTCTGGCTCTACCCCCTGTCAGTGCAGCCAAGATACTTATTCTCTTTGTGGCTCAAAGGTTTATGCACTTGTTCAAAACCAAAATGAAAAATTTCTATGTTAGGAGATAAAATATGATGCAACCCAAAATAACACAGATTCTGATATCCTAGGATCCGACTTCAGTGCTGCCTTTCAGACGTGGGCCAGCCAGTGAAGTCTTTGAACCTGCATCCTTAAGTGAATTGATAGGTCCCCATTGGTGGTCTCTCTGGCTTCCAGCTTAGAAATAATGTGGTTTTGTTGTGTAAGAACTCTGTGACTAGGTTTCTTGATATTATATCTTCGTGGACTCCCCAGGCATATCCACTGGAAATTTTTGGACTTCTTAGAAGCCTTTGTCTAATACCATGGAGTGGAGGAAAAGTGAATTGGATGCACACACTGAAGAGTTAAGTTGGGGATGGAGTTAGAGATTGTGGGACCATAGCAAAGGACAGTTTATCATATTGTATGATAAGAATTCTCTGACCAGGGTCTGGGTGGCTAGCGGATGTCCTGACCTCAGCTGCCTCTCCTGGGGATGGTCCTTACATATGGGATCCCTCTCCTAAATGTGTCCTTGAGCTTCTTGTTCTTCCTTGTCTACTCAGAAACCCAGAGATGGATGGCATAGGGACCTCTTCACCTGCATGAGGTTGATAGTGCCTTTTAGAGAAGCAGTTTGGAAACACAGAAAAAGTATTCTCTCAGTAATTGCTTTCTATAGAATTGAGTTTTTTTTTTTTAATTGAGATTTTTATTTCAACCTTTATGGAACGACATAATTTTTTCCCCTCATTTTTTAACTGGTGCATTGTAGTTGTGCATATTGATGGGATTTGTTGTTACATAGTCATACATGTACACAATTTAACAATATAATTTGACCAGTATCACTCCCCAGCATTTCCCCCCTCCTTCCCTGTCTCCCTCCCTTGGTCCCTTTCCTCTATTGATTTCCCTTTGATTTTTAGGAGATCCATCCCCAGCTTTGTTTTCATTTTTCTTCTCTTGCTTTCACATATGAGAGAAAGCATAGGACCCTTAACCTCCTGAGTTTGACTTATTTCACTTAACATGATGGTTCCTAGTTCCATCCATTTTCCTGCAGATGGCATAGTTTCATTTTTCTTTATGGTTGAATAAAAGTTCATTGTGAATATATGCCACATTTTCTTTATCTGTTCATCTGTTGGTGGACACCTGGGCTAATTCCATAGTTTGACTACTGTGAATTATGCTGCTATAAAATGGGTATGCATGTATCACTGAAGTAAGATGTTTTTAATTCTCCAGGGTAAATACTGAGGAGTAGCATAGCTGGATTGCCTGGTGGTTCCAGGCCTAGTCTTTTGAGGAAACTTCATACTGATTTCCATGGT
The DNA here is from genome assembly GCF_001458135.2 of Marmota marmota marmota. Lineage (NCBI taxonomy): Eukaryota > Metazoa > Chordata > Mammalia > Rodentia > Sciuridae > Marmota > Marmota marmota. The sequence goes on along the minus strand of NW_026000225.1, from coordinate 1,428,171 downwards.
AGTTGTACTAATTTATAGTTCCACCAACAGTGTAAAAATGCTCCTTTTTCTCTACATTCTCTCCAGCATTTATTATTAGTTGTATTCTGATGACTGCCATTCTTATTGGTGTGAGATAAAATCACAGTGTAGTTCTGATTTGCATTTCCCTAATTGCTAATGATATTGAACATTTTTTCATGTATTTGTTGGCCATTTGTATTTCTTCTTTTGAGAAGTCTCTATTTAATTCATTTGCCCATTTAATAATTGGGCTATTTGATTTTTTTTGGTGCAAAGTTCTTTGAGTTCTTTATATATTCTAGATATTAATCCTCTGTCAGAGAATAGCTAGCAAAGATTTTTTTTTCCCAATTCTGTTGGTTCTCTCTTCATATTCCTAATTGTTTCCTTTGTTGTGTAGAAGTCTTTAAATTTGATTCCATTCCTGTTGGCATTATTTCTTGAGCTTTAGGGGTCCTATTAAGAAAGTCTCAGAATTGAGTTTTAATTCCTATTCCACAATTTGCCTGCCACATGAGTTTGGTCAAGTGCAGTTTCTCTGAGCCACAATTTTCTCATCTGCCAAGTGGGGGATAATCATAAATACTTCACTGAACTGATATTCGAACTGTATAGATTGTATTAGCATCCTGGAAACTACAAAGTCCAGTTATATATGACATGTTACTCACCCTGTGGTGGCCGAGTCACAATGTGCCATCTTACAACTCTTCTCGGCATCTCTACAAAAGGCCTCCTCTTTAAGCAGGAGCTGGTTCATGGTAATGTTTTTCTTAGAGGAGCTTAAAAATAATTTTGAGCTTATTAAAATAGAGGCTGAGCTAACCATATGCATCTCTTGTGGGCCCTTGAAGGGAGCTGATATTAACAGAAGAATCAGATTGAAAGCACTGGGTAGGAGAGGAGGCTAAGAGGATCTAAACTTGAGACCTTGTCCTCCAAGAGGGGCCAGTATCCACAGCAGACCTTGGGGCAGATGGACATGCCTGGGGGCCATCAACCTTTTGTAGCAAATGACTAGTACTTTTATCAACATTCTCAGTGCTCTTCCTCTGACCCAGTTCTAAAAGTGCAGAATGAGCACTGTGCATTCCTTTAGCTTCTGGTGGCTGTTGGCAGATATTTTGTATAGGCAGGATCTGTGAGGAGGACAAAGTAAGCTACCAGGCCCCTGGTTTCCACACATGGCAGTGTTAGGTTGACTCCTTTCCAGTTTCTAGGCCTGGCAGTCTCACATCTTCTCTTCAAATGGACAAGCCTGCATGCTTCAGGATGTCTACCTCTCAGGATTACAAATGTCAGGATGAAAATTGAGAGAGCCGAATCTGTCTAATCCAGCAAAGAGAATACTTATTCTGCATAGCTGATAGGACTTGACTTGTTGCAGTGATAAAACTTTGTTCAACAAAGGGGATGGGCTGTCTGGTCATCCAGTGGGGGCTGCACTACAAGAATTATACAAAGGTACAATGGCCTCTCATCTGTGATACGAGAGAACTGCCTTGTAAGCCAGAAAGCATGATGTCAAAGGTCCCTTCTAACCCTTCAAATCCCATGATTCAGGGATTTTCCAAGCACCTGCGGTGTGTCTTCTGGTGGGTGACTTCTACCCAGAGGCGGTTGTGTTGGTGGGTGAAACTTTCTTCTCAAGGGGGATGTAAGATGATTTTCTTGGAGAAGATGGAGGAGTAAATGGGGTCCTCCAGCTCATGAGATCACTGGCAGTGTAGAAATCCTATCCTTAAAATGTGTTTTTCTTCAGCCCCTGGCCTCACAAGTAGACAGACCTCTTTGATGAGAAAAGGGACAACACCTGGATGTGCAATACCAGAAGGTATGGGTTCTGAGACTTGCAGATGAAGACTAGGCGGCTCTGAGCCTTCTAATCGTCATGACTCTGGGGAACAGCTATCCAGTTGCCAGGAAGGGGGCCTATTGGATGGCTTCCTGCATCCTTCCCCCACTCTGTCCTTCATGCAAGCAAAAGCACCTGGACCCCCCACCCCCTACTCCCTGTGCTTCTCTGGGTATCAGTTTTCCTTGTGAGTTTGAAAAAAAAAATTTTTTTTTTCTTTTACAGTTGTGTGTGATGGGGTGGGGGAGGTGGTGAGAGGGTTGAGCATGAGGCTGCCCTTCACTGAGAAAAGAGTAGAATCAATATATTGTGTTGATTTTTTTCCCTGTGACTGACAGCTCTTTGCCTGGAGCCTTCTTCTCTTACAGACTTAATGTATCTCCTGGCAGATTTCCCTGTTTGGAATGGTTGCTCAAAGTCAAGAGCAGGCAAGCCTAGGGAAGCACAGGGGAGCTTTCCCGTTCTTTTGCTCATTCTCCCCATCCTGGCTCCCTTTCCTGATGCTCTTTGGGAGTTGGATGGTGTGAGGAATCTGGTTTGGATCAGCTGAAGGCCTGTATTCTCCTCCTTGCCATCCAGGTTCCTCAGAATGAGAAACTTGGATTGGGCTGGTGTTTGGAAGCTTTTCTTTTCTCTCTCTCTCTCTCTCTCTCTTTTTTTTCTAGGGAGTTCTCAACCTGGAAATTCCTAGTGGCAGCAGGATCAGAGGGGCGCATCCTCCCAAAACTCTAGCACAAGGCTTGTGAGGTGGCCTGGTGAGGTCATTGGGCCTCCTGGGCTTGCTTCTCTGGTGGTGCTGTGAGCACTTTTATCTGTGCTAGTTCTCTGCCTTCTCTGGATGCTTGGAAGACAGGGTAGGGACATACCTGCTGGATGAGCTGCAGGGGAGCTCAGTGAATGGTTTCTGAATTGGACCCGAGACTGCAGCCTGCTTCTTTGTCTGATGAGTGGTCCTGGGAGGAATGAGGGGCCCAGGGCAGTTCTGCCCAGGCTCTCCCTGAAGTGAGAGGGCCGGGAGGACTGTGGAGGGGCCTATGGACATGGCTCTCCTCTTCTATTACAGCCATATTTCTTTCAGGAAATGATTTATCTGATAACGAGCTGGGGTTATACTTCTTCAGGCTGGAGTGGGGCTTTGTTTTCTGGGGTTTGGCACTTTGTTCTGGCATTGAAATAGGGAGAGGACTGCTTGCATTTAGAGAAGGAGGGAGCGGGGCGGGGGTGGGGGAGGCAGTTTGAGCCCTTGGGACTGCAATCTAAGGGACTTCTGGGACTGTGCATGTGTGTGCCTGCGTGCATGTGCATGTGCACATGTAGGAAAATATAAGAGGAAAAAGTGTAGGGAATGAAGGGAAGGGAGCAATGGTGCCTGGGGATTCAGGGGTCTGTCCTGGGTCTGCTTGGCTGCTAATGCCTGAGTGATAGGTGGTCTCATTTCTGTTCTGGGCCTTGGTGTTCTGTTCTATAAAATGAGACTCTGGTTACATGGCCTCTTAAATCCCATTCTGTTTGAAAGATCTGCATGTTTGTCCCAAGTTAGTGTTCTTTAAAATGGGGGTGTATGTAACTCAGTGGTACAGAGAGCATGCTTAGTATGCGCATGAGTCTGGGTTGAACCCCCAGGAGCAGAAGAAAAACAATGGCATTTTTAAACACACTCAGGCCATTAAGCAGCCTCTTTTCTTTGAGGGAAATTTTTACCATGGACTCCATTATAGAAGAACAGCCAGCATGAGCCACTAGGTAGTAAGAGGAGGGACCCAGGGCTGGTTGGTGTGGCCATTGCTTACTCTGGGGGCACATCTGTGGGATATATGGAAGATTGTCTGACCTCAGGGAAGAAAGAGCAATTATTCAGTGAGAAATGCACTCTGTCCTTTCTCCCTGCACTTAAACATCAGGTTTTTTACCAAAATGTTCCTGGCCTTGCAGCCTATGGGTAGGAATGATGTCATTTTTACCCAAACCAATGTTAGCCTATTAGCCTGCACTTGTTTGAGTTCTTCAGTTGCTCATGAAGGGCTTTGTGCGGTCTCTAGGGTAGTGGAGACTCTACTCCCTGTGCTGCCCTTTGTGGGCTCCATTAAATGAGCAGCTACTGTACCCGCTACAGGTTGAAGCCAAGATCTCTGAGGTTGCCTTGTTTGCTGCTGCCTTGAGCTGTTGTCTCCATTGCTGTTAGCCCAGCTCCTATAGAGCTGCACCCATTGCCATGCTGAGGGTCCCTGCTAAATGCTCTCAGCAGCTGTGGAGCTACAGTAGTGCTATTCCTGGTGTCTGAGTGGGATCCTTTGTGGCAAGGGCATCCAGCAAGGTTGCTTTGCTCTGATCAACAGCTCTTTAATATATTTACGTAGTACTTCTCCCTGCATTAAAAAAGGGTCTGGCTAAGTTGCTAAAGCTGGCTTTGAACTCACAATCCTCTTGCCTCAGTCTCCCAAGCTGCTGGGATTATAAGTGTGTGCCAACTCACCTGGATGTTTTTAATTCCATAAAAATTAGTGCTGATGTGGGAGGTTTTTGCAAGCTCAGTTGCTGATTTTGGCCTGCTCCTCTGATCCTGAAATTGGATTTGTTTTTCAGTGCATCTTGAGAATGGCTGAAAAGCCATCTGGTGTTTACCTGTTGCATTTGCAAGGATGATTTCTCTGGGTTTCCTGTCTAGTCTCCAAGTCTGTCTGACATAGAGGACTTGACATAGTTCCAGGAAAAGGCCTGACAATCCTTCCACTCTCATTTGAAAGGGAGAATCCACAGACTTTGAAGGGAGACAAGGAGGAGAAGTAAGGATGCCTACCTGGTAGTCTCTCTCATTGTAACGCTCATTAAGGGAAAGTGCTTTTTGTTGTAACCAAGGAAAAAAGCAGCAAAGATGTGACTGTGTCCTGAAGCTCAGCAAATAAAGATCTTGAAATCTTTGTGCCAGAAAGAGAGGGAGAAACAGAATTGGAATACATGTTTTTAAAAAAGTCATGTCATCAAAAGCAAAAATCTATGTTAAGCAGTGCTTCTATGTGTTGGGTGGCCTGGAATTCTCATGCTTTTGGGAATGGGGTGAAAAAAAAATGAGATGATAGACAGTCACAGATAGCTTCTTGAGAGACTGTAGGAAAATGAATCCAAATTTCTAAAGCTGGAGTTGTTTTGGCTAATTAGAGTAAAAAAATATTTGTGTTTCTCTGCGTCTTCTGAAGGCAGAGCAGTACTTAAAAATGAGATAGAAAGTAAGGAAAATAAAGTAAATGAATGAATGAATAAAATATAGATTAAAGGTATAAATCAATCAACCTGTCAATCTATCTATCTAAAATTTATTTGGTGGAGGAAATTGTAGGTATGTGGTAGCAACCCAAGGTATGCCGTCACAACTGGCAGACTCTGGCTTCTGGTACCTACTAGGAAGCAAAGAGCTGTTTAGAATATGGCAGGACTCTGCAGTTTAGACTCTGGGGCCAAGAGGATGTGACAAGATCTAATTTCTAACATTACGGCCAGGGGCTTTGTGAATGGAGTCAAACCCAGAGCCCTGAGGTATGCACATCTAACCACTTGGGGTGACAGGATATCTGCCATGCAGCCAAGGCAGGGACAATGAGGTTCAGACATAGATAGGGCAACTGATAGTTACCGCAAAAGGCTCAGAAAGCAGGCCCAACAGGGTGACAAGAGGGGACCCCACTGTGCCCCTGGCACTGAATGCTCTAAAAGTTTCTAGTGTTCTTATTGCCCCAGCAGCTCATTTCAAGCTCTTCAGACAAATAAGGACCCTTTAAAAATTCTTTATTTATTTGTTGATTATTAAGCACAGATATGCACTTGCCAGATACTCTGGGGGATCATGGTCAAGGTAGACTGCAATGCCCGAGAGCAAGTTTGGGAAAGAATCCTAGATCTTGAGGATGCTTTTTTCTCAATTGGCCGTGTCAACAAAATTCTTCATCCCTGAGGGTGTGACTCTGAATGCTGCACATGGGCTATGATGATAATTGGCCATAGCGTGTGCTATCTGAAGCATGATTTCATAGCAGACCCACCATTTGTGACAAATTGGCACCACGGCTGTTATTTATATAATGTGTCTGTATACACATCTGTCCACAAGATGTAATCTTGTCCTGATGTCTGTACAGCATGTGACAGTTGTCAGGATGCCCTCCCACTCACCACTTGTCTGAAATCTTTAGATGGTGGCCAACAGCTTGAACATTTTGTGTTCTGAAGTGACTTTGCTAGTATTGTAGCTATGACTGTGTGCAAGGTGACATTTGTCTTCCATGGTCCCCTGCCTGTGGCTGTACCAGTCATCATCCCATGCTGAGAAAGTGAGAGATGCTGCTACCCTGCTCCTCTTGCACCTCCATGAAGGGCCTGCCTGGTATCCTGGATGTTGTTGGCTTTGTGATGGGGAGCTTGCAGGTGAGGTCTGTGAGGTGGGAACATAAAGGGGATGAAATCACTGGGGGTCTTGGAGAAAAATTTGGAGAAAACCCCCAGACCGCTCCCCACTCCCTGTGTGGGGTGGAAGCCCTTGTATAGGATGCAGGAGCCTTGGGCCCGTAGCAGGAGAACAGGGAAGAGGAACTCAGGGAAAGTGGGAGGCCAGCTCTGAGGGTTGACTCTGTAAATCAGTAATGGCACTCCCACTGGGGGAGCTGGGGGCTCACAGGACTGTCCCATGGTACTCAGCCATCACCCTAATCCTGGATTTTGCCTGTCTTCAATAGGAAGAGAAGTGCTATACATGGAGGATACTGTGATCCATTCAAAGAAAAGCTGTTAGTTTTGGAGCTAGGAACTTGGTCAGTAAACCTAGAAAGCATTTGCCTTCTGAACAGTAGGTATACAATGAGAGTTGAGCCTGAATGTTGGCCCAGTAGGTGTCATGGGCTCTTGCAGGTCTCTCTGTTGTTACTAAGTCTTTGCTCTACCACTCGACTTCATGCAGGTCTCTGGAGTTGTCCCTCTCCTGGGGCCAATGTGGTCCCATGGGTCAGCAGCCTCCAGAGCCATAGGAAGCTCTGTGTTTATTTCTTTTCAATAGGTGGCTGTCTTGAAGAAGCAGGAAAGGAGAGCAAAGTTGGGGATTTATGAGTTTATGTTGCCTTCATTTTTCCTGAACTATTTGCTTTCCTTCGGCTCTCAGGTTCTCAGAATCCCTGCAGTGTTATTTGTGAGTGAGGGTTCGGATGGGTTGAGAGAGAAAAGACTCAATGAGGGTCAGAGGACCCAGAAGCAGAGGACCCAGAAGGATATTCAGCTCAATGCTGATAGCCATGGCTGCCCTGGATGCGGGCCGGCCAAGCTTGGCAGAGAAGAGGAACTCTAGTAAACAGGGACAGTGCCAGCCTTGAGACAGGGCTGGTGCCTGCTACAGTTCACTTTTTAGGTTCTTGGCTTCAAACAAATCCATTTCAGGCCAAGAACGATTTCACCTCCAAGAAATTAGAGGAACATCCGTCCTGTTTGGTGCATGTTGTCGTCCAACCTGACGTGTCTATTTCTGGGGGGCCTTTGCAGGGTGGGTGATAGGAGAGCCGTGTGTGTTCTGTCCCCTTTTTATAACTGTTTCCAGGTTTGCAGTGAAGCCAGGCCTGCCTGTCTGATGGATGGGAATTTATGTGTCGTGGGCCCAGTCTGGACTTTGGTGCTTGCCAAGGGTCAAAATTGGGGCAGGCTGCCAAGGCAACCTCGTCTTCCCAGCGTCCCTGCTATTAGCATAAAACCCAGAAGGGCTGAAAAAAAGAATAAAAGGGAAAGAAAATGTAAGTGTAGAAAGTTGGATAGATAGGCAGGGTCAGGTGTGTGAATGAGCAAGAAGGAACTTAACCTATGATTGGGACACTCTGAGCGGTTTGGTGGGCTTGGATATAGAAAGAATTGAATGATGGTTCGAATGAGGGATTTGGGGCATAAACTTCTTTTTTAGCTTTCTTAGTAGAAGTTTATGATGAATCACTGGAATGTCTCCCTCTCTGAATCATTTTATACCTAGAAAGCCCTCAGAAGTGAAAAGGGCCAGTGTGAGAAACCCTTCCTTGGTAAGGCATTGCACTATTCCTGCACAGAGATGAATAAGGCTGGCAGGAACCTGCCGTGGGGAGGAGGACATAGAAGGTACACCTGGGAAATTATCATGCAAAGGTTGAGACAGGAAAAGCCATGAAGGTCAAGATGGAACTGGCTAGGGGCTTCCTGGGGAAGATGGACTATAGCTTGTGTTGAAGAATGGGGAGGAAAAGCATACATTTTACCTGCAGTGTACTCTCTGCCTTTAAAGGAACTGGACTGAGAAACTAATAGAAGGAGAAGAGCTGAGGTATGCCCATGGCAGCCACTGTGCAGAGGCACTGGATTCACAGCTTCTTCAGGGAGATCCCATCTCAAGGGGGGTGGGGGATGCAGCACCTGCTCTAGGTCTCTTCTTGCCATCTGTCAAATGAGATGGCATACAGCCTGCTAGACATGCTTCAAGTGTTTCAGGTCCTTCTCTGGGGTTGTCCTTGTGTTTAGACAGCTTCATGACCAAGATCAGTGCTGTTGGGTCTGGGCTGAGGTACGTGCAATTGAAGTATTTGGATGATGCGAACAGACAAGTTTTTTTTTTTTTTTTTCCCCTCTTGGATGGCCTAGGCTTCAATATTGAATTTCAATGACAGGAGAAGGAAATATGAAGATTTAGATTTAGATTGCCAGTGATGGTAGGGGAATAGAGATGACTTGCCTAACACATTTGTTTTGAAAATGGCTACACTAAGATCCACAGAAGTAAAGTGATTCATTCAAGTTTATACAAAAAGTTAGTAATGGGTTTAGTCAGCAGGCATCTGCTGACTATGGATTTGGGATCCTTTCTTCTGAAATGTGCTGCCTGTTGGCTATCAGAGCCTTTGTTTTCTGACTTTGCAAGTATCAATAGCTATGCAACTGATGTCTCACGATCCTTAGCAATTCTGTAAATGGTGCTACACCACATTGCCCGGGGTCAGCTGGGTTCTTGGACATGCTATGCTGATCTTCCTGCCATCAGTCTCAACTTCTGTGAATCTGAGGGGCTGCCCTGGGTCCCTGGATTGTTTAAACATCATTCAAGAAAGAGTCCTTAAAATGTGCCACTGTGAATAACCAAGGTAATGATTCAGAGAACCCAACCTATTCCCACCCTCCAATCCTTTAAACCAGTGGTTCTCAAATGTGGTCACCAGCTCAGCAGCATCAATCTCTCTTGAGAACCTATTAGAAATGTGAATTCTTGGCCCTCATCCCATTGCTTCTGAATCAGACACTCAGGGGTGGACCTCAGCCATCTGCATTTTTAACATGTGATTTTGGTGGTGCTCAAGTTAGACCTTAAGCATCTCTCAGAGCTGGGGGAACGACTCATGGCTTTTCCAGTTCATTAGTTCTGAAGCCCACTTTCCCACTCCTCATCTTTATCCTTCTGAGAGACCATCTCACACGTCAGCTTGCCATTTGGGTGAACACCAGGAGGTAGAATGAAAAGAGATGGAAAACCAGTGACCCCATGGTAGGAACAGCTGTTTTTCCTTGGCAGATTTGCCTGGACTTGGAACCATGATTCAGTCCATCCTAATGGTGGACTCTAAGTGATTCTTCACTTCTCCTCTGTCTCCTGCTTAGGGGTTGGGAGCTGGCAGGTGGAGGTGGTGATGGAGTGCCCTGGGAAGGGAAGATCCAGAGCTCTACTTTGTTGTCCTGTGAGACCCAAGCCCTTGCTACCAGTGCCACCAACACACATGCTTTCCCAGATAAAATCACACAGGGCAGTACTTTGCTCTCAAAGTGGGTTTTTGTTTTGCACTATTAGCTTAAATCAGTAGGGATTTAACACAATCCACAAAGTCAAGCAGTTAGGCAGTGGGATTTTGGATGGTTGAAATTGATGCTGCTTGTGTGTGTGTGTGTGTGTGTGTGTGTGTGTGTGTGTGTGTTGAGTGTTGGGGAGCTTGTAAAGTTGCCACCTCTACCCTCCTGCCTGACCACTTCCCTAAGGTGTCCAGGATCCAGAAAACAGGACAACTTCAATTTAATAATTTGCCTCAAAAGAGTCACTTAAAAGCATTTTCTACATCTGCTTCTTATAGATAAGAGGGGAAAAAAAGCTGTTTTCAATCTTTTTAGGTATATTTTTTTCTGTAATGTATGAGCTATAGTCAGTAAATGCATGTAAATATGCAGCATGTGGTTTGTGGTCAGGGGAGGGAGTCTGAGTTATTGTGACAAAGTGCCAACTCCTTTCTCTGCTAAGCGAATTAATGATGCCAAACACCAGCTCCTGCTGGGAACAGAGAGTTCCGCTAAGCTGCCATCAGGAGGCCTTTGTCACTAGGACTCATTTGGGCCCTAATGCCTCAAAGCCAGCTCTCCATGGTGCCCAGACCCTCTGCTGAGTGTTGGAAAGAAGCAGCAGTCTGTCAGAGCCAAGGGCCCTTACCTAGTGCTGTTCCCCAGTCTCATTTGCACAGTTGATTTGAGGATGGTGCTTTCTGCCTCGGGCCTTGGGGTCGCCCACCCAAGATTTGTGAACCATGCAGAGGAAGCACAAAATAGGCTCCCTCTGTCTTCACAGCTTAGCGCAGCTTCGTTATCTGAATAGACTCTTTCACGTGGAGGCTTCGTGTGGTAGGAGGGCTATGGGTCTTCAGGCGATGGGTTGCCCATCTGTGTGCCCTTCCTGATTCAAGTGGCTGGCTGACCCTGGATGGTGAAAAGCCACTTTGTAAAGAGGTTACCTGTCTCTGTGACTGGCTTACCCTCCTCCTCAAGTCATCTATTTGGAATCTTTGGACCTCTCTGAAAGAGAACGCCATTTAGGAAAAAAGCAAATCTCTTCAGAATCAGGATGTGAAGTCTAGTATGTGCCCCTGGTTGAGTTTTTCATTGGCATCTATTGGAGAGAATGTATCCAAGGGTTGGTGCAGTGTCCCCACAGTTGCTGGGACTCTATTCATCTCCTCTTACTCTCCTACTCCTACTAACATTCCAGACAGAGGAGCAAGGAAGTAGGTGGGAGTCACAGCTGTGAGAACCTCCAGCTGTATAACCTCTGCAAGTTACTTTTGAGCATCATCCCAAAGAAGTTTAATGTCCCTTCTAGTTCCACATTCTACACTCTAACCTAATTTTTTTTTTTTTTTAGTCTGAAACTTGATGAGGATTGACTAGACCTGCAGGTTTTCTCTCATTCCCTTAAAACAAAACAAAACAAAACAAAACACACCCCCCCCCCCAACCAAAAAAACCCAAAAGGTCGAAAGAGCAGAATTCTTACTCAAAATCCCTAAGAAGTTTCAACTAAAGCCAAGTTGCTGCAGTTGACTGGAGAATGGATGGCCTGGAAATGTAATCTCTTGTTTCTTTAATGATCTCACATTTTGTGATTCATTTATATTTTTATAATTTATTGGACTATAAACTTTTAAAAAACCAAGTATTTTTGCTTCCAAATAAATTCAGTTTAGAAAGTCAAATAGGAATAAATGGCTTTGAATAAAAAATTGCAGTTCATTACCCCATGCCTTCTCACCCCAAATTCCCATGACCCCAAAATAATAATTTTCAACTATTTTAGCAATTTCATGCGATATTTAGCAAACTGGAGCAAATATATGACATGTAAGTTGTTTGATTTCTTGATTTTAATGTTTAGACATTATTTAATGATATTTCTGTTATTGAAGTTAAAGATTTCTCTCCCTTGCACTATTTTTCCTTTGTAGTTGTAACATACTTTGACTGAGTTGATATTCAATTTTTAATTTATTGGAGTTATGCAGCTATCATTTGTAGCCAAGCCATTAAGTATACTGCATTTACATTTCGTTTCTTTTCACCTGTGTATGTGTGGGTGTGTGTTTGAGATACTAATAGTCTAATTTTATTTGTCCTACTTCTTATGTTCATGTTATGAATTCGGCCTCTGCTTTTTCTGGCAGATTTTTCATCAGACCCTCTGCCTGAGCCCTCTTGCCTCAGTTTCAGTCTGGATTGATTGAGCTTTAAGCCCACTCTGCAACTGTTATGGAAAAACATTCTAAGCCTTCTTTTTGCCTTTTTTATGTTTGATCTTGCTTGAATGCTTTCTGTTCTTATTTACTTCTGCATTTTTATAGATTCTTAAGCTACATGGGAGATAATTTTGTTTTTAATCCTGTAATGCCTGAAGATATTTTTATTCTATTCTCATATGCTGATTGATGTATTCAGCCCAGTGTCAAATTTTGGGATTTTATTTATTTATTCATTTAATTTTTTTTAAATGGTACTGGGTGCTAGGGATCAAACCCAGGGCCTTATACATGCTAGGAGAGTGCTCTACCACTGAGCTACGCCCCCGGCCCTTAGGAATTTTGCAGACATTCATTCATTATCTTATAGTTCCCTAGTGCTGGCTATTGAGAAATCTAGTGCCTGCCATTCTGATGCCTGATCCTTTGTATTAGATATATATTCTCCTCTTCTCTAGAAGTTTCTAAATGTCATGGTTCATGTGCTGGATACTGTTTAACCTGGGAACTCATGTTCTTCGTTTATAGAAAACTTTCTTGTATTATTTCTTTGATTTTTTTTTCCCATTAATTTTCTTGGTTCTGTCTTCCTGTAATACTTTTTATTTAGATCCTTAGATATATGCTCTGTCTTCTCTTTTTTCTATTTCTTCTCTCTTGGTCATTTTGTTCAGTTTTTCAGGAAATTTCTTCAATCCCATTTTAAAGCACTTGTATTGATTTTTTTAGTTTTCATCTTATATTTTAAATATCCAAGTATTCTCTCCTGTTCTCTGATGGTTCTCTTTAATAGCTTCTGTTCTTGTTTTATGAATGTAGTATCTTATCTAATACTATCATTTTTAAAAGTTTTCTCATGATTGCTGCATTGTCTCTGTTATTTCTGAAAGATTTTTTTTTTTCTATTTGTTTTGAATGTTTTGGTCTCTACCATTCACATTTAGAAACTTTCCTTATATCCTACCAATTTTGACTGAATTTGAATTTAAGAGTGAGGTATGAAATTGGAAGCTGTTTGTTTATATGCAAGGCCTATGAGTTTTGGGCCTCATTTTGGAGGTTTTCTTGCGGGGTGAGGGTGGGGGCCCATATGTCTTTCCTTTGGAGCAACTAGTTTTCTTTAGAGGAAAAGCATTCAGTCTTTTGCCTGGGTGATATAAATGTAGTGTTCTAAGATCTGAGGGTCCCACTTTTTACTGTGCAGATTTTCACTTACCCCTTTGGGGTCTGTGTAGCACTTTACCACCCTTCTTCCTATGTTCCTGGTTTAAACCTTCTGTATAGAGTAAACCTATTGGCTACTCTTGAAGCTGGTAAGGGAATGTTTTCTTGGATTCATGACCTAGGGGAGTGGACCTAAATGTCCCTATACAGACTTTATACCAGTCCTCATGTTTAATATCACCTCTACACTGGTATGCAAGTGGCCCCAGTCCATGACCACTTCTGGATCCTGCAGTGTGGATCAGCTTGATTCTTATTGGCATCTCTCTTGTAACTAGTTAGATTTCAGCATTTATTTTCTCTGGCAAGCCAGGTTCCATCATCCATTTGCTTTCTGGTATACAAAATGTTGTTGATATATTCTTGTTTCCCTTACCATTTTTGTGCCTATGTTTATAACTTTTTTTAAACTATAATCTTAAATTGATTTCAGGAAGGAATGGAAATGATTGTACATGCTCAATCTGTTTGGCCAAAAGTGGCCAGTGGTAACTCTGTAGGTTTCCAGGAGTCTAGTGGTTGTCTGTATGGCATGCCTTTGTTTTTTTTTTTTTTTTTTTTTTTTACCTCCAGTTGGTTTTTAGCTCTCTGGAATTCACCCTGGCCCCTTCAGATCCTGGCCTTCCATAGGGCACCAGTGACCCTAATCATCAAGTCAAGTGACCTAATTTCAGACTCAAACTTCTTCAGCTTTGGGGGTTGAGGGGCATCACCTTCATTTAAAACTGCTTCCTCCTGTGGCTTTTGTGACACTGAGCTGCCTGGTTTTCTTTCTTTCTTTCTTTCTCTTTCTTTCTTTCTTTCTTTCTTTCTTTCTTTCTTTCTTTCTTTCTTTCTTTTCTTCTTCTTCTTCTTTTTAAAAAATCTTTGCATCTGATGACTTTTACAACAACTTTTCTCCTTGCTGTCACTCCAGCAAGGGTGCTTCCTAGGGTTCCCCACTTCTCTTCTTTTCTCTATACCCTTCATTGTAACTGTTATCTGTAATCAGATGAGTCACAAGTCTGATTCGTAACTCAGCCCCATTCTTACTTTCCCCATTATTTTCTTTTCAGATCCCTACAGAAATTTCAGATTATTGGTTATATAAATGGCTGGCCCCTGGCCAGTGTCTGCCTTGTGTCTAAGCACTGTGTCTAGGTTATGGGAAGAATGGTGGCTCCATTAGTGAAAGCAGGAAAGTCAGGAGGAATCGATAGTTTTGAAGAAAGTATGGGTTTGGAATGAGTGGAATGACTTTTCTGATTTTCATCTCAGCCTCAGAAATATGGCCAAACTTTGTGGGAAGGCTATCAAGGAAGTATAATTTGTGAGCAAAAAATATGGTTTGAGTGACTGAAAATGCAATGAAGCTTTAATGATCTACTCAAACGTAAGGGATTATTTGTTTTCAGATGGCTGAGAAAGACCCGGAAGTCCCTAATTGCAGCTGCAAGTTTTTGGTTTTTAAGGTTTCCGGGTCTCTGAATTCTTGCTGACAGTAATAGATAGGTGGGAATAATATCTTACCCTTAGGGGATGTTAAGTTGTTAAGGTATTTTGTTTTAGTTCATTCTCCAACTGTAACTGAGATCAAGGGTGTGAGATGGAGTTTAGATGTAGTGTTATCCATCAGGGTGAGCCAGGCACATGATGATGGGAGGGAAGAACAGATCCAGGGTAGAGACAATGCTGGGGATGAACTGAGGTGGTTTCTCAGTTTTGCCTAGCCTGGGATCCTCTGGATGGTAGTTTTGCCAGGCTAGTGGTCAGATTGTTCTGTATATCTTTCAGATGGAAAACTGAAACACTAGGTGTTTAAAACCAGATTTTGAGGTCACACAGAATCTAGGACCCAGAACTTTGGTCAGCTGTTGTCCCTACTTCTCCCTAATTTCTGCCACCATTGGCACTGTGGGCTCAGCCAGGGATGAAATCCCTGTGATCTAGCCATGTCAGCATGGTGGACTGGGGAGGCACTCGTGGCCAGCTCCTGGCTATCCCTGGGCCATCACCCACCCTGTCCCTGTAGTGCCTGGGTGTGGCATGGTGGGGGGGGGGTGCAGATACATCAATAAGGCACAAGAAATCAACCTTAGACAAGTAATTGCCTATCCAAACATTGCTGGTAATCTGCATCCCTGAAATAAACCCTTGCATGATGGAAAGATGTTAGCAATTTCTGGCCATATGTTCCCTCTTCCCTATTTTCCCCACCTCAAAATAGAAAGTGATCCAAATGGCAAGAAGTAAAGAGTCTAATGCATAACACATTTCCATCATCTGATTTCCCTTCTCCCCTCGCCGTTCCCCCACCTATGTAAACTAAATTCCTTTACATGGTCATGGCAAAGAAACATTAATTTTTGATTTGAGTTGTGATTAAAAGCAACACAATTAAAAGAATGAAATAGTTTCCACTGAAGCAATATTTTAAACTGAGTCCTGGTACAGTAGGAGAGAGTATACTCTATAGGTTTAGGTGTGGGTTCTAATCCTGATTGTGTCTCTTGCAAATTGTGTCTCATGCAACTTGTGGCCTTGTGCTGCCATTGTAACAAGATACTAATGATGCCTATGTAGCATGGTTGCTGTAATAAACAAGGAGTCACAAGCAGAGCACCCATCCTATGTTTATCTATACAGCTTAACTCATGGTGGCTACTCAGTGAATAATCGTTCACTCCTCTGCAGAAAAGAGGATTCCTACATTGTCAGGTAGTGCACCCATTAGTCTCTCCAGGTGATGTACTGGTCACTCCTGTAGAAACACTTGGTTTCAAGCTTTAGACTTTGGGAAGTAGCTTGGGACTTATCTAATAACCTGGGTCACCTTTTGGAGGGTCTAAGGAGAGGAGCAGAATTGTTCTTACTCCCTTGCTTTACCTTTTGCAGTCTTTCTTTGATCAATTTTGTATTAGCCAGCTTTCTGTTACTATAAAGAGAAAAGGTTTATTTTGGATCACAGTTCTAGAGATTCCAGTGCATGTTCATTTGGCTCCATTGCTTTGGGTGAGGCAGCACATCATGGCAGGAACACATGACAGAGCAAAACCACTGACCTCAAGACCAGGAAACAAAAAGCAGCAGAAGAGGAAGGAGTTGACATCCAATAATCCCCTTCAAGAACATGCCTCCCCAAGTCTTTGCCCCCCCCCACCTCCGCCAATGACTTAAACACCTCCTACTAGGCCCTGCCTCTCAAAGGTTTCACCATCTCCCAGGAGTGCCAGGTCTTTAACACATGGGCCTTGGGGGTGCTCTTAAGATCTGAACCATAGCAAGTGCTTTCTCCCAT
This sequence comes from Marmota marmota marmota, assembly GCF_001458135.2. NCBI lineage: Eukaryota > Metazoa > Chordata > Mammalia > Rodentia > Sciuridae > Marmota > Marmota marmota. The sequence continues at coordinate 1,411,787 of NW_026000225.1, read as the reverse complement.
TCCTATTTGCTCTGTTTTGCAGAGGGGAGGCAGAGATGAGATTTGTTTCTGCTTTGGCCTGGGCAATGAGTCTCTTCTTGCTGGTCCCTCACGTGACCCCCTTGAGAATTTTTCTTATTCAGTAAACCACACACTGGAACAGGTGAAGTCCTTTCTCAGTTGAACTACCACTTCATTCAAGGTTTGTAAGGCAACAATGGAAACTGAGCCAGGTGTGGGCCTGTGTGGGCATATCTGGGGTGAAGCCTCCCCTTCACTGCACTCCCACCTGTTGGTTCCTAGGTGCTCTGTCCACTATGGGGATAGGAACTAAGCATGACGCCAAACCCTGGGCAGTCACTTACTCAGGGAAGAGAGAGAGTGTGAAAAAACCAAACTCATTGGGAAGCTGTGCTCAAATCACTCCCGTGGGCTGGGCAGCCTGGGACAACTTGGAGGTCAATCTTAATCCTCAGCTAGAGCAGTCTGCTCATTAATACCCAGTTCTGACCTTTCTGCCACCTTTGGGGTGAGGCATTTCTCAGGCCCAGGCTATTATATGTGGCTTGAGTTAAGTAGGCATCAAGATCTGGAACTCCTTTTGTCAGAAAAAGAAAACAGTGGGAGAGGATTTAATTTACTGACTTTGACACATTCATTACAGATTTGCTCCTAGGATTTTTTTTGCCCTTCTTTTTACTTGTGGGTTAGCCAAGGGTGTGGTTTTCTAATCAACTAAATATTAAATAACAAAGCCTTTGCAAATGCAATTCTTCCTTTGCTAGGGTAGTCTCTTTCAGCCCCAGGAACTCTTTCATCACTCCATTTTAAAATGTGGGAAGAGTGTTTGAATTCCTCTCCCTTATTTTCTCAGTCCATTTAATGAGCACTCTTAAGTTTTGGGTTTGTTGCAAAGAATTTTGGAACCACAGAGTCAGCAAGGACAGCATCTTGATTAAAAGTGCACAATCAGACACGGTGCTGCCACTTGGATCAGTGTCCCCCAAAGGTCCATGTCTCAAAGGCTTGTTGCCTAGTCTGTGGAGCCACTAGGAGGTGGTGGAACCTGTAGGAGGTGGGTCCCAATGGGAGGAAGGTAGGCTATTAGGGCCCATATCCTTAAAGAGGATATTGGGGCCTCTATCCCTCTTCTTCCTTTCTTTCTCATTTTGCTTCCCAGCCATCATTAGGTGAAAAGATTGTTATACCACGTGCCTCCACCATTAAGTGCTGCCTCACCAAAGCAATAGGGGGCAATTGACATGCCCTGAAACCTCTGAAACCGTGAGCCAAAATATACCTTTCCTCTTTATAAGTTTACTATCTCAGGTATTTGTTACAGTGATGGAAAACTGACTAACACACATGGATTTAAGTTTAGGATTGATGCTGGGCGTGGTGGCACACACCTGTAATCCCAGCGGTTTGGGAGGCTGAGGCAGGAGGATTGTGAGTTCAAGCCAGCCTCAGCAAAAAAGTGAGGTGCTAAGCAACTCAGTGAGACCCTGTCTCTAAATAAAATGCAAAAAGAAGACTGGGGATTTGGCTCGTTGGGCAAGGGAATATGGCTAATGGGGCAAGTGCTCCTGAGTCAAATGCCCAGTACCGCACCCCACCCCAATATTGTTTAGGATTGATGACTTTGGGCAAGTCAACAAGTCAAGCATTGTTTTCTCATCTCTTAATCGGGGAAAATAATTGTACCTTCCTTATGAAGTTATTAGGATCAATTGAGTAAATACATGCAAAAGAACCCTCTATAGCATGCCACACATCCTTATGATCACTGACTTCTTATGGAGTATAGGTGGAAACATTGGGTTATTAAAAAGAGGGCCTTGGTGATTTTTAATTCAGAAGATTTCAAAGGACATCCATATTATCTGGTGACTGGCACCTGAAAAATGATTTCCAATTTCTAAATACCTGGGGTTGGCCAGTCCTAGAGGGGAATCAATTGTGAAAGTGACACTACATAATTAGCGTGTCTACAGTTTATTGAGTGTTTCCATACTAACTTGTCTTTATCGATGGATCCTGTCTGGCCATCACTGAAGGATCTGGCCCATGGGTTAAAAACAATGTTAAGGGCTGGGAGTGTATCTCAGTGGTAGAATGCTTGCCCAGCATGTGGGAGGCCCTGGGTTTCTTCCCAGCACCACAAAACAAAACAAAACAACTGTCCCCACACACAAGAAAGACTCCAAGTTGTGGCACAGTCTGTAGAGAGGAAAAAAAGAGGAGACGGACTTGATGGGTAGGCCTATTCTTCCTTTCTGCTGGGGTTGTACTGAGAACAGAAGCAACCCTGTACCATATTAGGTTTGAGGAGAGACCATCACCTAGTTTTATCTATCACAGCCTCACTGGGGCTTGCTCTGATCTGTCAGGAAGTCAAAGTCAAACGCACTAAGTCTGTGTTGGTCTTCTCAGTTGGTAGAACCTTAGTGGTACTTGTAAATGGTTTATTGACTAGTGGTGAGGGGACCTTAGCAGTACCCGCTGTCCAACTTCCATGGAGAGATAGCCATGAGAACTCTGATTTTGCCCTGCTAAAGTTGGATGTTGATATTTAATGCACCCAAGCCTGACAATTCAAAGCGTTCTTTAACTTTCCCTTGCTGAATGTGAGATGAGGCAGATTGTCTCTGCCTTATTTATAGGACCCAACTTTCAAGGAATTTTTGAATCTACTTTCTCTTAAAAAAAAAAAAAATCAGAGTAGGATTTCTTCTTTGCTGGAATTTATAACATTAGGTTACATGGATTAAATTGGATTGTTTGACCCCTTTCTTCCCTGAAAGCATCGTAGGATATTCTGAGTTACTTGGGGTTTACAAAAATGAAATACAATTTAGTTATGAAAATTTATTTGGAAGTCTTATGGTGCCCTATGGTAATTCCTGAGATGCCCTTAGACTCCATAAAATTGTAGGGGTCAGAATCAGCGGCATGGTGAGTGACTGAGACTTTGGTTTTCATTTCGAGAACTGCCTTCTTGCTATTCCTCTCCACATCAGCCAGGCGTTAGGGTTTTTGTTTTAGATGAAAAACTGTGTTCTAAAATGCTTTCTTTTCCCTTCTCTTCTTCTTTCCCCCATCATCTGTAGCACTGAGGATGAAAATCAAAGAAGTGAAAAAAGAAAATGGTGACAAAAAGATTATCCCCAAGAAGAAGAAGCCCCTGAAGTTGGGGCCCATCAAGAAGAAGGAGCTGAAGAAGCTGGTGTTGTTCCTGAAGAATGGGGCAGACTGTCCCTGCCACCAGCTGGACAACCTCAGCCACCACTTTCTCATCATGGGCCGCAAAGTGAAGAACCAGTACTTGCTGACGGCCATTCACAAGTGGGACAAGAAAAACAAAGAGTTCAAAAACTTCATGAAGAAAATGAAAAACCACGAATGCCCCACTTTTCAGTCGGTCTTTAAGTGATTTTTCACGGGGTGGGTGGGGGAGGGAGCCGTGGGTGGGGGTGAGGGGCGGGGGAAGAGCGGACGACCCTGGAACCCGGTGGTTCCCACACACTGCTCCTGTCGGTAGTGGACGTTTCCACCCAGCTGGCTCTGTTCTTGCAGATTCCCACTCCCTTCCCTTCGTAGCCACACTCCAGACCCCAGTATAGCCACGTCCAGGTAAGGAAAGGGCCATTTAGATTAGGAAGGCTTTTAAGATCTGCAGCGCCGAATAGCAGCCACTGTGCTTCACCCAGAGACAGAGTCACCAAAAATAGAAAATATTTTTTTGCCAGTTAAAAAGAGAGAGAGAGAGAGAGATTGGGCAAAAAGTGAGAGAGAGCATCTTTCCTAGTGTTGTTATAAATTGCTTTTGGATCTGCCAGCGAATCTGTGCCTCTGGAACTAGGAAATTCTGCTGGTAAATTGCATTGCTTTTGGTTCCAGATGACTTCTCTGTCTGCTTCAGATAGAAACACATACATCGCACTTGTTGTTTAAGATAAATTTTGAAAGTAATATGAAAAGCAGTAGGTAATATTGAAAACAAAGTTACTACAAGAGGGGTCATTGCCTGCTCTGCCCTCAGTTCTCTCATGGGATCCTCTTTTGATATGAATTGGCCAGTCTCAGATGCCCTGTGTGTGGTGGCTCATGTCGGCCTTGTATATGACCTCACTTCCACACACGTGTGGGACTGCACATGTGCCCTCTTTCATGTAAGGAAGAGGAACACAGTGGGCATGAGAGAGATGAGGATTTTCAGGCATGGTTAGTTGTTTCCAAAAAACATAAAGAAAAAAAGAAAATTTTTTGAATGCTTCAGCAAATAACTAGTCTGGATAAATGGTGAAATTGGGTGAAGAGCTTCATATTCTAATTTCACATGTTCATTTCACATTTTAAAAGAATAGAAAGGACAACAAAAAACATACCGACTTTTCAAAGTTTAAAAATGTTTACATTGAGCATTTGAAAGGTGAATCAGGACCAAGGTCTTCTGATCCATATGAGAAGCTCTTTCACTGGGCCTTTTCAGGTGGAGGTGGATTTGAGGTCCTCCTTCCTGAGTTCTCAGATGCCCTGGGGCTAACACAACACTGATGAAATTCCTAGCACTTCCCATCCTATGCTCTCCTGTGAAGGAACTGATTCCTTTAAACTTGGCTTCCTATAGATCAAAGAAATTCTGAATATCCTGCCTGTCTGACCCCTCCACTTTTTACTTTTGTATTTCCCCCACCCCATTTCTTTTGAGGGAAAGTTGACATAAATGTCCTCATTGAATAAGAAAGTTTCAAAGGCAAACCATCTCTGCAGTTTTTTCCTAAGTGCCAGGAGATGTTCCTCAAAGCCGTTATGCCTAATAAGTGATGTAAATAAAACAGTTCTCTTAAACCACTTTCCTTTTTTTGTCCAATGTAAAGCAAATAATTCTAAAACAAACAAACAAAACAACACATTCATTTCCTCTGCCAAAGCCTAATTCTTGATTCCCTATCACATCTCAAGGACCTTAGTGGTTGTCCCTCTGCACAAACATTCATACCCAATCCGAATATAGTAGTGAAACTGTCCAGTGTCAATCACTGAAGTGGCCCTGAGCTGACACAGAAGCAGTGGAAGATTCTGTTAATTATGAAAAACTCCAGTCTGAAAATCAGTATGGAGACTCAGTTACCTACCTGAGAGTTATCCTGATGTAATTAACCTCTCACAATTAGCAATCCCATCATTTTAACACTTTTTTTTCTCTCTGATTGTTAAAGTATTGGGGAATTTAAATGATTTGCCTGTAATTTTGGATGGTTTATAAATGTGTGTATATATATATATATTAGTAATTAGAAATATCATAGTTTTCTTTGTCCAACTGATATTCAGAGCAATTTCATGAGTGCATGGAGTTGGGCCTTCGTTTTGGTGGATTAAGTCAAGAGCTCAGTTATCGTTATGTATCTAATGCACATTTTGACAAAGTCTGTCATAAATCAGGGCCCTTTACAGAGGGATTTTTCTGGGGTACCAGCAGTTACCACTGAAAGAGTAAGGAACAGCAGGTGGCCATGCTGTACGACTCTTTAAACCGGAATTCTCAGGTAGGAAGCAACATTTCAGAAAGGGTTCAAAATAACTTGGCAATGTGAATGGTGGCTGCACACTTCACCCAGTTGCAGAGTTTCTGGCCTTTGGGTTTGACTGTGTACTTTGGTGAAGAATTTAGACACACACCAGCTTTGTCTCTACCACATCAGCAATTTCAGGACGAAATGGGTGATTATCCATGGGCCCAAAGCTGCTTTATTACCAGCTGTTTTTTTTTTTTTTTTAAACAAAGAACATAACAAAACCAATGTGCAGACTCATTGGCTTAGTCATTGGTTTCCAAAAGAGGAGGTCTATGTGTGATTTGATAGTTTTTGCTAGTGCGAAAGTTGGATTCCTGAAGCTTTAAAATAATCGTTCTGGAGAGAGTCCCATGAGGCCGTTGTCAGATCGCAGCTAAATCTTTGAAGAATATTAGTAGTTATCTTAGAAGATAGCATGGGAGCTGAGAATTCCAAGAACATTTTATTTTTAAGATATCCTGTGTAACACTTGGCTCTTGGTGTTGGTGGATTAGCACCAAGTTCTCCCCAGGGCAGAATCCAATCAGAGCTCTAGCTTTCATTTGGATCTGCAAATTACAGAAATCCCATTTCCCAAACCTAGAATCTGTTTTCCTCATCAGACTCCACGTAGCTAGTTGCTCTGTTGTAACTTCATAGATGTGTTGAGCTCAGTGGCCGAGCTGTTTTAGAAGTGCACCTTAGACAATTTCCCCCAGAATAATGTGCTGGCCATTCTGACCTGTCTGTCATCAGAAGATATGCAGGACATGGACGGAATTCCCATTTCCTTGAGTTCTTTTGTAGTCCTTCTCTCTTAGAGTCTAAATCTTTTACACAAGCTTTGAATACTGTGAAAATGTTTTACATTCCATTTCATTTGTGTTGTTTTTTTAAATGCATTTTACCAGATGTTTTGATGTTATCACTTATGTTAATAGTAATTCCTGTATGTGTTCATTTTATTTTCATGCTTTTCCTGCCATGTATTCACTTGACTAAAATCACTCAATTAATCAACAATAGTGTGAATTGTGACTCCCTATCCCCTACTCCCCAATCATACACTTGTCATCTTCTTCCACTGCACACATACCCACTGGCTCTTGTTTCAATTTTGTTTTCTGGTTCCAGTTCAACTGCTGACTGGGTGTGGGTGGGCTGGGGGAGACCCAGAGATGCACTGGATGTTCCCCTACCCTCCCTGTGCATTTAGCATATGCTCCTATGGATAACTCCCTGAGGTGCTTCTCCTGGCTGTGTTTCAGATCAGAGAGGTTAAATACTCACTCTACAAGTAAACAGTTTCCAGCTCTGCCTGAGCTTCTTTTCCATGTTTTTGGTTTTAGATGCTCTTTCCCCTCTGGCCCAAATCAGTGTTCAAATTACCAGCTAGGACTTGAAAACTTGTTTATGTCTGGAATGCTGGATCTGCATGAGACGTTAGAGATCATGTCTTCCTTCTTTGTAGGTCACTGGCATTGCTGGAGTTAGAACCCAGAGCCTTTGAACTCCAATTGTGTAGGCACAGTGTCTGAATTACTGCTGAGCTTCCTTTTGGACCCTGAGTGTCACACTCTGCTGAGCCCAAGCTGTTTCCTATTAAGCTGTAGGTTTTTTTTTTTCCCCTAAGGAACTCTTCCATGTGACTTTTAATTCTATAAACAATTACAATAATGACTTCATATGAAGTAGTTTCCTGATTGATAAGGCACCTCCAAACCTGAAACAACTGGCATTTCCCGCCAAAGTGAGCATATCCCCAAATCACCCCAAAGCCCACACCCAACCACAGAGACACTGATTTAAAAAATTAGTTTAAAAAGACTTCTAAGATTCTATTAAAGTCATCTTCTGGCACAAAAAGTTGTTCATATACTAATGTACCTGGGGAAATCATGGGATGCTAGCACAGCCAGGAGAAAACATTAGCATTTACTTTTAATTCCCCTGTAGTTAATATGAAAGAAGACTTCTTCAAGGCTACCCTGAAGCCTCATCACCATGACCTACAATTTCTCATTGCTATCTTGATTTTTTTTTTTAAACAAACCAGCACAAGGACAATGAATTGGGTGTAAAGGCATCTCAGCTGCAGCTGCTGGAGTTGCCTTGGAGTTTGGGGTGCCTAAGGGCCAGAACTGCTCAGGTCTTATGCTGAAGGATGCTGACAGCACCAAGAACTGCAGGCTTGCCCTCAAGCTGCACAGCACACAGCCCACCTTAATGAACTACACAGGTGCTTCCATACCTTTGGGAAATACAAGACTTGGGTCACAATGTTCTCCCCCAAGTAAGATTGGTCTAAAAGCCATCTTCCCACAATGGATCCAGAAGTGCCAGCAATTCACACTTGTTTCCACGGAAGAGAAATCTGTACTCATCATCCAATAGCAATCACAAAAGAGAAGACTAGAACCATTCTTAAGTTTTAGCAGGTGTAGTTATCACTGAGGGGAGCTTGCTTACACACCATTCCAGCTTTTACCCCCAAATATTCTGATTAGGAAGGTTTGTGATGGGGCCTTGAACTTGTAACTCATGCATTTAGGTTTTTCAGGTCCCCGCAGTTCATTGCATCTTTGCAAACATTCTAATAGGATAACTGGCCTGGAGATGGGAGTCAGGGGATTATTTTGTTTTCTTCCTTTTCCCTACCTGCACATGTCATATTGCTGTCATCCGGTCTGAAGTTTGGTGAATTATTTTCCCTGGGTATTGGTTATTAAAAGTAAGTTTCATATGAGAGGGAATGACTTTGTTCTTCCCTTTAGGGCTGGGTTCATCTGGCTGTCCAGAGGGCTTCTCAGATTTTAATATGCACATGAGTCTTGTAGTAACCAATGTTAAAATGCAGATTCTGACTTGGTAGGTCTGAGGTGGGGCATTTCTGCATTTTTAATGAGCTCCCGAGTGAGGCTGGGATTGCTGGTCTGCAGAACACACTTTAGGTAGGGACACTGTAATGGGCTGGTGGTGTCCTTGCTTTTGTTGTGGTAATGCCATCCCTGGGATCCCTGTGTAGAACGTATGTGCTAGTAACTCAAAATATGAACCATGCTTTGGGCTGAGAAGATAAACAGGAATGAGAGCTTGTCATAGCCGATCATAAACCCAAAGACCAGTATTTAAACCATTTACTTGATTTTTACCCCCCAGGGCTTTGTGCATGCCAAGTGTGCTGCCACTGAGCTATGCCCCTGTCCCTAGATTTTATTGCATGCTAGGCAAGTCTTCTACCCGCAGCTTTAGATTTCAACCCCTTCCAGGTTGATTCTTTTCCCTGACTCTGCTTATTCTGGAAACACAGATCCCATCATTTATTTTTTCCTCCTCAGCAAACTAAAATTCCAAGCTGTGCCCTTTTTCAGACTTCCCCATGCCCGGCCCCCCTCATCCGCACATCCCCTTATCCTCACATCCACAGGGGTTTTCGTAGTTAACCAACTGGTGGTATTTACCTGGTCAGCTAAAGTAATTCAGGGATTTGACAACAGAATTGGGACTTTTCATGTTCCATTTGCTCACATCTGGGCAGTTTCAAACTCAGGTTCTGGGAGAAGCCGAGAAACACGGGGTGACTGAAGTATTTGGAGGGGAAATCCCACCTCTGATAAATTGAGGCCCGCCTGCCATGCAGGGCTGATTTACTGGGGCAGCAGGCGTTAGGAATTTCTGTCAGCACAGGCCAAGGAAGACAGCTTTTTGTAGGTTTGGAGGAGATGGGTACCAGAACAAGCTCCAAATAGGAGCAGAAAGCTCCCGTGTCTTCATACATCTGTGGACTATTTAGATAAGAAGGGGCTGTGCTTAATCACGGAAAGAGTTGTTTGCTTAAATAAAGGGAGGAAAGTTACATGTGTGTGTTTAAGAAGAGAAAGAGGAGGTGGGAAGGAGGAGAAGGAAGCCAGCAATTTTCCACAGCTGAAAACCTGCTGCGTGGTTTTGATTTAAGTTGCTCTTCCTATCACCTGAGCACCAGGAGTTGGAGGATGGGAGTTGGCAGTAGAAGATTCAGAATCCACATGGTCCCATCCTTGGGATTTCAGCTGAGCTTACTGTGGGCAGTTGTGACCTCCAAGGAAAAGTTCTTGTCTCTTCCTTCCCTTGAGTATCTTCAGGAAGCCCATGCATTGGATGGTTTCATGGGCCAGAGTTTCCCTGAGATCCCCTACATGTCAGGACTTAAAGAACACCATCAATACCCAGAAGTACCCATTAGATTTCTTTCCAAGAAAGAGAATTAGAAAGAAAATGGGAGATCTTGCTGGAATTCTTTGTACACAGTTCCATCTCTTTGCATTCTTTGCTGATCTACATTAGTATCCACCATTTCCATTTGAATCTGGGAATGGATGGGGATGGACAGGGGCTTGGCTTAAGCACCTGAGTTTTCATTTTTCCTGCCTACTTCTCCAGAGAATTAGGTAATTTTACCTAGTGGATCAAATCCCTCATCCGAAGGAATAAAGGGATTATGTGCCAAGACTCAAGTGACTATTTCACAATGTGGCCCAGGGACAACCAGGGTGGGTACCATAGAATTAAGTGGATTCCTCAAGGGTCAGTTTTCCCTCCCAAGGCTTGCATCTGAGGCCACTAAGAATCCAAATTTGGCTGCTAGTCATGGTAGGTTACTCAATGACTTCTAGCAGCAGTACCTCCCTCTGACATGGGTCTTAACTTGGGCCAGGCTTAGAGAGGCCATGGTTCCTGTAGAGGAGGAAAAAGAGGAGGAGGCAGCTAATAGTTGGCTATGGAAAAAAATAAGTACCAGCCTATAAATTGCAATTAATGTCAGCATGAGGCCTGCTTAGCTTCCTCACTTGCCAGCCACGGCCATGTGTAAACTCTCTGCATCCTCTCAGTTCTCCTAGGCTGCCTCCTGACTTTTGGATGCCTCCTCCCTGCAGCACCAGAACTGACAGCCGTTAATGATATAAGGCTGGGGATTGGTGATGATGACATCCCATGATGAAGACAAAGTAGGAACAGGTTAGATGTACGCCAGGATATAGGCTTGCATTTATTTCCATTCAATTGGTTGGAGGGAAAGAACTCGTCTTTGAAATCTTAGGAACTATCCTGACAGTGTTCTGAATCTTGATGAAGAAAAAGGACAGCTGCTGTGTTCCTGTTTAGTTCCTAGCAAATAAAGCTCTTCATTATGACCCTACTTCTACCCCGAGCTGGGTAGCATAGCTCCATATTGAGGGACAAGTCTTTTCTTCCAGCAATCCTCAGTCTGAACCTATGGCAGGTCCAGAGAAAAACCCTCTCTTCTTGTCTGACTCACTATTTTCTCCTTCCTGCCTGATGGACGGAAACATGTTTGTGCAGGAGGGGTGAATTCAACCGAGGGGAAAAAGATCCAACTTTTGAATCAAGTTGAATAAAACTCATGTGTTTTAAAAGGCATATATGTGCGCGCGCACACACATAAACACACACACACACACACACACACACACACACACATGGTCGCACGTGTGCCTTGAGGCAGAGTCCCAGCTCCACCTCTGGAAGATTCTTTTTTTCTCAAGGTGCAAGGGGCTTTGGCTCTTAACTTGTGGCTATTGTTTTAATGATCACTGTTGTATGTTCAGGTGATTGTGAGTGGTGTTCAGATTGTTTATTCTCATCTAATTGCTTGTTTCCTGCTGGAATTTCCATGTCAGACCCTTTCACTATTTTCATTATTGCTTTCTGTTCTGCCCGACAGTTGGCCGCCTTGGTATTGATTATCCAAGGTGGGTGCTGCTGTCACAGTCCTGTACTTGCTCTGACCATTTGAGGACTGTGTGGGGAACCATTCTCAGTTGCTGGACCAAACATCAGGAAAGAGACTTGACTAGGGCTTGGACTGCCTCTTGAGTTTGGATGAGGCCAAATTTGGAGTGCATTTTGCACCCCCACCCTCAAGTATTTCGGAGGAAATGTGACCCTTGTGTTTCTGCTTCATGTGCACTGAACTTATTAAAATGTTGATTTACAAAGGGTGGGTGATGTCCAGACAAACCTCTGGGGCCTCTATTTCAAGCCAGTCTTTTTTTTCTTGGTGACTTTTTGTGGGAAGGGTAGGTGGAAGAAGGAATCAAAGATTTTGTTTCTAAACCGGGAAATCACATTCCTTCAGGAATGAAACTTGGACCTAGCAGGCAGAGACAGGAACTTAGACCTCTGGAGTTGATTGGGTTCTCTATTGGACGAGTCATGTGCTTCCAGACCTAATCAGAACCACCTGGACTTCCTCAAGGCCCAGTCACTGTCCAGGCTGCATGAAACATTTGAACTTGACCTGTGCTGAAAACGAGCCAGGGTACATAAAAGACGAGCATTCATTTACAGAACAAATGTACATCTACAGAGAGCACTTGGAATTCTGCAACAAACCCTCCAAGCTTGGCTTTTCAATTCCTCTGAAATCCCAGTGACTACATCCCATGAACATTAAGTTACTCCTTTTTTAAACAATCCAACCATCCTGGAACTTGGGGGTGCATTTTCTTACAGGGTGCACATAAAACCTGTTTGGCATGGAGCGAAAGGATGATGACATATTAAATTCAGCCATGGGCCACTGAACTTCTTTAAAAGGCCCTGAGATTTTGGATTTTGCCCCACTTCTCATTTTTTTAAGGGGAAGAATGTTCAAAAGTCATTCTGTGTCTGTGTGTATGTGCGTATGGCTGTCTGTCCGTGTGTCTTTGCAGTATTGGGGACTGAGCCCAGGGTTGCTCTATCTCTGAGTACACACCCGGCCCTTTTTATTTTACTTTGAGATGGGTCTTGCTAAATTGTCCCGGCTGGTCTTGAACTTGTGATCCTCTTGCCTCAACCTCCTGAGTCAGTCCCTGGGATCACAGTTGTGTGCCACTGTGCCTGGTGAGCAGAGTTTTTATTTTATTTTTCCACATTTTTAAATTGGTGCATTATAATTGTACACACTGATGAGATGTGTTGTTACATGATTGTACATGCACACAACACACAATATAACAACATAATTTGGCCAGTACTACTCCTCAGCACTTTCACCCCTCCCTTCCCAACTTCCACCCCTTGGTGTCTTTCCTCTACTGATCTCCATTTAATTTTTAGAAGATCCGCCTTCATCTTTCTTTTCCCTTTTCCTCTCTAGCTTCTACATATGAGAGAAACATAGGACCTTTAACTTGAGTTTGACTCATTTCACTTAGCATAATGGGCTCTAGTTCCATCCATTTTTCTGCAAATGGCACAATTTCACTTTTCTTTTCAGATGAATGAAACTTTATTGTGTACAAACCACATTTGCTTTCTCTAGTCATCCATTGATGAACACCTGGGCTGGTTCCATAGTTTGGCTAGTTGTGAATCGTGCTATATGTATATATCACTGTAGGATGGCTTTAATTCTTCAGAGTAAATACCAAGGAGTGGTAGAGCTGGGTCACATGGTGGTTCCATGCCAAGTCTTTTGAGGAACCTCCATATTGATTTCCATAGTGATTGTGCTAATTTAGAATCTCACCAACAGTGTAAAAGTATATCTTTTCTTCTCATCCTCTCTAGAATTATTATTATTTGTATTCTTAATGAATGCCATTCTGACTGGTATGGGATAAAATTACAGTGTAGTTTTGATTTCTATTTTCCTAATTGTCAATCATGTTGAACATCTTTTCATATATATGTGTTGACCTTTTGTATTTCTTTTTTTTTTTTTTTTTGAGAATTGTCTGCTTAATGCATTTGCCAATTTAATGATTGGGTTATTTGCTTTTTTGACGTAAGTTTTTTGAGTTCTTATATAATTATATATAATTCTAGATATTAATCCTCTGTCAGAAAAGTAGCTAGCAAAGTTTTTTTCCCATTCTGTAGTCTTTACGTGTCTGATTGTTTTCTTTGCTGTGCAGAAGCTCTTTAATTTGATGTCATCCCATTTATTAACTTTTGGCATTATTTCCTGATCTTAGGGGTCCTATTGAAAAAGTCATTTTCTGGGCCTATATGCTGGAGTGTTGAACCTATGTTTTCTTCTAGTAGTAATTCCTAGGTCTTTGATCCATTTTGAGATAATTTTTGGAGCATAGCTCTGTGTGTGTGTGTGTGTGTGTGTGTGTGTGTGTGGTATTGGTGTATATCAGTGTCACCGTGTGTGGGTGAAGGTGTTGGGATATGTGTGCTTGTATTTGTACTTGTATTTCTGTGTGTAATGCAGTTCCCATATCAGGCCATTGGGATTTCCTTTCCTCACAGTCTCCTCTCCTGGGAGCACTTACTTGGGATATAATGGAACATTAAATTGTGTGGCACTAAGTTTGTTTTGTATTGATCATTCTTGTTTCTTGAATGACTTTTAATCACATTAACCTATTTAGAGGAATCTCCAAGATAGAACCTAGGAATATTGGTTCTGGGTCACCCTCTTCCACACTCACTGCCCCACGCATGGCTTATACTCAAGCAACTTGCGTTGGATGGCTAAGAGAGGAATGGGTAGAAACTGCTGGTCTGTGGAATGTTGTGGACCAGGGTCGATGTGGGGCTTCTCAGGACAAGGGAAAGTTACTCTGAATGGTGAAGAGGTTGCACAGCATTCCAATAGCTTCACTGTCCCCACCTGGGAACCCCTTCCTCACCTCCTGTTGTCACTATTAAGTTGAAGTCATCTTCCTTTAGATCAACTTTATTTTTTCCTTTATGAAAGGAAAACGGTGAATTCATTCCAGTAGATTTGTACTTTTGAAGACTGGTCTGGCTTCACAGATGATGTCTGTCAGCTGCTGACATACCAATGAAATTAGAGAAAAGCTGGTTTCCCAGTGTTTCTTTGGCAGAGGACCCAGTGCCTGATACTGGACCAGAATTAGGACTCATAAAAGATACAGCCAGGACCCTGAATGCTAAACATCTTCTTATAAGATGCTTTCAACTGTTTATCTTTCAGAACAGTTTCAAATGTCTGCATTTGGCTTGCTCCCCCTGGGACCATTTATTGACTTTTCAGGATGAACCCTTCTGGTGCAAGGAGTCAAGATCTGAGCTGGCCAGCAAACCTGGAATGTTTTCTTCTAAATACGCGGTTCAGCTTTGGATCTTTTATGTGAAGTTAATTCTTTACATTTCTTTGCTCCAGGACTTGAAAAAACCATGCTCAGAAGAAAGGGAAAACCAACCAACCAACCCTAGAAAATGAAAACAAAACCCCAAACAAAACAAAACACCCTCCAAAATCACCACCATCAAAATAAAACCCAAGGAGACGATAACAAAACAAATCTGCAAAGAAAGGATTTCTGAAAACCTCATGTACAGACTCAATAGGGAAAGTAACAGAAAGGGAGGGTTAGCTCCTAACCTGCTCAAAGCCCACTCCTTGGAGGTTGGTCTGAGACCCTGGGCCCACACACATTGCAATAATCAAGGCAGGGTTCCATCTTGTTCTGTTTCTCAGTGGCATCTTGAGAAGACCCACAGTATTAGTTGACTTGAAATACTGTTCCTTATAGGCAACAAAAGAATAAAAAAGTGATTCATTGGACTATATCAAAATTAAGAGGGAAAAAAACCCCACTTCTGTATATCCAAGAACAAAATAAACAGAGCAAAAAGACAACTTATAGAATGGGAGAGAATATTTGCAAATTGTAAGTCTGATAAGGGGTTACTATTCAGAATATATAAAGAATTTCTACAACGTAATAACAAATATTCAAATAACTTGATTAGAAAATAGGCAAAGGACTCGAATCAACATTTCTCTAAAAAAGGTAAGCAAATTGCTATGCAAATAGCTATTTGCTGTATTGGCTGTATGTGCTTCTTGCACATTAAATGATGCTCAATATCACTAATCATTAGAGAAATACGATCAAAAGCACAATTTGATGTGAGATGTCCCTTTACACCCATTAGGATGATACTAATAAAAACACAGGAAGCAACAAGCGTCAGTGAGGTTGGAGAAACTGGAACCCCTGTGCACTGTGGTGGGAATGTGAAATGGTGCAGCTGTTGTGGAAAACAGCATGGCGGGTTCTTAAAAAATTAAAAAAAAATAGAAGTAGCATATGATCCAGTATTTCCAATTCTGGGCATATCCCTAAAATAACTGAAAGAAGGATCTTGAAGAAATTTGCATGCCATATTCATATTCACAATATTCAAAAAAGTAGATGAGTGGAAAAACAAAATGTAGTGTATACATACTACAGAATATTATTAACCCCTGAAAAGGAAGAATATTCTGATACATGCTAGAACATAAATGAACCTTAAGATCATTATGCTAAGTGAATGAAATAAGCCCATCCCAAAAGATAAATGCTATATGATTCTATTTATGTACTTAGAAGAAGTGTAGAAGTCAACTTTCTAGAGAGAGAATGGTGGAATTAAATTGACCAAACTATCCTTTATATATATATGAATATATCACAGTGAATTTTACCTTTATGTTTATCTATAAAGCACTAATTTTAAAAAACTATAAATAAATAGAAGGAAGACCAGTAGAGTAGAGGAAAAGAACCAGAAGGGAAGGGAAAGAAGAAGTACTGGGGACTGAATTGGAGCAAATTATATTTCACGCTTGTATGATTATGTCAAAATGAACCCAATTTCATGTACAATGCACTAATAAATTTTTTCTAGAGACAGAAAGTGGAATGGGGGCCTCCAGGGGCTGGGGGAGGAGGAATGGGGTGCAGAGTTTCAGTTTTGCAAGATGAAGTGAGTTGTGGAGATGGAGGGTGGTGAGGGTTGCACAATCCTATTGTGCTTAATGCCACTGAAATGTACCCTTAAAAGGGGGTCAGATGGTAAAGTTTCTGTTATGAGTATTTACCACAATTAAAAATAAAAAAAAAATAAAAAAAAATATTTTTCCCTTCTTTCATTCCTGGAACAAAAGAAAATTTCCAAAGTCCAGGAATATGTGAATTGAAAGTTATGTGTGCAGCAGACCCTGATTTCTGAATTACGCAGTTTCGTGGCCTCCTAATGGAAAAAAAAAATTAAAAAAAAATTCCTTGGTGGAGTGTGTTTTCCATCCCCTGTTCAACCACACTGAGGATTACAAAAGGAAAACAGAGACACTGGAATTAAAAATGATCAGCTCTCTCATAGTGGCAGGATTTTCCAACTCGATAGACAAGTCGCTTGTGTACACACACGCGCACACACACACACACACACACACACACACTTTTCCAGCCAGCTCAGCAGATTTCCTCTGTGAGATGACACCACTCTTCAGCCTCCCAGCTGGAGTAGTGGAAACTCATCTCTCTGGGCTCCCAGGACTGTGGTTGCTTATAAGGAAAAGGCAGGAAGCGATGAGCTTCACATAGAAACTCACAGCTTACCCATGTGACCCAGATCCTGGGTGCCAGAGAGAGAGAGAGAGCTTGACCTAAGCAGCACCCATACAGGGGAAATGGATCTAGGAAACATTTTCTGTCAATCAATGAGGCCCTCAAAAATTATTACTACTGGGGCTCGAAATGTGACTCAGTGGCAGAGCCATGATTGACAGTGTGAGGCTCTGTTGACTGCAGCTCAAATACAAACAAGCCAACAAACAGAGAAAACCCCCAAACTTTTACTACTAACATTTTTTTATTTGCCATTTCTTATCTCCTACCCTCTTCAAATGTCCTTATTTTCTTTCTTACGTTCTTTCTGTCTTTTCTCACTTTGAAAACATTGTTTTCCTATTATCTCTCTTCCTTAGGCCCCAAGCCTACCTCTGAACTTTCTGTTTTTCTTTCTCCTTCCTTGTCTTTCTTCTTTCTGGGCTCCTCCTCGGGTCCATGAAGGAATCCTTGCCAGAGGGACCAATCTTGGGACGATGCTATTCTGAAGTGTGATGTGGTGGGAGTCTGCCTTAG
The DNA here is from genome assembly GCF_001458135.2 of Marmota marmota marmota. NCBI lineage: Eukaryota > Metazoa > Chordata > Mammalia > Rodentia > Sciuridae > Marmota > Marmota marmota. The sequence goes on along the minus strand of NW_026000225.1, from coordinate 1,394,368 downwards.
GGACCTGCTTGCTATTGGCCCTGCATGCTGGGACTCTGTCTCTGCTGTGGAAGGCCAGGTAGCCTCTGTACAGTAGCAAACCTAGGTGGAGCGGTTCCTCCTCCTCACATACTTTGGTGGCCTTGTTCAGACCGCCTGTAACTTGGGTGAAGCCTCATCTGATTTGTGGCAGGGGCATCCCAGTTGAATTGCAGGAAGAGCTGCCTCTCTGAGAGGCAGGAGGGACAAGGGTTTGGTCCCTGAAGGTATGAAATGTGGCACATTGTGCCTGCAGGCTGCCATCACTCCTGGCACATTCTCAGATTCAGGAACAAAAACAAACCAGGGTTGTTTTCCAGCTGGGCAGCACATTCCTCCCAGAGCTTCTTACCCTGTACCCAAGCCTCGTGCCTGCCACGCACCCTGGGGGCCTAAACAAAAGTAGTTTCCCTTCACACAACACTAACCTATCTTCCATCTGTCAAGTCTGCTTCCTCATCTAGGGACAACTGGCACTGGGCTCTCACACCCTGCTGGGCAGTAAGAGGACCGAGAGAGATGAAAGGAAATGTCCTACTTGACTGAGACAGGGGACAGCTGGTGTCCTCATTTTCTGAAGAGCTTAGAGAGGCACAGAGCCCTTCCAAAGTGTCCACTTAGCAACCAATCATTTTCCCTAGTGCTGATAGGATGTCCTGGCTGGCTTCCATCAGGGCCTGGACCTTCTTGGCACTGGAGGTAGGAAGAATAGACAAATAGCCATTTATCTCTGCCTAGCCTGCTCCATCCAGACTGAAGGAGGAAGTGTGTGATTTTTTAATCATTGACGAAAGTCAACTTTGTTGGGTAGCCTTTGTGCCAGATATGATAAAGGAGGCAAAAATAAGCAGAAATAGCTTACAATCTCACAGGAAAGGGAAGACATGGACATAAAGAGCCAATGTGCTGGGTAGGAAGAAAAATAAGAGAAGTATGTGTGAACTCCCATGCAAAGTCTCAGAAGAAGAGTGTCTGGGAGGATAGAAGAAGTGGAGCAGGAGGCATTGAGTTGGAGCCTTAGAAGAAAGAAAAGGCACTACAGGCAGAGAGAATAGTGTGACTTTTCAAGCAGAGAATGAGGAAATGGAAATACTTCTGGGGAATCACCAAAGGATGTCGCTCCAGATGACATCTCCTCATCAGAAGTTGTTTAAGAAGATTGGAGAGAATGGCAGGGAGAAACGAAAGGCCTGTGGTTTGTTTTTTTAAAAAAATCTTTAAGCACTTTATTTATTTTGACGGACACATAATATTGATGCATGTCTATGAAGTGATGTTTTGATTCAGGTATACACTGGGCAGCGATCAACTCCACAAACACTGCATGATCTCATTTGTATGTGGAATCTAAACAAATCGGTCTCATAGAAGTCGAGGATAGAATAGTGGTTACCAGAGGCTGCAGAGAGTAAGGGTGAGTAGGAGGAAGGGAAGGAGAGATGGGTCATCGTGTGCACTGTACTGTTTGATTGGAGGGATAGATTCGGGTGTTCTATGGGATGCCAGTTTCAATGACTGGCTGCTTCTGGAGAGTACCGGCCTGGACTGGCTGTTGCTAATGGTCCCTGGCTGGGCCAGCAGTACTCAGAGAATGCTCTGAGAGCCGGCTGTCAATGTTTTGGGGAGAAACAGAGTCATTTTATGTTTATCTCATCCAATAATACACATGGGTAGCCTTTGTTTTTATTAAATTTTTTAAAAATAATTCATTTTAATTACATTTTATGAAGTGTAGTTCTGTGATAGATTGAAGGAAAAGCAATGGGTCTTTCATGACAGGTAGTTGGGGAGATCTTTTTCCATGAAAAAGGCTCCACTTTCCCTCAGTGACAGGCGGTCCAGCCACATGCCATTTGCTGAGGTTTGCTCCCTGCAGCCTGATCTTTCTGCAGACAGACCACAGAAGGCACAAGTCATAGCTGCATGTCTGTGTGGCGAATGGTGGGGCAGGGACTGTGAGGACTGGGAGGACAGGGGCTGGTATGTAGGGGCCTATTCTCTGAGCACCCTGGAGAATTGAGGCAGATCTGGAGCTGTGTCCTGGACAGTCAGGAGGAGCCAAGTCACAGCCAGCTCTTTCCCTGCAGCCATCTAGGGTCCCGTCTTCTTTCCTAGAGAATATTTTCACACGTTGAATATTTGCATCCAATTTATTGACTGCACCGACCTAGTGAAACGATATTCTGTTTTCTACCCTCTTGCTTTTTCTACCTGCTCTGTTTTGGGAATTCAGATTTCACAGAGTTTCCTTCCCTTGTGGGTATTAAGGAACAGTCCCTCTTCATGTACCAAATAGTTTAGGCTAATTAAAAAATATTAAGTTCTTATTCAACTTAAACTTCTCCCTTCCCTGTTCCCCCCATCCTCAGGACCTGCAGTGGAGGAACAACAGGTAGAATTTTCATCCCTTGTCCTGACATTTCCCCCATGAATTCTCCCACTTGTGGGAATGGGAAGGGGAAGAATCAGGGACCAACAGGGGGTGAAGCTCTGCAGGTTGGTTGGTGTGTGGTAATCTGGGTCAATGCCCTCTGATTTGGCTGGTGCCCAGTGATGGGCTTGTTCCTGTGAGGACTTCTAAGGATTGCTGGCCATCTCTTCCCTCTCCACAGAGAGCTCTCATCTTGCAGCTGACACAGCCATGTCCTTCCATTCCTGCTTCTGTAGGTACAGCCCACATCATTCTGTTGGGGTCACCTCGTCCTGGAGGGACCATTCTCCAGTGTGACCATTTAGATGGCTCTAGTCTAGCCAATGTTTCTGGCCCAGAAGAATCATCTGGGGCCCGAGGCCTCTCCAGGGCCACTCCCAGGGCAGCCTTCTCATCATTGCCTTTGAAAAAAACTAGCCATGGTCTGCCCTTAGATTCCCTGCTGAAAGTCAGACACCTGACCCTTGGTCTTCCCCACATCTTTAAGTGTCCATTGGAACTCCCCTAATGGCTTCAGCCATGCTTGCATGGCTTCTTGGCCTGAAGTGGGGAGAAAGAGAGAAACATCCATATTGGCTTGCCAATCCACTTCCAACCCTCTTCCAAGAAGTACATTCTCACCAGTCCTCTTCCTCCATCTCTCCATCTCTCCATCTATTTTTTACCCTTTTAGATGGAAGGAAGGTGATGAGCTCTGACAGGAGATGGAATACAGACATTATTTTAATAGAATATAATATACATAATTGTGAACAGTAGGGTTCTCCAGTTGTGTCGGGGAAAGGAAAAGGAGTGAAGGAGTACTAAGTTCTTAGAAAATGGAATGGCAGCAAGCAGTTGGTTGCTCCTCTCTGGGAGCAGAGGAAAAAGAGGAATTAGGAAAACTTAGACCCATTGCCCATTGTTAAGTGGTAACAGCATCTGTAATTGTTCTACTGCCATGAAAATTGTTCCTCTGTCCATAAAAAACTGGACAAAATATATGCAGACACTGGAAAACAGGCAGCCTGGGACTAAGATTGCTGAGAGAAGGAAAACAGAAGAGTTCAGCCCTACAGTGGCCCTGGCTGTCTGCTTGGTGTGAGTTTCTGAACTGTGGTGTGAGGAAAGGGAACTCAGACAGAGGCCCAGAGGCCCTGCTGAGTTTAGGCGTCAGAGGTTAGAGTTTGGGAGGCTGATGTAGTTGGGATTTTGCAGAGTACCAGAGATAAATGAACCACATAGGGAACGGGCTGGAGAAATGTGCACCAGGGACCTTTTGAGTCTTTGGCTGAGCAGGATGATAATCTGTGAGATGGGAGAAAAATAGCTGCTAAGGAAAGAATCCTTCCTGAGGATCTATCGGCTAAGCTATTTCCAGAGCTCTCATACAGGACTGGGAATCCTTCCATTCCGCCACCCAGCATGGAGAAAGCTTATTTCTGCAAAAGCCCCAGAAGTTACTCACCTGAATAATGGTACTAAGTAGGTTAGAATAACCCCTTCCTGTATAACCTGCCAGAAAAAGGATTTAAAAAATATTCCCAAATATTCAACGGATGTCTAACTAACCAATTGTCAGAACAAAATCCAACACTCTTTAAAGAAATGCAACAAAATTTAGAATTCTAGAATGTAAAATTCTCAAAGTTGCTAGATTTGCAAAGAAGTAGGAAAATGCGACCCATAACTAAGAGGAAAAAAAAAAGAGAGAGAGAAAAAAGAAGTTGCTCAAAAGAAACCTACCCAGAAGCAAACAGCCATGATGGAATTAGCAGAAAACTATTTTAATTTTCCCTATTCCCCTCCCCAAGCAAAGCTGGATTTAGAGCCTGGGAGGGGAAAATGGTAACTCCACAGTGAGCAGCCTGACAGATACCGCCTTAGCCAAGTGGTCCAGGCTTACATCACTAGTGTATGTCATGTTAATATCACATATTCCCGGACATGATGTCATACATTTCACTTCTCTGCATTCTTCCAGAAGAACTCATATAACCCCAGCCTAACAAGGGAAAAATATGAGAGACACTCTAATTGAGGGACACTTACAAAGGCTGAGGAGTGCTTCTTAAAATTGTGAAAAACAAGGGAAGCCTGGAATGTGCCATTGTCCAGAGGAGTCTGGGGAGAAATGCAATGTCTTGGAGAGGCTTCTGGAGCAGTAAAAGGACATTAGTGGAAAAAGTGGTGAAATCTGAATAAAGTCTGGAATTTAGATCATAGTAATGTACCAATGTTAATTTCTTATTTGTCTTGTTTTCCTGGGCTGCTGTAATAAAGTATCCTAAGCAGGGGTCTTATAACAATAGAGACTTATTATCTCAGGGTACTAGAGGCTAGAAGTCTGGAGACAAGATATTGGCAGGAATATGCTCTTTCTGGAGATTCTGGAATCATCCTCGACTCTTTCTACCTGCTGGTGGTCATCAGAAAACTTGGCTGGCAGATGCATCACCCCCATCTCCACCTCTCATAAGAAGACATTCTCCACATGTGCCTCTGTCTTCTGGGCCTCTTCTTATGAGGACTCCGGACATATTAGAGTTAGGGTCTACTATATCCAGTATGATCTCATCTTAATCTAACTAATTACATCTGCAAAGTGTCTGTTTTCAAATAGTCTTGTTCACAAGCACCAAGGGTTAGGACTTCAGCATATCTTTTGGGAGAAATTCAACCCACAACACTTAGTTTTAAATGTACCATAGTTATGCAAGACTTAAATTAAGGGAAACTGGGGGAATAGTATACAGAAACTTAATACTCTCTTGGCAAATTTTCTACAAATCTAAAATTATTCTGAAATAAAAGTTTATTAAAACTCCGTCTATTGTAAATGTGCTTAATATGCTAAAAAATCTAGTGGAAAATATGAAGATAATGAAGAGAGAGATGGAAGATATAAAAAGAACCAAACTGAATTTCTACAGTTGAAACAATATCTGAATTGGAAAAGGCAGCTTCCAGCTTCCAGTTCTGCATGGAAGAAGCTTAGAGGTTGATACTTGGCCTTAGCAACAGTAAAGAGCTGAACAAACTGAAAAATCAACAACTCTTGTTCCAAACTGGAGAGTGTCAGGCAAATACAGAGAATTATGACGTGCCGGAGCAGCAACCTCTGCAGCAATCACTGTTGGAGGACAACCTGGACTGTAACTGACAAATGTGGGAAGCTCGCTGTGGACAAGTTTAAGAATTAAAAACTGCAAGGAGATCTAGTGAGAGCCCCCCCCCACACACACTTCCACTTGTTAGTTCTGTCTCTGTGAGTCCAACCAGGTTCTCACAGGAAATACTGGAGAAAGGTCCCCCCATGCTTCAAGTGGAATGAAAGGGGAGAGGGAAACATGTTGAGTTATGCCAGATCACTCTGTTCTTAACATGGTCTTTCTTCAAGAGAAACTAGTTAACCAAAGTCTATCTTGCTTGGCCATTATGACCATAGGAAAATACACAACTCCAATCATCCCTCTCCTTCCACTAGGAAGAAGGGAAATATCTAACCGCAGTAGCTCTACCTGTCCTGTCCCACCTAAGAAGGGGAGAAAAAAATGAGAAGCACTGAATTTCATGATCCAAAGGCAGTGGCCCTCTAAAAGACAGACCTAATCACAAGACAGAATATTTTCCTTCCCCTCCCACCTCACCACCACGTTACTAAAGGTCTATTTATTGTAGCTCCTTTTATGCAGTACCTCATGTCTAACTGTCAAGAAAAAATTGCAAGGGATATTAAGAGGCACAAAACAAAACAGTACCAACACACACACACACACACACACACACAATTCTTTGAAGAGATAATACAAGCATCAGAACCAGACATGGCATGGGTGTTGGAATTATGATAGGAGATTTTTAAACAACCATGACTAATATGCTTTAATGGATAAGGTGAACAGCATGCAAGAAAAGATGGGTAATATAAGTGGAGAGATGAACATCTTGGGAGAAAACAAAAAGAAATGCTAGAGATCAAAAACACTGAAACGGAATGAAGAATAGACTTTGGACTTATTAATAGACTGGAAATAACTGAGGAAAGAGTTGTTCAGATTGTGGACATATTGACAGTAACCTCCAAAGATGAAAAGCAAAGAGAAAAAAAGTAAACAATATTAAAGAACTGTGGGAGAGCTATAAAGAGGTCTTATATACTGATAATAGGAATACCAGAAAAAGACAAGAAAGAGAAAGGAACAAAAGAAATATTTGAAGCAATAATTACTGATAATTTCCCCAAATTGTGTCAAACACCAAACCACAGATCCAGGTAGGTCAGAGAATATCCAGCAGGATAAATCCCCAAATCACTACACATTCAACCTAGTCACAAAAATCCTAAAATAAGTCAGAGAGAAAAATAGCTTTCTATAGAGGAACAAGGATAAGAATTCTATCAGACTTTTCAGAAAGCAGGCAAGCAAGGTGAGGATGGTGTGAAATATTTAAAGCATTAAGTTAAACCCTACCGGTTTAGAATTCTGTACTCTGCAAAATTATCCTTCAAATGCTAGAGAAAAAACAAAGACATTCTCAGACAAAAATCGAGGGGATTTCTTTTGTCAGTGGATCTGCCTTATAAGAAATGTCAAAAATTCTCTAGTACAGGAACATAGTATGGGTCAGAAATTCAGATCTACATGAATAAAGAAAGAGCAACAAAGAAGAAATAAGTGAAGGTAAAGTAAGTTACTTTTCTTATTCTTAATTTACCTAACAGATAAAAGCTTGTTCAAAATAATAACAAATATGATAGAATAATTTGAAAATAAAACATTTACTGGAAGGGAGATCAGCAGTTCACTGTAGAAGAAAAAGGCCAGTGAACTTGAAGACACATGGATAGATATGATCTAAATTGAAGCATGAAGAGATCAATAGAAAAAAGTGAACAGAGATTCAGTGACACATTAGACTGTATCAGTCTGTCAATAACATGTCATTGGAGTCCCAGAATAAGTATTCGAAGAAATGGTGCACAAAAATTTCCAAACTCATGAAAAGTAGAAATGCACCAATCCAAGAAGACCCAAGAATCTCGAGCAGGAAAATACAAAGAAAAGCATCCCAGGGCACATCATAATCAAATTGCTAAAAATACATGATAAAATGGAAATCTTCAAAGAGGAGGCAAGATAAGAAGACACATGATACATCAAGGTAGAAGCATAAAATTTAAAGCTAACTTCTTGTTTGTTATAAAGTGTGCAAGTGAGGAGACAGTGGAGCAGCAAATGTGGAGAGATATGGAAAGGAAATTGTCAAAGTAGAGTTCTAGCCCAGCAAAAGTATCTTCCAGATGTAACAAAATGAAATTAAACCCCTATCTCTCACCCTGCATAAAACTCAACTCAAAGTAGCCCAAGGACTTAGGCACTGGAACAGAGACCAGGCGCCTAATATAAGAAAAAGTAAGCCCAAATCTTCACCATTTTGGCTGAGGAACCAATTTCCTTAATGAGACTCCTAAAATGCACGAAGTAAAATCAAGAATCAATAAATGGGATAGTTTCAAACTAAAAAGTTTCTTCTCAGCAAAGGAAGCCATCAAGAATGTGAAGTGAGAGCCTATAGAGAAAATCTTTACCATAGGCACCTCTGATAGAGCATTAATCTTCAGAATATACAAAGAACTCAAAAAACTTAACACCAAAAAACAAAACAAAACAAAAACCAAATAACCCAATTAATAGATGGGCAAAAGAACTGAACAGACACTTCAACAAAAAGAATTATAATTGGTCAACAAATATATGAAAAAAATGTTCAACATGCTAGCAATTAGAGAAATACAAATTAAAACTATACTGAGATCTCATCTCACTTCAGTAAGAATGGCAATTATCAGGAATTCAAGTAATAATAAATGTTGGCAAGGATGTGGGGGAAAAGGCACACTCATACATTGCTGGTGGCAGAGCAAATTGGTGCAACCATTCTGGAAACATTCCTCAGAAAACTTGGAATGGAACCAGCATTTGACCCAGCCATCCTACTCTTTGATATATACCCAAAGGACTTAAAATCATCCTACTACAGTGATGCAGCCACATCAATGTTTATAGCAGCTCAATTCACAATAGCCAAAATATGGAAACTAGGTGCCCTTCAACAGATGTATGGATAAAGAAAATGTGTTATATATATATACACAATGAAATATTACTCAGCCTTAAAGAAGAATGAAATTATGGCATTTTCAGGTAAATGGATGAAGCTGGAGAATATCATGCTAAGAGAAATAAGTCAGTCCCCCCAAAACCAAAGGCTGAATATTTTTTTTTCTGATATGTGGATGCTAATTCACAATGGGGGGGGGCTAGAGAAAAATAGAAATACTTTGCATTAGACAGAGGGGAGTAAAGGGAGGGGAGGGGGTACAGGGGTAGGAAGAATAGTAGAATGAATTGAACATTATTACCCTATGAACATATATGATTATGTGACCGGTGTGATTCTACATTATGTACAACCAGAACAATGAGAAGTTATACTCCATTTATGTATGATATGTCAAAATGCATTCTAATTTTATGTAAAACTAATTAGAATAAATTAAAAAAGTATCTTCCATAGAAGAGTGAAATCAAGACTTTTCAAAGAAAATTTTTATAGAGGAGATCTTTGCTGCCAGAAATGTTAAAGAGTGCTTAAGACAGATGAAAAATGATACCAGAGAAAGACTTAGAGACACAGGGAAGGACAAGTTCCAGAAAGGGAAAATACATGATTAAATACAAAAGACATTTCCTTCATTTTAAAATTTCTTTAAAAGTTTTTTGACTATTGATGGTGCATTGTAAAATATATATAGCTATGCCAATGAAATATCTGTAACATATGTGAAAGTAAAATGTGTGATGACAAAAGCACAAGCAGGGGAAGGTAGAAATGGAGGGTACCCATGTGAGGTTTTCAGCCTTCTGCATAATATTTCAGGTAGACTATGTGAACACTAGAAAAACTGCTAAAAACATTGGAGAAAGATATAGCTGAGAATTCAGACGTGGAGTTAAGACATAGTATTAAAAAATATCCAAGTACTAAAGAGAAAGCAGGAAAAAGAGGGTAATAAAATGTACAAAAACACCAAGTTGGATAAATGGAACACAGATAACCAGATTATAGATTTAAATTTGGCTATGCCATTAGTGACATTAAGTGTTAATGGTCTAAACACACCAACAAAAACACAGAGATGGTCAGAATGGATAAAACAGCAAGACTCAACAATGCTGTTTATAAAAGATGCCCTTTAAATGATTTACAAGGGAAAAAATTAAACTAAATGAAAATCAACTATGAAATATAAAAATTTTGGGTATGCAGCTAAAGCAGCACATACAGGGAAATGTATACTTTTAAATACATGAGAAATATTATAAAAATCAAATGTTCAAATTGTCTACTTTAAGAATCTAGAAAATAGAAGAGCAGATTAAACTCAAAATAAGTTGATGGAAAGAATAATAAAGAATATGAACTGATGAAACAAAAAGGATTAAAAAAAAATAAGGAAATATCCATGAATACAGAGGCTGGATATTTGAGCAGAACAAAAAATCGATATATTGTTACCTGATTTGAGCAAGAAGAAAAGGGAGAAAGAGATGACATCATTAGAGATCCAACAGGCATGAATAGGATACTATATGAAAAAACTATGACAATAAATGTAATACTCTAGATGAAAGGGACAGGGCATGAAAAAGATGCTGATTACCAAAATGACTCAGGAAGTAGAAAATGTAATAGATTCAAACCCATGAAAGAGATTAAATTAATAATTTAAAAGCTTCCCACAAAGAATACTCCAGGCCCAGGTAATTCTACTGGAGAATGTGATCAAACTTTTAAGGAAGAAATAAATGACAGTAAATCCTACAAAAACATAGAAAACAGAGGAGGAAGAAGTACCTCTGGATTCATTCAATGAAGCACATTTGCTCAGGCTGTTCTAGTCTCTGTCCTTTATACTATTTCACCTTTGCTCCATCGATCTCAAATGATCTTTATGTTTCTGTAAACCTCCCAATTACTCTAGAGCATCCTGAGGCCTTCTTTTCTGAACTCAGGAGCTGTTAAGGAGCCTAGTGTCTCCAGCAAGTGAATGAGGGCCACCCATACATCACATAGTTTGAGGTACACCCCACACATCCTACCCATCATATTCAGATGTTAGCAAGGACTTTTCTCCTACTAATCTCCAGGTGTGACAGTCCCAGTGCCGGCTTTCCTCACAGCCTTCAGTGCTTCTCGGGCACTATTCAATTCAATTTCATTCTGTTCCACTCTGCCTGCCCCTTCTCATTTAAAAAAAAAAAATATTTTTTTTAGTTGTTGATGAAGCTTTATTTTTATTTATTTATATGCAGTGCTGAGAATCAAATGCAGTGCCTCATATAGGCTAGGCAGGCGCTTTACCACTGAGCCAAAACCCCACTTCACCCGCTTCTCATTTTGAGAGATGCAGGCCCAGGGAGGGGCAGCAACTGCTCGCATCTTCCGTTTGCCTAGGCCAGTCTCCTGTCACACCTGTTGTCTTCCATTGTCACCAGTGCCCTTTTGCATTCCCAAATCCCCAGTTTGGATGAATAAATTTTATGGTTGCTTTTAGGACTCTGGGAGGAGAAATTAGAAATTTGGAATGGTTGTTATGGGTTGAATTGTCTTTCCTCAGATTTCATAGGTTGAACTTCTAATTCTTCTGGATCAGGGGATATGACAGTATTTGGAAATAGGGTCATTGTAGTTTTAATCATTTAAGATGAAGTCATACCTCAATAGGATGGGATCCTTATCCAATTGACTGGTGTTATATAGAAAATTTGTCTTGTGAAAAGACAAATACACACACACACACACACACACACAGAGAGAGAGAGAGAGAGAGAGAGAGAGAGAGATTTAAACATGAAAGCAGAGACAATGAGTGATGTTGCCCTAAGCCAAGGAACACCAAAGATTTCCAGCAAGTCACCAGAAGCTAGGATACTCCCTCATAGTTCTCAGAAGGAACCAATCTAACCGATACCATATCTTCAGACTTTTAGCCTGCAAGAGGTGTGAGACTATAGCTTCTTGTCGTTGCAAACCTCCTGGTTTGTGGTAGTTCATTACAGGATCCATAGGAAACTCAACACAATGGCTTGGCTGGAGTCATCCCAGGAGATCTGAGCATGCCTATACGCTTAGAAAGTGAGTCTTGGAGAAATTAAGTGGTTGCACAAAGTCACCAAGTAGTTAGTGGCAGAGCTGAGACTTTAAACCTGAGTCTCTGACTCACGGGCAGACTGTGCTTCATCAGTTGGATGCTCAGTGCACGGGCACAGGCAGGGCTCAGGCGCGCCTTTCTCACACTCCTTCCCAGACTGCTAGAACCAAAGATTTATTTTCCCTGAGTGGATGTTTTGAGTTTGGAAAGTTATGGTTGTGACCTGTTGGGTCTGGGGCCCCAGCCAGCCAGGGACCAGGACCTTGGGAATTAACAGTGTTTAAGGAAAAGTGGTGCCGGTACTTGGGTTTAATGAGAGATAAGTGCACATCGTAATTCTCTCACATTTATTCCTATGCAGAGTCAGGGTGCCTCTTATCTCTGCACAAGCCCCCTAACCACAGCCACATTCTGTTGTGGGCTGTAGATCACATTCTTGCTAGGTTGCTAGGATGAAAAGTTACCTAGTGCCGATTTCCACACTCTCATTCAGAAAGTATTTGCTGAATGAACTGCTGAATGAATGGTTGTCAGAACTAATTTGTGAGCTCCCTGGGGCCAGAAAACATGCCATCCATTTTTTGCAGAGCTTGGGCCCTGCTGCAGGGTTGAGTACATAGCATAAGATTATTCTTTCTTGTCCCATGACCCCCTTTTCAGCCAGGAACACCCCATCCTTTGGGTCACTGAGATGCAAAACTTCATTTTCATACCTGGCATAGCTTGCATGTAGAAATAGCCTGTGCATTCTACTGGAGTGACCTGTCACTTCCGATCCTTAGGCCCCAGGCCCTCATCAACTGTCATTTGGACTTCTGTGAAACAGGGTTTTCTGCCTTAGGGTGGAAAGGAAAAAGAATGCTAGCAAAGGCAGCAGTTTCTGTCTGTTTACTGGTACATCCCAAGTGTCAATAGCAGTGCCTGACACATAATGGACAAAATAAATATTGAATGAAGAAATCTTCCACACATTCTAGTTCTGATAAAGCCAGTTGTGGCTCCAGAACTTCCAGTTATTATCTATTAACAATATATCCATATAATTTGTTCCCAAATTAAATATCCTCCATCTTGAATTTAGAATTGATCATTTCCATACTATTTTATATACATGTCTTTGTTCTACTTCTTTCTGGGTTCTATTTTTTTTCCTTTGGCAGTTCTGGGTGTTGAACCCAGGGCCTCACACATGCTAGGCAAGCACTCTGCCTCTGAGTTACACTCCCAGCTCTCTACTACTTATTTTTGTATATCATGTATCCATAACTACGTATCATAATAATGACAGCATGATTTTGCATGTTTGAATTTTATTAAATGGTGACACATACACACACACGTATATGTATATACCATTCTCCAGATTTTAAGAATCGAACTTTATGTTATTTATGCATGCTAAGTGCATGAATAAAGCCCATGGATAAGTGCATGCTGGATTATGCATTTGAACTGTATGTTACATGCATAGCCACAATTTATTTATAAATGCTCTTGTTGATGACAAATAGTTGCTTCTTTTATGGTTTGGAAGTTCTTGTGTTAATGTAGAAATATTCAGAGGTAAAATGATTAGAATATGAGAGCTGTCACCTAATCAGTCCATTCCAGTTTGAATGGACTGACTGGGTGGTAACTGTAGGCAGGTGGGGGGTGGATGGAGGAGGTGGGTCACTGGGAGCATGCCCTGGAAGGGTTTATCTTCCCTGCAGAGCCTTTTGCTTTCTGTGTTTCTGCTTCCTGGAGGTCACGATCTGAGCAGCTTTCCTTCACTGTGCACTTCTGCCTCACCTTGGGACCCAGAGCAACAGAGTCAGCCAACAGTCACAGGTTGGCTGAGACCTGTGAAACTGTAAGCCCAGAATAAACTTTTTCTCCTCTAAGTTGTTCTTGACAGGTATTTTGTTCACAGGGATGCTAAGCTGACTAACCTACTCTGTATTTTGCAAAGAAATCTAAAAACCCTCTGAGGTTTCTGTTTTTCTTCTCAACTCTTTTTTGATCTTTATAACAACAACAACAACCAGAAGTTGATGCTGTAGATGTAACTCAGAGGTAGAGTGCTTGCCTAGCATGAGCCGGACCCTGGGTTTACTATATAGTAATGAAAATCAGGAGTTGAACTATATGGGAAAGCAGACATCTTTTTAGTAGGTGAGAGGAGAAGAGAAGAGAAGAGAGGCATTGAATAACTTGTATGTAAATGTGTTTTCCTTTATATATCGACAATACTTACTGGGTGCCATACTATGTGCCAGGATCTCATGTACTAAGTAGTCTGAGACTCTACCCTTATGGAGCTTACCAGTCAGTGGGAGAGATTGCATGGATAAAGGGCAGAATTAGATTGCACCATAGAAGAAACTAGGAAAGACTCAAGATTGGAGAGGGGCGCTTTGGTTTGGTCCCAACAACACTACGTCAGGCTGCCTCCTAAATACATGCTTCTAAACCGATTGCAGGCTGGAACAGCAGGAATTGGCCATGCTAATGGAGTCTTGGGCAAGTTGGATGGTGCCCAGAGAGGAGAGGTGGAGCTGGGCATAGGATCCTGCTCAGATGTTAAGGAATATTTAAAACCAGGGAGTGGGAGAGCTGTGTATGCCGAGCCCAACAAGGGTAAATGGAAGAACTGGAGGACAAGAACCCCAGAGGCAGCTGGGACGTTTGAGCATATAAGGTCCTGACACGAGGACAATCAGGTGGCAAGTCCAGCTGAATTTGTGGGCAGAAACAGCTTCTGTCTTCAGTAGTCTTAAATGGTGGCCCCACTATCACAGGGAAGGGGCAGGAGGGAGGATTTCCTGGCTGTTTTCAAGAGAACCATTCTGTGAATCCAGTATTTGATGAACTAAATGTAGATACATTCTCTTACATAATAACAATAAAATTTGCCATGTGCAAGTCCCTATTTTAAGTGCTTTGTTGTATTAACTCATTTAATTTTCACAACCTACGCTGGGGAGTTGGAGCAGATGATGGAACAAGGAACTGAGAAGTTGAATAACTTGCTCAAATTTCCACAGCAACAAAAAGGAATAGAGCCAGGTGCGGTAGTGCAGGCCTGTAATCCCAGTGGCTTGGGAGGCCCAGGCAGGAGGATCACAAGTTCAAAGCCAGCCTCAGCAAAAAGCAAGGAGTGAAGTAACTCAGTGAGACCCTGTTTCTAAATAAAATACAAAATAGGACTGGGGGTGTGGCTCAGTGTTTAAGTACCTCAGAGTTCAATCTTTAGTATCTTCCTTCCAAAAAAAGAAAAGAAAAGGGGATAGATAGGATTTAAATTAGGCTTCCTAATGCTTGGTTCTGTGAGGGACAGTGTGGTCTTGTGGCTTGGTGCATGGTCTTTAGAGTCAGACAGTAAATCTTAGCTCTACTTTGTTAAAAAGTTAAACGTGCATTTATCCAATGGCCCAGCAATTCCACTCCCTAAGGAAGTGAAAAAATATGTCCAAATAAATATTTCTATGAGAATATCCATATAAGCCTTTTTCATATAAAAGTCTCAAATTAGAAACAACTCACATGTCCTTAAACACAAGCACAGATAAACATTATAATATATCCACATAGTGAAATCCTATCCAGAAACAAAAAAAGAATGAGCTACTTATACACAAAACAGCATGTTGAATCTCAAACATATTATGCTAAGTAAATGAAGGCATTCACAAAACACACTTATTTTTTGATTCTATTTTTATAAAACCAAACTATAAGAAAACATAGCCTATAGTAAAAACTTCAGATGGTGGTTACTGCTGGTGGTGGAGTCATTCTGCATCTTGGTTTGGGTGATGTTTATGCAATTGTCAAAACTCATCAGATTGAATACTTAATATGTGAGCATTTTATTGTGGGTAATTAGAACTTAATCAAAAATAAAACCTTGGATTTGCCATTTACTGGCTGTGTGATCTGTTTTTTGAGTTAGTTTACCTCTTGAGCCCTAGTTTCGTTATCTATAACATGAAGTACTTTGACAGCTCTGATCTGATGTATTATGATTTTACACATCTTAATTATCTAAAAGATAATATAGAAGTAAATGTAGCTGATCTTGGGATGTGGAGAGCTTTATAAGCACCACATCCATGAGATAAATTACAAATGCAACTGTCATTAGATTTAACTTCATAATACAAACAAAATCCCCCAGAATATCTGTATTTTTAAAAACCTTCTATAATAAAAATTAAAGCTGAACCAAACAAAACATGGTGAAAATATTTGCAATGAGTTTGACAAATAATAAGCAGCATTAATTATATCAAATCAATAAAGATACTAATGTCCCAATTGAAAAAAAATGACCAAATAAAATGAGTAGGTGATTCATAAAAGAAGAAGCCCAAATGACTAACAAACCTAAGAACTGGTCAATAAAACCATTAGTCAAAGAAATATGAATCAAAATAACAAGAGCTCATTTCCTCCTATTAATCTAAAAAGCATTTAAAAGTACTGATTTGTTTTTGCAGTACTTTTGCACTATCACATTGCTGATAGAACTATAAATTTGTCCAACTTTTCTGGAAATAATTTGGCAATAAGGATTTCTTAGAAATGTTTATGTCATTTGTCAACCATGCTTTTAAGGATCTTCTAAAGAAAAATAATCAGAAATATGATCAAAGACATATTTAATTATGTTCACCACAGCACTATATATAATAGTGAAAAATCACAGACTGAGTGCCCGCAATATATTACTCAACTATAAATGTGATATTTTGAAAGAATATTTAATGCTGACATTTATCATAAAATGTTGAGAGAACAAAGCAGAATGAAAAAACACTTAAGCTATGTGATTCAATTTTACTTTAAAATGCAGTTAAAAAAAAAAACACCTAGAAAGGAGTATATCAAAATGTCAGCATGAGTTATATTCTGGAGAAGAGAGATCTTGGGTGACAACAGTTTTCTTCTTCAAACTTCCACCTCCTGTTTTGCTACAATGACATAATTTAGTTTTAATGGGAAAGTGTTATTGCTTACATAATCAGAGAACAAAAAATTGTCATTATCCAGATTTGAAGGCACAAGCCTGGTTAGAAGCTCCTGCTCTTATGGCACAGACCAGTGGGAGGAGCAGTCTTGTCCTTCCCTGGTAGGTGTGGCAGGATGCAATACCATGCCCTGTCAACACCTTCCACCATGCAGATAGATATAGTTCCTCAAGGAGGTGATACAGGGACCCCGCCCTGCTGGCTGTCCTGAGTAGAAGACTGGCTTTCCTCTATGTGGCCAACACCTATAACCTGTGTTGGGGCCAACCATTCCTCAAACACAAATATCCATCGCAGACTGGAAGGAATATGTATGAATCTGTGTAAATCTATTCCCACTGGAAAATAACTTACCCTCCCCCGCTCAAAATGGGTCAGGGATAGTAACAATGTCTTTCACAAAAAAAGAAGACTTAAGGTCACCCAGCAACTTCCTAGGTTTGACACATATCCAACTATGTACAACTTTGAGCTTCCTGCAACTTAGATATCTCTTATTCCAGCTGCCACTGTGGCCAGTTAAGGACAGACTTCCATTGCCTCCACACTTCTCCTCATGCTCACTATGGGCTCCTCTTCCCTTCAGCTCTGGAACTTCCCTGGGACCCTACATAGCCCATGCTTGTGCACCCTCCAGGCTCTGGATGATGGTGATGAGTCTCGATTTACGAAGCTTCTTGGAGGACAGTTTATGGCGTCAAAGTTGCACTCAATCTTAACCAGCTTGATGATGATTATGCCCTGCCTCCCACCTTACTCTCTCTTCTCCTGATTCTACTTTCTGGGGAAACCAGGATAAGTATATGTTATGTTGGGGAAATTTGCTCAATTTCTCTAAATCTCATTATCTTTAAAATAGGGAAGAGAGAACTGTGCATAACTTTCTGGGTGGTTGGGTGAATCATTGAATCAGTAGATGTAAAGAGGGGTGGACAATCCTTGGCACATGGTAAGTACCTAGTAAGTGAGAGACAGTATAATTGGCTAAGTATCTATCAGGAGCCAGACACTGTGTTATCCATGTAATGATTTCCCTTTTTTCATTATGACAGCTTTGTAAGATTGATGCTACCTATTATTCCCTCTTTATTATTAAGAAAATGGATTCTGAGGAGCATGAAAGAATTACTTATGGTCAAAAAGGCAGAGCCAGGATCACACCTGGGGCTCTGGGAAGTGAATGGCTGCACTACCCTTCTTCTCCTACCCAAGTCCATTCCAGGTCTCCTGCCCCTATATTTCGGCCCTCCAGCTTGTCTGTGACTTTGGGAAATCATTTCAGAATCATGAGCTTCATGTTTTCACTTGTTTAATGAGAAAAGTGTCTAACTGATCTATTTCACAGGTTGTCATTATTTAAGTCAAAGTAAGTCAAAAGCTTAAAGAAAGTATCTGTAAACTTCAATGGTTATAAACATACAGCTTAGGGACTGTATCAGTTTATTCTAGCTCTGTTGATGGATAAACCTTATCATTTCACTAGTTGAAAACAATAAAGGATTATTTATCATTCATGTCAAGTCCTATTAGTAAGGACTGGGCTCACTCCAATAGGGACATAATTGATGGGCACTCTGGAAGTGTGGTTTCCAACTTTGCTTTGGGTGCCAGGATATGGAAGAGAGTTAAGGCACATCTGTTTCTTGTCCATTTTGCTTTCTGGAAATGAGCCAATGACTTGCATTCATCATTCCCCTGGTGAGAATGATCACAAGGGGGTCTGGGAAATGTAGTCCCTGGGTAGGCAGCTGCTTTCCAGGAGCAAGTCTGTGCTGGGGAAGAAAAGCTCAGATCTTTGGTGAACATTCAGCATCTCTGCCAAGGTTTTCAGATTCAGCATCCCTTTTACAGAAAGATGGAAACTAAGCCAAGAATGATGTTCTAGTGAGTTTTTTTTTTTTTCTGCTCTGACAAAAAGATCTGACCAGAACTATTTTAAAGGGGGAAAAGTTTATTTGAGGGCTCATGGTTTCAGAGATCTTAGTTCATAGAAGGCCGGCTCCATTCCTTGGGGCTCAAGGTGAGGAGCAAGTCCTTGCAGAGGAAGAAAAATGCAGATCTCCACTGGCCAGATACAAATATAGACCCCATAGCTCACCCCCAATTAACTTCCTCTCCAGCCACACCCCACCTGCCTCCAGTTACCACTCAGTTAATCCCACTAGGGATTACCTCACTGATTAGGATAAGGCTATAATCCAATCACTTCTCCTCTTGCATTGTCTCACACATGAGCTTTTGGGGGATACCATCTCTAAACGATAACAAATGATGATACCATTTACTCAGTCACAAACTTAACGACAGAGGAAAATCCTGAACATAGGTCTCTGATTCATGCCAACTGTCACTGTTGTGACCGCCATCTTCTTCGTTATCATTGGGAGGAAAGTCATGAGATAAACTCTTCTTTGCTTGCTTCTACCATAGAGTCCTGGTGAAAACAAGGTTGGGATGATGGTCTTCTTTTGTTTTTCTATAATATTTCCCAAGTTCTGATGATAGACTCGACGGAAGAAGGGTCAACAGAATGAGTCCCTGATGCCACTTTGGTTGAGAGCACTCTAGGGCAGTCCTCTCCTCTAGCTATGTGCAGTTGTTCTTTCATGCTATTTCAGACAGTGTGGCTTCTTTCCAGGATAGACTCAGAATGCTACAGGAATGCCCTCCACTCCCCAGGAAGGAAATTCCATAAGCTCCTCACCTCCATCTCTGACCACTCTTTCTCCTTTTTCCTGCATCCCTGGCTCTGCTGGGGAGTGGGTTCTGACTCTATCCACTGGATCACTGAAAAGGTCTATCATGATTCTCCATCTTCAAATTGCTACTATTTGCTTTCATCTCACAGGTGTTTCCTTTTTAAAAAGTTTTCCTTTGTTCTTTTTAGTTATACATGACATTAGAATGCATTTTGACATAGTATACATACATGGAGTATAACTTCCCTGTTTTGTGCTTGTACATGGTGTGGAGTTACACTATTTGTGTATTCATATATAAACATTGACAAGTTATGTCTGATTCACTCTACTGTCTTTTCCATTGCCATTTCCTTCCCTTACCCTGGCTTCTCTCTGTCCAATCTTGTGAACTCCCCTTCCCACCTGACTATTGTGAGTCAGCATCCACATATCAGAGAGAACATTTGACCTTTGGTTTTGGGGGGGATTGTCTTGTTTTGCTTAGCACAATAGAATCCAGTTCCATCCCTTTACCAGCAAATGCTAGAATTACATTCTTCTTTATTACTGAGTAATATTTCATTGTGTATATGCACATTTTCTTTATCCATTCATCTGTTGAAGGGCACCTAGGCTGAGTCCTTAGCTTAGCTATTGTGAATTGAGCTGCTATAAATGTTGGTGTATGCTGATTTTAAGTCCTTTGGGTATATACTGAAGAGTGCGATAACTGGGTCAAATGGTAGTTGCATTACAAGTTTTCTGAGGAATCTTTGTATTGCTTTCCAGAATGGTTGTACCAGTTTGCAGTCCCCCCAGAAATGAATGAGTGTACCTTTCCCCCCACATCCTCACCAACATTTATTCTTATTTGAATTCTTAATAATTTCCATTTTGACTAGAGTGAGATGAAATCTCAGTGTAGTTTTTTTTAATTTGCATTTCTCTGTCACTGTTGTGACATTCCTTGGGTCTCAAGGTGAGGAGCAAGTCTATGCTGGGGAAGAAAAATGTTAAACATTTTTCCATATATTTGTTGACTGTTAATATTTTTTTCTGTGAAGTGTCTGTTCAGTTCCTTTGCCCATTTTTTGATTGGGTTATCTGGGTTTTCTTTTTGGTGGTTGTTGTTAAGTTTTTTATATATTCTGGAGATTAATGCTCTATTTGAGGTGAAGGTGGCACAGATTTTCTCCCACTCTGTAGGCTCTCTCTTCACATCTAAATTGTTTTCTTTGCCTCATAGGCTTATCTGAGAAGAGCTTTGTGGCCTTTGGAGAACTGACCACAAGCTAATTTTCCTTTCTGTCAGCAGGACTTATATCAGTGCTGAATAGGCATGCTGGCTCTCTTGAGCTGATGAGTAACTTTGATTACCTTTTAGTCTTATATTATGGAAAATAATTGGTACTAAATAAACATGTTTGGATAGATAATTGATTTAAAAGAAGATATCTACAGCGGGTAAACATTAATAAATGGTTCTTGGGGGACGGTCATGATATCTTACAGGTTTGACAGCTTTTAGCTGAACCAATGGCTAAGACAGTCTATAAATGCCTATTAAGATTGACAGGTATGTGGGCTGGGGCTGTAGCTCAGTGGCAGAGCTCTTGCCTAGCAAGTGTGAGACACTGGGTTCAATCCTTAGCACCACACAAAAATAAACAAATAAAAGAAAGGCATTCCATCCATCTACAGAATATACATACAAAAAATTTTTTAAAAAAAGATTGGCAGGTAGAGGGTCTGGAATGGCAAATTATAACCCCCACAGTTCAATCAGAGAAGCAGGACCATTAGACTACGGCACAAAGGCTTTGTTAAAGGAATTTGACTTTACACAGGAGTTAGTTAAAAGGTTTATGTGAGGTTGCTGATTCTTTATCTGGTACTAGAATCTGAAGTCAGCAGGCAGGCCACTGGAAAGAGAAGATGAACATGAACTGGGAATTCAAGGGCACTGGAACCCACACAGGTGAACTAGAACCCTGGGCATAGACTACAGCCTTCATTGACTTCTCACTGCCTCCAAGTCTCCAGTTTTGGAGTTGGGCAGTGATGTGCACTAGAAGTTATCAACAGAGTCAACCACTCAGGGGCTGGATAAGTGGAAGGGAGAGATCTGGCAGGTGTTATGGTTTGGAAATGAGGTGTCCTCAAAAGCCTCTGTGTTAATGCTGGAATATTTAGAGGTGAACTGATTAGTTCATGAGAGCTGCCACCTCATCAGTCCATCCTAGGCTGAATGGACTCACTAGGTGGTAACTGAGGCAGGTGAGGCAGCTGGAGAAGGTGGGTCCCAGCGGGTGTGCCTGGGAAGTGCTCTGTGGCTTCGTCCTCTTTTCTTCTTTCTGTTTCCTGGCTGCCACAAGTGGAGCGTGCTCCTTCCCCATGCCCTTCCTCCATGATGTTCTGCCTCATCTTGGACCCTGAGCAATGAAGTGGACTGACTATGGACTGAACCTCTGAAACTATGAGCCAAAATAAACTTTTCCTCCTCTAAATTGCCCTAGTCAGATATTTTGGTCACAGCAATGAAAAACTAACACAGGCAAGAGCTGGGGGTGTGCTCCAACAAGGTGAGTAAGCAGGTGGGTGGCAGTCATCGTGAGGGCTGCAGCAGTGCCTGATGACCTAAGCATGAAAAGAATATGATTTGATTTCATTTCTGCCTTCTAGATCTCACACACCAAATGTGCCCTTTGGCCAATGAGAACTTAGGATTTCTGGGAAATGGTTCTAGTTTAGCTGAGTTGATTTGAGACAAACATACCACAATTTACTCCTTATGGACTTCTTATCCACATACAGCTATTTTAGCATACTTAATTTCCTGACAGACAATATCAAAAGCATTCATTCATTTAAGTAATACAATTATTTCTTACACAACTGAAGACAATTGTATCTCCTGAGAAGAAAATGCAAAGCCCCCATGGGGATAAAATTCATTCCATCTCTAGCTAAGTTACATCTCCCCATTAATATTATTTAACTTAAATACTGAGATAGAAGGTTAACCATTATTAACACATTAGATGGTAAGAAATTGAAAGAGACTAAAAGAGAAAAGAAGGGTTACTTTATATACAAATATATTATCAAAATAAAAATATATTCAGAATTATTACATTTCTTATTCTATAATTGTTTACATGGTGATACATTATTTATAAGTATCTTCTTGTACTTCTCATTCCATATTTATTTCTTTTGTTCTTTTTGGCTAATGATAGCTCCCTATCTGGTTGGGTGGCCCAAGCCCTTATTCCTGTCTGTGGTTTTCCACTACTTTTTTCCATTGTAATTATAATTCCATGCAAATAAATTCTACTAATTTAATTACAGGACCCAGGACAACTAAGAGGTAGCCTGTTATTTAGTTATGTCCCTCAAACAGATGTCCTAATCCCTGATACCTGTCATTGTGACCTTATTCAGAAATGGGTTCTTTGCAGAGGTCATCAAGTTAAGATGAGGTTGTTAGGGTGGGCCCTAATTTGATTGGTATTCTTATAGAAGAGGAAATTTGTATACAGACACACATGCACAGAGGAGCACACCATGTGAAGACAAAGGCACAGAGAGAAGATAGCTATATAATGATGGAGGCAGAGATTGGCGTGGTGCTCCGATAAATTAGGAAATTACTGGGATTATCAGAACCTGGGAGAGGCCAGGAAGGCTCCTTCCCCAGAGATTTTAGAACTTCTTCATTTCAGACATCAAGCCTCTAGAACTGTGAGAGAATAAATCTCTGTTGTATTAAGCCATTCTGTTTGTGGTGATTTATTTAGCATACTTGAGGGCTCTCCTGTAGGAGATCCTTTATATCTTTTATTATTTATAATATTTATATCATTACAAACTTTTTTACCACAACTTTTTAATATAATAACCAACCAGTCTCCCCTTGATAATCAGAATTAGTCACCCCGCCAGTAGTTATCGCTTTTTGGCCTGATTCACTGACATGAGGAGCCCAGTGTGGCTAGATGGCAGTATCAACTTGTCTTTTAATGGAACCAACACTTTGTATCCTGATAGAGATTACTCCTGGGAGATTAGGATTCCTGAAACAGCAGAACCTACAGTTGCAGGGACAGAAAGGAAAATTTCTATAGAAGGATATTAGGGTTAACATAGAGAGAATCTACTCTTATTTTCATTCCTTTGATTTAAAACTATGAATCTTGAATATGGGAGAAGTAGCATACCTTATTTAGATATCTTTTATTTTGGAGGATATTACAGAAGCCCTACCTTTCACCTAGCACTATAACTGAGCTTTCAAAAGGCCATTCCTCATTATATCAGGCAAGCTGCTTCAGCACTGTGGAAACGTGGTAATGCCGGTGAACTTTGTAAGCACGAACCCATTGCCATACTTTATTTGTGGCCAAAGGAATTCCTCAGTGTATAGTCAAGGTTCTCCAGAAGAACAGAACCAATAGAATGTATACAATTAAAAGGGGATTTATTAGATTGGCTTATAGAATCAAGGGATGGATAGTTCTTCAATGGCTGTCTGCAGGCTGGAGAGGTGGGGAGCCAATAGCTATTCTCCAAGAAGCTGGAGATTTCAGAATAAGAGGGACCAATGATGTTGCCCCAAGCCCCTGGAGAGTTTCTGGTGCAAGACCATAATTCAAAGGCTAAAGAACTTGGAGTCTAATGCCCATAGGGTGACAGGAGCCACAAAAAACACACTTGCTCAAGAAGAGTCCAGCGTGTGTGTGGGCATGAACTTCCCTCATCTGCTTTCTCATTTTGTCTAAGCTTCCAGCCTCTTGGATGGTGCCATCTATACCCAGAGTTCATCTGTTCTTAGTTTTCTGACCCACATGCCAATCTTCTCTGGAAAAACAACTCTCACAGACTCACCCAGAAGTATATGTTACCAATTTTTTAAACATCTCTCAATCCAGTCAAGTTGACAACCACAATTAATCATCACACTAGGCAAAAAGCAGAGCTACTTGGCATACCATAGCAATGACTAAGGCAAAGATCTACTGCTGGTGGGGTTAACAGAGAGCTGTGGGCATGAAAGGAAAATCACATTCAGAGAAAGTGATTATTTTAGTAAGAACAAACTGCTGCTCTTTCCTTGACTACAATGTCTGATCCCCCCAGGGAATGGTGCTGTATTTGAGGGCTCTATGTTGAGTGTCTAATGTTGGCAGACTGAACACAGCTGTGGCTGCAGTCATATCAAAGTGAGTACATGCCCATGCCAAGCCCATGCAAATCTTACATCCGTGCTGTCCTGGTCATTTTGTTCATGAACCCATTGAGTAAGGGCAAAGGTGTTTGGCAAATGAGGCTAACTAATTTTGTCCATAGGAAGGGTCATTTTATCCATCTGATTTTTATGATCTTTCTCTGCTGTGGTTGGTCTTCTAAGAGCATTCATGAGACAGATACTTTCATAGTTAGTGCTCAGAAAGTTATACCTACATACATACCTCTTTCTCCAAGCTATGTTGTCACAAATTTTTCCAGTTTGCTATTTACCCTCCTCCATCAGCCTATAATAATCCTGGTAAATGGCTGCAGGTGCCTTGCGGGAAAACTTGGAGGATTTATAGCATAACTTTTTGGTTGTGGAGCAGGGTCCTTCTTCAAGAAGACTTGGCCTCCTTCATTCATGGGGCCCTGGGATTGTGACTAGCTTTAATTGGAGAAGGAATTCAGTGGCCATGACTCCTTGTTGTGGTTACTAATAACAGACCTAGAACTTTTGAGCTTCTATGGATCAAGAAAGACTTTAGTAGATGGCTATCCATATTATTCTTACAATCTCCAAAGATTTCTGCTGTTGTTTTATTCAACATTTTTTTGTAGCTGTGACAAAAATACCTGACAGAAGGACTTAGATGAAGATAATTTCCTTTTGGCTCACCATTTCTCATGATGGAAGGATAACATGGAGGAAAGTAGTCCAGGACATGGCAACTATGAAGGGGTGGGAGGGAGAGAGAGAGGGAGAGAGATAGTTAGTTTTGCACAATAGGGACAAAATATAAATCCCAAAGGTATGCCCCCAGTGACCTATGTCCTCCAGCCACACCCCACACGCCTAGAGTTATCACCCAGTTAGTTAATTCATATCAGTGGATTAATTCACCGATTCATTTACAACTCTCAGAATCTAATTTTTTCTCCTTTGAAAATTCTTCTATTGTCTCACATGAAATTTTGGGAGGAACTTCAGATCTAAATAGTAAATAACCGCTGTTAATTACTGTAACCATGTCACCTTGTCTTAGGGGACTAAGTGCTACTGCTTGACCTCTACCACCAAGGATCACATTACTTCCTCAAATTTAAGGATCCCAGTTTGATGGAAGCAATTTCTATGGCCTTTTTGGAAGTACATAGAATAGTCCCTTTAGAAAAATTCAAGGATGCCAGAGCCCTGCTCAGAAATGTATTTCTCTTAATGATGGTGAAATGTGTGTGCTTTATTATAAAGAGTTCCTTACCTTTAACTCAGCTTCATCCCAGGAATAACACTACAATGGTCAAAGCTAGGAAATTTAAATTAATACACTACAATAGACTTTACTTAGATTTTGCTTTTTAAAAAATAATTCTCCAAAATTTTACTGCATGTACAGATTTTTATATGATCCCTACTAACAGTTCCATCACCCCAAAGAAGATTTCATGTACAATCCCTACGGAGTCACACCCTCCTTCAAACCCAACTCCTAGCAACCACTGTTCTCCATCACTACAATCTTGTCATTTTTAGGGATGTTATATAAATAAAATCATATTTTATTTATTTATAAATCATATTTTATTTATTATCACATGTAATCTTTTAAAATTGATTTACCTCTCATCAGAATAATACCCTTAAGGTCCATTGATGGTAGTATGCCCATCAATAATTTGTTTCTTTTTATTGCAGAGTTATATTCCATTATATGGACCTAGCAATTTAACTTCTGGGTACATATTTAAAGGAAATGAAATCAGTATGTTGAAGAAATATCTGCACTCCCATGTTCCTTGTAGCACTCTTCACAACAGCCAAGATATAAAATCAACCTGTGTTCATCAATGGATGAATGGATAAAGAAAATGTGATATGTACATATAAAAGGAATATTATTCAGCCTTAAATAGGATACGCTGTCCTTTGTGACAACATGGATGAACCTGGAGGACATTGAGTGGAATAAACCAGGGACAGAAATACAAATACTGAATGGTTCCACTTCTTGTGGAATCTAAAAATGTTCAACTCATACAAGGAGAGAGTAGAATACTTACCAGGAACTGAACTGGGTGGGACTGGGGGATGTTGATCAAAGATATAACATTTTGGTTAGATAGGAAGTTCAAGAGGTCTTTTGGACAATTTGGGGACTAGTTAATAACAATATTTTTTATTTTTGAAAATGGCTGACAGTAGATTTTAAGTGTTCTCACCACAAAAAAAAATATGTGAGGTAATGCATAGGTTAATTACCTTGACCTAATTATTCCACAGTGTAAACATATTTCAAAACAGCATGTTGTACAGGACAAATAAATACAATGTTTACTTGAACACAGGGACACAGAGTCCTTAATACTTTTATGTCTGGTCAGATCAAAAAGTCAATTCAGAAAAGCCAAGTCCAATCCAAAGAGCTCATTCTATATCAGACAGATGTGATTGGAGACACTGAATATTCAGGGCTGCATGCAAGAAGGGGCTCATTATAGGAATTTGACTTTATCCACATGTGGATGCTCTGTGAGAGATTATTACTCATGAATAAGGCACTAGATCCTGAAGCTAGCAGGTCAGGCAGACTGGGAAGGTGATCAGGAGGTGGGTGAAACAAAGACAATATGGAAGCTATACAGATGATCTAGAACCCATAAGTATGGACCCACATTAGTCTTTTGCCATCTAATTCTGCATCTTTGGTGATGGGTGTTCTATAGAAGAGGTTACTCTGTTTGTCATAGGACCTAAAACACTCCTGGCCCAGAAGCTGAAGATGCTCAAGTGGTGGTGGGTGGTGGGTTCTGGCAGAATCTGGAATTGCTGAAGGCTTGCTCCTCCCCTATGCCACCAAAGAGAGCCATAGGTAAGTGATGCGGTGCATAGGTTGTGACAGCACGTGGTATGCTGCCTCATTCTTCTGAGGATCAAAAGAATCTGGCTTCTGCTTTACTTCTTTGACTTCCAAATCTTACACAGAATGTCTCTGATGGGCCGTGCTAACCTGGGACTATGCAAGGAGATCTGGAAGCCAAGTTCAGAGCTTGTCAAGGTTGACACCCTACAAATCCACCTTAGTCACTGAGCTTGGGAAAACATTCCTCCCAGACTCCTCTGGTTTTGAAATGCTGACACCTTTAGAGACAGAGGGTTGCAAGGTATTTTTCAGCTGTGTCTCAGAATACAAACACATTGCTTCACCTTGCACTGATGCCGACATCTGAGTATCAAGCAATAAGACCCTATACCTGCCTGATATGGAGCCTTGGACTCAGGGCTTGAGATTGTCACAGGCCTGTTCTCCTCTAAGTCTTCCCACCCTGAAAGTCTTGCAAGATATTCTGATGTTTATGCAAAACATTCCTGTTTTGTTTAAACTTTAAAAATTACTTTCACTTATATTTTCTCATTTGGTTTTCACAGAAACTGGAGCCAAGAGAGATTAGATTGGTTTAAGTCATCTCCAGAAAGGCAAGGCACCATGAGAGTCCTGAGTCAGGGATTCAAGGTCATCAGCTAAGGACTAAGAGCCTTTGTGCTGTCATTATTTATGTCCTTGGCAACTTGAACAGGAATTGTCAGAACAGGAACTAATCATGTTAATTGGTCACCACTTTGACTGCTTGGATACCAGTTATGTTTTTAGCACAAATCTCAGAAGTCCTCAACAAGTGGTTGGGTCCCATGAAGAGTTATTTTAAAATATAAGTTTCAGATGCAAGCTTGGAATGGGAAGTTGTATGGTGGTGTGTGTTTCTGATTTTTATTACCTTCACTCGAAAGTGACTATTCCTATCTTTGACACTTAGGGTAATTCCAGAAAGTGATTATTCATCTTTGCTGAGCTAATGGGCTGATGTAGTTAAGTGATGTGCCAACACTAAAGGCCTTAAAACTAGAGTCAAATCACATGTTGACATTAATTCAGGGGATGATTTATCTTGGTACTTACAATTTGTAGCTAAGGTCCTATTGCGCTGTGCACAGCAAAACTATATCCATATTAAATTAGGTGGTCCAGAGGAATATTTCACTCTCAATCTTGTTATAATAAGTTTAAGAAGTTCTCAAGGAACCGCTTGGTTCTTCTCCCAGAAACAGCCACTTTATATAAGGGAAATGCTGATGATGGGCTTGCACTGTGGGTGTGTAGGAAGAAGAGAGGTGAAGTGGCCAAGCCCATTGGACTTCTTCCTCCTGGGCCAGGACTCTCTATTAACCCCATTCTTTTGCATTGCTAATATGCCAACAACTAAACTAGTTTCTCAAATCAAATACTAAAATAAAAATGGTCTCCAAATTCCAGCTCTTGGAAGAGAAAAGATGTATTTATACACGTCATTAATGTTCTCTTTTGAATTCAGAAAACTATTTTCCCCCCATTGGCTAATTTGTTTTCCAGCAGATGGACTCAGTTCTTTTTCGTGGCCAACCCTTGCCAAATACGTCAGCAGCGTGCAGAATGTCTTTAGCTGGATGAGGTTAAGTTGTAAAAAGACAAATATGCACTCTAGTTTCCCAATGGCATAGACTTTGCCTCTTGACATTTCTTACGATTAACAGTGTCTTGCACATGGGAAGTGCTTAGTATTTGTGGCTAAAAGTGATAAAAAAGAGAGGAGGCTTTCCAACTCAATCATAGAGTAGTATGATATACTTATTTACTGGTACTGCTTTGATATTTAAAAAACAGATTTCTGAAAACAACTCTTCCAAGGGTTAATATTTGTTTAAGCTACTCTTTTCCTGGATACACGATTTTCGTCTTTTGTTGAAATTCATGACATTCTGAAAAGGAGGATGGGTGAAAAATAAGAAATGAATAAGAATGTGTTTATTGAGTTCATACTATATCCTGATTACCACTTAAGGTATACCCAAGGAATAGAGAGAATAAGACATGATCTATGCTCTCAAGGATTCATGGTCCATTTGAGAAGAGATTACACAGAGTCTTTTATGGGAGTACACAGTGCCATTCAAGCATGTGGTGATTAAGGAGGTTGGTGTGCTTAGGGAGGCTCTCTAGGGGAGATAGATTCTGAGCCAGGCCCTGGAACAGCATAGTATTTTCATAAGGTTCAGACAGAGTTTGAAGGAAAGAAACAGGGCTCCCTGGGCTGGCAGGATCTACAGTAGCTCACCAGTTTAAAGAGAGAAATGACATAAGTTCACATGGTTGTGTTGGTGGAATCCCCTCTCATTTATGACTTTTCTTCCAGCAATAGGCTCATTTTGCTCCAGGGTTGATCTTGACCACAGCAGTTATATCTCTTGACACACCCTATTTAGCAGGTGCTCTTTCTATTTCTAAGTCAAGGGTACTTCTGTACTTAGTCTTTTCCTTTCCTCTCATCCTGCTGTGTCTGGTCAGTATGTTACTTTAATTCTTCAATATGTTATCCAATTTTTCTGCTCAAACCCTCCAAACCTAGGCAGCCTCTGTTCCTAGGAACTAAACCCTGTTATCTACAATACCAGCTGCTGGTAGTTACCTTCTCTAAACCAGAGAAGCTTCCAGGGGTCACGCTATTAATCTGAATGCTTGCACTGCACTTCCTAAGACTATTGTCCTCCTGAGTTTTTTAGGATCCATCCTGTGTAGACCTGGCTTATGGTAACTCGGTGGGTAATATGGACCAACAATTGTGTGCTCTGTGATTTTGCTTTTCCTTCGGAATAATCTGTGGAGGTACCAAAAACATACATTGGCAAAAGGACAATCTTTAGAATAAAGAGTGTTGTGAAATTGGATATCTACCTTCAGGAGAATGAAACTAGACTCTTATATTTCACCAGTTACAAAACCCAACTTGAAATGGGTTAAAGACTGAATATAAGACCTGAAACTATGAAATTATTAGAAGAAAACATAGGGGAAGCACTTCAGGACATTGGGATGGGCAAGAATTTTTAAAATAAGATTTCTAAGACACAGGAACCTAAAACAAAAAGTAGACAAATGGGTTTATAACAAACTTAAAAAGCTTCTTCACAGCAAAGGAGTCAACAGAGTGAAGAGACAACCTATAGATTGGGATAAAGCACTTGGAAACTATACATGGGAGAAGGGATTAATATCCAGACTACATAGGATCTCAAACAACTCACTACAAAACAACAACAATAATAATCATCCTATAAAAATGGAAGAAGACATTTCTCAAAAGAAGATATATAAATAGCTAATAGGTATATGAAAAAATGCTCAGCTTAACTAATCATCAGCAAGAATAGCTATTATCAAAAAGGCTAAAATGATAAGTGCTGGTGAGGTGCACTTATTAGTTAATTACATTAAATACATTAATTATTATAGCTGTTGTAGAAAAAAAGTATGAGGTTTCTTCAAAAAATTAAAAAAAGAACAACTAATATGATCTAGCAACCCTACTACTGAGTATATATATTCAAATGAAGTCAGTCTGTTGAAGGACATCTCTACTCCCAGGTTCATTTCAGCACTATCCACAACAGCTTAGCAATGAAAACAACCTTGGTGTCCATCAACTGATGAATAAAAAAAGCAAATGTGGTCCGTATGTGTGGTGGACTACTTATTCAGCCATAAAACAATGAAATACTGTCATTTGTGTTGATCTGGTTAGAACTGGAGATCAAATGAAATAATCCAGTCATAGAAATGCAAGGACCACATGATCTCATTCATATGTGGAACCTAAAAAGATCAAGACCTTTAGGCCAGAATGGTGGTTACCAGGAGTGAGGAGGGAGGAATGGGAAGAAGCTGATCAATGGGTACCAAGTTGTAGTTAGAATGAAGTGATGATTTTTGGTGTTTTATGGTACAGTAAGGTGGCTATGGATAATGATAAGGCATTGTATATTTCAAAAAGCCAGAAGAAGGGATTTTGAATGTTTTCATCATAAAGAAATGGTGAGAATATAGGTAAGTTTAATCTGGTTTAGACATCATGCAATATATACATGCATTGAAGCATCACATGGCATACCATAAATATGTACAATTTTTAGGTCTCTCTCTCTCTCTGTCTCAGCCAGTCACTTATCAAAGCATACAGATCTAGTGGTTGCTGTGTTTGGATCTTGGGTATCCCCTAAAGGCCCATGTGCTAAGGCTTGTTCCTCAGGGTAGTGCTATTGGGAGGAGGTGGGAAATTGAAGAGGTTGGGTGTTTTAGTCAGCTTTTTCGCTGCTGTGACTAAGAGGATCTGACTAGCACAATTATAGAGGTGGAAAAGTTTATTTGAGGACTCACAGTTTCAGAGGCTCCATTCCCCGGGGGAAAAGGTAAGGCTGAACATCATGGCAGAAGAGTATGGCGGAAGGAAGCAGGTCACATCATGATCAAGCAGCAGAGGGAGAGACTCCACTGGCCAGATACAAATACACATACCCAAAGCCACACCCCAATCCCCTCCTCCTCCAGCCACACCCAGCACTTCAGTTACCACTCAGTTAATCCCTACCAGGGGATTAATTCACTGACTGGGTTAAGACTCTCACAACCCAATCATTTCTCCTCTGAACCTTCTTGCATTGTCTCACATGAGCTTCCAGGGGATACCACATCTAAACCATAACAGTGAGGTATAATGGAAGGCTTGATGTCATCAGGGGAATCCCTCAGAGGGGACCAGGGTTTGTTCTTTCTCCCCTCCCCTCCTCTCTCAGCCTCTTCTCCCCTCCCCTCCCTCCCCTCCCCAGTCCCCTCTCCTCTTCTCTCTTCCTGGCCATAAAGTCGATAGCTGGCTCTACCACACTGCTGCCCACCACGTGTGCTGCCTTACCATAGGCTCAGAAGTGACAGGGCTAACCAACCATGAACTGGAACCTCCAGAACTGGGAGCCAAAATGAGCCTTTTCTCTTTAGTTATTTGTCACAGTAATGGAAAGCTGACTGACAGAGTGGCAGAACTGGAGTCTCAGCCCTCCTCCGATTCAGAAGCCCGGCCTCCATCAGGCAGACCTCCATGGGAGGCCACAGCCTCGTGTCTGCAGAGTCCTCACTGAGATCAGTCTGCTGTTCTCTCACTTGTCCGTCTCTGATGCTTTTGGGAACTCAATTCCTAACATGAGAATTTCTTTAGTGTTTTGAAAAACTATTTATATGGAAAGAGCCTCACGCATAAAATATATAATTATATTACAATACAAAGAGAATTACACATCCTAGCCTCTGTAAGCAAATTCACATGTTGGAGACTTCAGATAGGCCCTGCCAGAGGTTGTAATCACACAAGTGGTAAATGTTCTTTGGAGTCACTGTGTGCTATACTATAAAAATAACCTCAACTTGGAGAAGATTGAACCTTGTTTGTGGAAGTTCATAACTGATTCAATATGTAATAGCAAATGCTATTTACTAATTCTTTCTCCTTTCCTTGTGTCACTGGCTTTAGTTCAACACAGCAGGAATAGGTCAAAGTTGGACTTCTGAGGTATAAGTTGAGACCATCGCAGATTTGGGCAGGTGCCGAGGTTTGGTTGAAGTATCTGGAATATGTTCACTTCAGTCCTGGAACGGTCCGTGCAGCCAAAGCCAACAGCTGCCAGCCCAGTTGCAATGATTGCTGCTGGCCTGACTTTATCACCAGAAGGACAGATGTTCCCTTCCTGGCCAACTAACAAGCCCTCCTAATGTGCCAGGTGGCAGAGAAACAGCAGCTATAGTCTCGGATCCTAAGGATTGAGGGTCACAGTGAGGAGGTAGGACTAATATACTTGGCACAAAGGGAGCAAGCCAAGGTCTAGGTTTGAGAATGTTGGAGGGACTCAGTAGAAGGAGGAGACTCTGGCTTGAAGTGGGACAAGGAGGAAGATGAAGCAGGCCCTGGACGGATGGGAGCAGTTTGCAAAGTTGGAAGCGATCTACACCACCCTGGTGGATGCTGAAGAAACCTGGGCTGGGAGAGAGAAGATCAAGAGGTAGCAAAGAGCAAAATGCTGGCTGACTCTGAAGGTCGATAGAAGGTCGTGGGGGAAATGCCAACCACTTCTTACTTTCTAAATGGATGGCCTTGGGGAGACCTTGGGGATGCAAGTGGCAAAGAAGCCAAGGATACGGAAAGATCTTCTGGACAGAGGCAATGGCATAGCTTGTCATTGAGGCTCTAGAAAGGTGCTGCTAGATGCATCTGGCTCTTTTTTTTTTTTTTTTGCATTTATTAAATCATTATTTATTTACTGGCCTTGTCTGGCTTTGCTTTAAGTTCTAGTTTCCAGAGCTACAAGGTGAATCCAAAGGTACATTGTTGGGAGATGGGTCTGTGGCAATCCCTGGTGTTTGACCACCAGCGTTCAGGGGAGTCAATTGTGTGTGTGTGTGTGTGTGTGTACGTGCACGTATGTGTTTTGGGTAGAGGAGCTGTCCTAAGGAGACACACCCACTAACCTTAAGCCTATGGAAATCAGGGATAGATGAAGCACTGGCAAAACTATTGGCCAACCGAGTCCCCATGGCAGAGCATGAAGAAAGACTTCCAGATTCTCTGTTAATGGTGACATCGCCAAAAATCACCCTCTCAGATGTTAGGCTGGGCCCTCCTCTGACTCAGGCTTGCTCCTCACTCCCTTTTGCCTGGACTGATTGGAACCATGTGAGGAATCAATCCACTGCAAATTAGTAGCAGGGAATGCTCTGAGAGGCAAGGAGGGCCACAGAGGCTGTGTTTTGTAAAGCCCTTGAGGTCTGTGATCTCCACCATCGATATTGTTGTTGTTCCATTTGTCACTTTGGGCTTGGCCTCCTAACTCCCACCTTTTCTCCCAGTCTTCATTCTTGCTTGAGGTGCCCCTGAGAAGGGCTTGGCATGATCCTGGCATGACACTGTGGAAATGCAGGGTGATGGTGTTAAAGAAGTGGGCACTGGAGCATGTGGATTGGAGGTGCCACTTTGGCTCTGCCACTCACTCTGTGACCTTGATCCCTCTAAGCCTCAGTTTCCCCCTTTTTTTGTGGTCGTGGGGATTGAACCCAGGGCCTTGTGCATGCAAGACAAGCACTCTACCAACTGAGCTATCTCCCCAGCCCTCAGTTTCCCCTTTTGATAAGAATCTGTGAGCCATGGGACTTGTTCTGAGATTTCAGTAAGGTATTCAACACTCATCTGCGTCTGTTTGGTCCTATGCTGGCTTCCTATTATTCTACCTGGGGCAGTTTGGAAGGTGAAGCCCTGAGCCAGGTATGCCCCTGGAGCCATGTTGGATCTGGGGTGCTACCCAGCACCCTGAGCATGAATATCAAAGTCAAACCAGACTGTTGAGATGAACAAAGAGAAGCAACTCTTTTCCTCTGCACATTTGCTGGTTGGCACTCCATCTTGCAAAGGGGAATTTAATTTTAAGTATTAGATAGCTTTGTTCAGACCATTCCCGCATCCTCATAGACTTATGACCAGAAGAGGATGGAGGAATGACCAAGCTACTCTCCCACAGAAAGTGTTTACACTTTCCTTTCCATTTCATATTCTGCCCTCTCAGTCATCCTAAATGTTTATTTAACAATGCTCAAAGACCTTTTAAGTTCCCTTAGTTGAATGTTTGCTAAACATTCTGTCACTTCTACTTCTACTGATAATTTCCTGCTTGCTGCAGAATTGCCCATGCTTACGCACTGTCTGGAAACTCTTAATAGAATGACTAATGGCTCAGTCTCCCAGTGATGGGCTTCCCACACACTTGTGGGGAGCCCATGAGGTCAGGATGCTCTTTGGGTCAGAGAAAATGAAGAGGGACCCTGATGTTGGGAAGTTACTTAGAATTCGAGAGCTTCTAAGACTTGTGGTCCCAAATGTCCAATGGATACTGATGATTGTCAGAATCCCAGGCAACAGAAATGTGGTTCATCCTTTGGTTTGGCTTCAAAGTCCTGCACAGAGTTTCTTCATTGTGAGGTGGAAGCAGGCAATGAAGGGACAAAACCAGATGCCAGGGGTTGGTTCAGCTCATTTCTGGCACATAAATTACAGAATGCCAAAGCGCAGAAACTGGCTGCTTCCCAGACCACAGGCTAAATTTTCAACGAAACTCCAAGCCCAGCTCATCTTCTGTGGGATTTTTTTCTTCCCCTGGTAGCCGTAGATGTATAGCTACCCAAAGAGACAAGTTGGAGAGTACTTCCATATGTGGCTATGCAGCTTGAGGAGGTGACAGTCACTTTGTAGTCTAAGTGTATGGATGCTGACACCCTGGAAACGGAAGGCAGTATGGCTGCAGCCTTTGATTATCTGGGCTCTTCTCCCAGAATATACAGAGGTTCTTCCCACCTAGTTCCCCAGGTGGGGACTTGTATAGTGACATGTTAGATATAGACCCAGAAACAAGTTATGCAGCTTCTGCCAAAGAACCGGAGTAAGGGCTCTCAAGGAGGAACCCCCACACTACAGTAGCACCTAATATACTCCATCACACCTACTTAGATGCAGCAATTCCAGATGAAAAGCTGCTCAGACCTTTGACACATAAGCGTGGAGTCCATTCATTCACAAGAAGTATATCTTGAAAAATTCAGCATATATGTATATACTTCTTCCCTTCAAAGCTCATAGTCCTAGTGGAAATTGCATAACTACCAATAAAGGGCTACATCAAGACTCCAAGTTCCTCTTCTAAGGAGAGCAAACAGCAAGAAATATATTTCAAGGATAGAGGGAGAAGAGTATCAGCTGGAGTGGTTTGGGAACACTTCCTGGAAGAGGTGGATCTTCACATGCTGCTTGGAGAACGGGTTGGATTGAATGGGTGTGGAGGCTGAGGGAGCAGTGTTCCTCCATGTAATGAACGGGTGTGAGGATGGGTAGGTTGGAGGCATGTGAGCATTGGTCTGGTGGGGAATGTTCAGGGTTCTGCAAGCATGCTTTGCCAAGACCACTTTTTTTTTTGCCAAGTGATGGGAGACACACTGAGATAAGTCAAGTGGGGCCAGACTGGAAAGGATTTGATCCAGGGGGACAGTTGGAATATTTTTTTTCTAGGAAACATAGGCTTCATAGTGGGACATGTTTATAAAATGAGAAGGGTGCTACAGAGCGGCTCCCATCTCTAGCCCCTCCACTCGAGAGCCCCTCCCAGCTTAAGAAGGCCTTGGGAGGCCCTAATGGGAAACCCCTGACTGGGAGAATTAGTGATTCTTGGTTTAGTCACCCCACCTCTGTTCTTCCCCCAGCCAAGTTCCTTTCTCTCTGGACCACGGTAGCCCCATCCACAGGGACAGGGGATGACTCTCTTTCCCTGGAGGCACAGCAAAGTCTCCAACAATGACCAGTGCACAATAGGTGAAAGAGGTCAAATTCCCGCCCCTGCCACCTCTCATTGTTGATGGTTGGCTGCTTCTGAATAGCTGGCTAATGCTGGCATTTCCTGTGCTCTGCAAAGGTCTTTCCTGACCACCGTGGGGGTGGGGAACCAGGTGGGAAGAACCTCTATATATTCTGGGTGAAGAGCCTGGATAATCAAGGGCTGCAGCCACACTGCCTTCTCTTCCCAGGGTGTCAGCATCCAGTGGCATGTTCCTTGGATGGAACAGAGGAAATATTTGAAATGATGTTGCCTGAGATGGCTACAATGTGTTATTTCCGACCCAAAGACCTCTGCTAGTTTTGGGAGCTGGGCTTCCATGCCATTCAGCTTTAATGAAGGCCTTTGCTCCCCAGTGTAAGCCTTTGGAGAGCTTGACTTTTCCTGACCAGGCCGAGGCTGTTCTGGGAATGGACTGACCCCAGGGCTTCTTTCTTCTTTGAGCCTTCTTGTCACACTCTTATTCTCAATCTAAGAAAAGTGATGATAGACAAGAGGGACGGACACATCCTGCCTCCATTCAGCCTGTCAAGTAACAAAGCCATCTGCTCTCAATTATGGCTCTCGAGGCTGAGCAATGAATTGACAGGGCTAACTTCCTAAATTGATAGGAAACCCCCATCAATCTGTAACTTCTCCAGAAAACCATCACTCATCTCCTTATCTGGGTGGGTGAGCCCGTCATGTTCCACAGATCTTGGATGGTGACGGTCATCTGGTAAACCCACACCCTGCAAAGTGGGAGCAGAAAAAATGTTTCTGTTCCAGTAGCATTCGGTTCTGACTCAGGAGGCTCATTTTAAAACCCATGAGGATTTGGTGTTCCAAAAAACGGGGATTTAGTCAGCAGTGCCAATCATATTGTTTTATGTGACTGTGGCATGCAGCAGGGATTCGGGTGCAGCCAAATGTAATACCATTTCAGGGCTCCAAGGTGTTTAGCCTTACAACATTTGTTGGGGTTTGGGACTGAGCCCCTGTTGTGTGTGGAAGTTCCTAGAAGTGAGAGTCTTTTCTTGTCTCCTTGAGTTAGGAGGCTTCTAAGTTCCCTGGAGAATGATATTTAAATTTCTCCCTTGATGACTTTCAACCAGATCACAGGGGTAGTTAGCAATTCTTTTTCTTTCCTAGTAGAAAGAAAAGCTTTCACAGCCTGAGTAACTGTTTGTTGTATCAAAGAATTGTGGACTTTCAGAGTTGGAATTCATTTTAGAAGTCTTCATGATTTACCCCCAGGACCTTTACCTGAGGACACTGAGGCCCAGGGGGTAGATGTATCCATAGTCACATTGCTAATGAATGAGCAGAGGGAATGGAGAAGATGATCCATCTCCTGACTTCTAGGCCAGCATTCCCTCCACCTACTGCATTTCATTTCCTGCATGTTTTGATCTTAATCAGTGCTAGCAAAGATGTGGGAATTCTTTCTCTTGGGCTCTGGCAATGTAGGAGCTCTCTCTCTCTCTCTCTCTCACACACACACACACACACACACACACACACACAGAGAGAGAGAGAGAGAGAGAGAGAGAGAGAGAGAGATTTCTGATGGGAAGAAGGGTTGAAAACAGAAATGTTTAGATGGGGTAGATGCCTGGCCCAGCCCTGGCCTATGAAACCAGAATGTCCCGTGGTGGAACCCAGTTTGGGGCATGCTTTAGAAGCTCTATGGTAATTCTGAAGTACAGCCAGGCTGGAGGACCATGGTGTCATTAATGCTATCTGTGGAACTACCAGGGCTGTCATGCTGTTCCAGGGGAGGTGATTGTCAACTGATGGCTTTTATATGGTGGCTCAAGGGGAAGAATGGTTGCTGATAGGGAAAGATCCGGGCAGTAGGGGAGACCGGATGCCATTAGAATGTGAATTATTTGAGGATGAGAAATTCCTTTTATGACATTCTCAGCACAGAGCACAGCACATCAGCCTCTTGACTGCCTATTAAATGAACTGACCATGGTGCAGAAGGCTGTGCCCAGCGCAGCAGGAACCGTCTCCAGCCTGCATTATGGATGGCGCCCATTCCAGCTCAAGCGATTTAGCTAAATTTAACAGATGCTCATGGAACTTCTGCCAAATGCATCCCTGGTTCTGAGGGCCAACACATCTGGGATAGTCAAAAGCCCTGGCCTCAAGTTTCTCTACTCTGGAGAGAGAGGTTTCCTACTGCCAGGGCTCCTGGAAAATTCTCGAACTGGCTCCCGAAGTACTGGGCTCTGAATCTCAGGAGCAAACCCCAATCTTCTCTGTTCCTCCCTTGGCTCTATGAAGCTTTCCTGTAGGTCTAACTGTGTGCGTGTGTGTTTGGCAGAGTACTTTCTAAAGCAGCCTGGAGCTCTCATTCACTTTTCTTGGCCTTTTAATGCTGATTAATATTTTCAGAGTGATGATCTCATCATGGAAATGAATTGCTCTGTAGAACAAGAAGGTAAAGTGGCCAAAAATCAATTCATTGATCCATCAATCTGGGGGTTGTCAATGATATTTCCATGAAGCATAGAAAATGGGAAAATACTTAAATTCTCAGGTAGGTGACTCAAAGAGATGGAAGAATTCAGCATGAAAAGAATGCAAGTCCCCTGGATGGAGGGGAGGCTGGGAGAATTTCAGAGCTTTCACAATAGCAGAGTTCAGAAACGTTGACCTTTCAGAAAATGATAAAAGCTCTTGCCTCAGGACAGTAAAAGGGGAGTTGACACAGACTTTGACTAGAGAAATGAGAACCATGTTCCAGATGATCCTGTGTCTAAGTCGGAGATTCAAATGTTTAGGCAAGAATAAAACCAAGACCTGGAGAAGAAAATTATTTTCTCTGTAAGAATTAAAAAAGAACAACAAAAAAACATGATTTCTACATGAGGAAGATTGTAATTGCCTAAATTAACCATACCCCAGGTGTCTGGTTAGTTTCATTTCTGAAAGCTTCAAACTCCCCTCCCCCATGGCTGACCCCAAACCTGGAGAACCCCCCTTAGGAACAGGTCCTGTAGTAAGCCTTGCACATCTTGCCAGGGTCCCAGGGCTCCTCTAAGGGTGGATCCTGCGAATGGTCTTGCCTTGCTTCTGGGCTGGCCCTCAGCAGGCCCACAGAGTTCTCCCTGGGGGGCTGGGGAGCACACACCTCCCTCCCACTCAGGAGCTACCTGGAAGAGCTCTGGCTCTGTCACAGCCACCATCAAATCATCCCTGACGTTTGTCTAATCTCTTCAGAGTTTGCAAAGCGCTTATCCTGAATCATCTCATTAATTCCTCATAGCAACCCTGAGCAAAAGGCCATGTGTTAATTATGCTGAGTCCACAGGCATTTATGGAGAAGTGTCTCTGTGCATGCCAGGCTGTGCCAGACCCAGCTAGGGGAGAAGTAGACAGGAAGCTCTCAGAGAGCAGGTCCCTGAATATTGGTCAGAAGTAGTAGAGTACTGGGCTTGCTTCTCCTCAGGAGGCAGCCTCAATGGGGTTGGGGAAGCTGGGCTGCCCACCCTTCTAGATGGCCAAGCCTTAGGGGCATTTGGGAGAGAAAGGAGGAAGCATCTTAGAAGTTCAGAATCTTCAGGGGATGATGCATCATGCTTGAAGCTCTTTTTTTTGCAAACAGCATTGCAGGAGATTCTTGGTCTCACAGTTGGCGGCAGAATTGCCAGGCCCAGCACTCTGTCTGTGTGAAGCTCTGCAGGGCAGTCCTGAGGGAAGAGCATGTGATGACTAACGGATACATGTCCCAGCAGATGGGCTGGTGGGCCTGGCCCAGGCTGGCTTCTTGCTGACACAACACAGGCTCACATCTCAGGCTGGCTCGGGGAGGAGGTGGTAGGGCGCAGGATCCTCCTTAGGTGGCCACTCTGAAGCTTCTCTCAATTCATTCAGAAGGATCCTCATCTAGTTGGGTGCTGATCAAACAGGAAATAGGTGATCAAATGTATTGCTGTGTTGGCGGGAAAGGGGGTGAAGAGCAGAGCAGTAGGGTGATATGGACACTGAGATGCAGGACAAGGAGCTGATCCCTGGAGGGGCTACAGTAGAACACACCTGGGGAGGGAGAAGCCCCAGACTTGGAGGCAAGAAGTTAAAGTTCTCACTCTGTCACTTGAGGGCTCTTTCATGTGAGGCAAATTTCAGAATATCCTTGTGTTACATCTTTCTACCCACATGGTGGATGCAATAATATCTTCAACTTGACCTCCTATCACACAGGGTCACTGTGGGATCAAATGAGATCACATCATGTAAATAATTTGACACAGTGAAAAATGTGTAATCATAAGTGTGTAGCCATAAGTGCTTCTACCCAAGGGCTAGCAGTGGGTGATATGTGGGCTAAGTGGTTTGATCATCAAGTTCAGTGCTGTCTAGGATCTGGTCATGTCTTCTCAAGAGTTTTTCCCAATGACCACTTCCTTCCGTATTATGCCTGGTACCCTCAGCTCTTTTTCTATCTCTAACACCATAGCATCCTAGACTCTGGAGACAGTAGACCTGCCAATCAATTCCTACTGTACGATTTCAAAGAGGGCACTGATGACTGCCGAGACTCTTCATAGTTGAGGACATTGATAAGGCTGTCTGTTTTCAAGGGCTCAAGTGAAATACTGTATGAGAAAGTGCTGGGAAACTTACAAATGTCAGTTTTTATCATTGCTCTTGACAGTTACTCATCCTCAAAACCAGCGTGGAATTGCCAGTGTGACCCCTTCTTTAAGCCATTCTCTAGACTGTGTGGTGGGTGCTTTTCTCCATCTGTCTTCTATAGTTTGGATCTAGAATGTTTCTCAAGGGTCCCCGTGTTGAAGACTTGGTCCCCGGCTTGATGTTATGAGGAGGCGGTAGAAACTTTGAGGTGGGCCTAATGGGAGATTTTTAGGTCATTTGGGGCATGTTCTTGAAAGGGATAACGAGACCTCAGTCCATCTCTTTCTCTCTCTCTCTCTCTTTAGCTTTTCATCTAGTAGGTGAGTGATTTTCTTTTACCATGTTCTTCTGCCATGATGTACTTCCTTACCACAGGCTCAAAGCAATGGAACCAACAGATCTTGGACTGAAACCTCCCAAACTGTGGGCCAAATCAAAAC
The DNA here is from genome assembly GCF_001458135.2 of Marmota marmota marmota. NCBI lineage: Eukaryota > Metazoa > Chordata > Mammalia > Rodentia > Sciuridae > Marmota > Marmota marmota. The sequence goes on along the minus strand of NW_026000225.1, from coordinate 1,352,449 downwards.
TTTACTCTTGGGGCTGGGATTGTGGCTCAGCGGTAAGCCCTAGCCTAGCATGGGCGGGACCCAAGTTCGATTCTCAGCACCACATAGAAATAAAGGCTTTGTGTTGTGTCCATCTACAAAAAAGATTCTCTCTCTCTCTCTTTCTATCTTTAAAAAAAACTTTACTCTCCATAAGTAGCTTATCTCAGGTGTTTTGTTATAGTAATGGAAAGCTGAGCAACACAGTGTCCATCTTCCACCTTTCTCCCACTTGCCTTTCCCTTTACATTCGAAAATTTCAGCGGCACAGCATTGTGGATTTAGAACTCAGAGTTAGAGCCAAGGATAAGGGGGTGCTCTAGCTTTTTAAGGATTTCTTAGCTCTTCAGGATTGTGCTATAACACAACCTCCATGAATATACACAGGAGCACCCACTATTCAGTGAGTCAGGAGAGGAGACTCCCCAAAGAGAACTGAATGATAGACATTTACCAAAGAAAATAAGCCAAACTCAGAATTTGCTCTTCTCCTGTGATCTTCTGGAGCCTGGGGGCTGGAGCTCTCATAGAGCTCTTTCCTATTGTCCACTGACTTTCCTTCTAAAGGATCCTGAGGGCATCACAAGGCCAGACCTTAAATTAAACCACAGAGCCATTGTTACAAAAATGACATGGTGCTGGCACCAAAACAAACATGAAGACCAATGGTACAGAGTAGAAGACACAGAGACAAACCCATAAATATGGTTACCTCATACTAGACAAAGGCACCATAAACATACATTGGAGAAAAGATAGCCTCTTCAGCAAATAGTGCTGGGAAAACTGGAAATCCCTATGTAGTGAAATGAAATTGAACCCCTATCCCTCACCCTGCCCAAAACTCAACTCAAAGTGGTCAAGAACCTAGGCATTAGATCAGATACCCTGTACCTTCTAGAAGAAAAAGTAAGCCCAACTCTCCATCATGTTGGCTTAGTAGCTGAATTTCTCAACGAGACTCCTAAGGCACAAGAATAAAATCAAGAACCAATAAATGGAACAGTATCAAATTAAAAAGCTTCTCCACAGCAAAGGAAACAATCAAGAACATAAAGAGGACTGGGCGTGGTGGCACACACCTGTAATTCCAAGTGGCTCAAGAGGCTGAGACAGGAGGATCACGAGTTCAAAGCCAGCTTCAGCAAAAACTAGGCACTAAGCAACTCAGTGAGACTCTGTCTCTAAATACAATACAAAATAAGGCTGGGGATGTGGCTCAGTGGTTGAATGCCCCTGAGTTCAATACCTGGTACCAGCCCCTACACACACAAGAACATGAAGAGAGAGCCTACAGAATGTGAGAAAATATTTGCCACCTGCACCTCAGATAGAACATTAATCTCCAGGATATATAAAGAATTCAAAAAACTTAATACCAGAAAAACAAATAACCCCCAAAATGGACAAAGGAACTGAATAAATATTTCACTGAAGAAGAAATATGATCCATCAACATATATATGAAAAAAATATTCAACATCTCTTACAGAGAAATGCAAATTAAAACTACACAGAGATTTCATTTTATTCCAATCAGAATGGCAATTTTCGAGAATTCAAGTAACAGTAAATGTTGGTGAGGTTGTGGGGAAAATGTACACTCATACATTGCTGGGGGGACTGCAAACTGGTGCAACCATTCTGGAAAGCAATATGGAGATTCCTCAGACAACTTGGAATGGAGCCACCATTTGACCCAGTTATCCCAATCCTCAGTGTATACCCAAAGGACTTAAAATCAGCATACTACAGTGATACAGCCACATCAATGTTTATAACAGCTCAATTCACAATAGCTAAATTATGGAACCAGCCTGTGCCTTTCAACAGATGAATGGATAAAGGAAATGTGGTACATATACACAATGGAATATTACTCAGCCTTAAAGAAGAATGAAATTATGGCATTTGCTGGTACATGAATGGAGCTGGAGACTATCATGGTAAGTGAAATATGCCAATCCCCCAAAACCAAAGGCCACATGTTCTCTCTGATATGCGGATGCTGACTCACAATAGGTGGAGGGTGGGATTTTGGGGGAGAGAAGGGGAGGTTCACCAGATTGGACAGAGGGGAGTGGGGGTAAGGGGATGGTGGGAATGGGAAAGCCAGTAGAATGAATCAGACATGACTTTCCTATGTTCATATATGAATATACAACTAGTGTAACTCCACATCAGGTACAACCACAAAAATGATAAGTTATACCCCATGTATGTATGCTATACACTACCTAGAAAAAGGCTCCTGAGATCTTTGTCATCACTGATGCTTACAGAAAAAGTCTAAAAGGAAAATGAGTAGGGCTGGGGTTATGGCTCAGCGGTAGAGTGATTGCCTCGCACGTGCTAAGGCCCTAGGTTCGATCCCCAGCACCACATGTAAGTAAATAAAATAAAAGGAAAATGAGTAACATATTTGTATGAGGAAGTCAGAGGGCTGGGCAAAGGACCCATTTCTTGGAAATAGTACATACTTCTCATAGGAGATTTAAGCAGAAAGAGAAGTCTGCAATTCTGCACAATACACATCAGCCATGTGTCTGTGGGTGAAGAGGGAAAAGTACTGGGTATGAAGTAATTTTGTTCATGGAGCACTGTGCTAGAAGGAGGAATTGCATAGCCATTCTTAATTGGAAGAGGAGGGATTGAATTTTATAATTATTATTGTGCCTCTCTCTTCTGCTGTGTTGAGTAATGAAACCTGTATTCTTGTTTTGTGTTGTCCGGCATAGAAGCCACTAGCCATATTTGAACTTAAATTAATTGACATTAAATAAATGAAAATGTCAGTCCCCTAGCTCGCTAGTCAGATTTCAATTGCTGAATAGCTGCATGTGGCTAGTGGTTAGTATATGGAGTAGCACAGAGAGAAAGCACGTACATCCTTGCACAAAGTTCTCTTGGACAGCATTGCTCCATCTGGCCCAAACATTCTACTGTTGGGAGTGGGAGGGAATGAGAGAAGTTATTTAAGACATGCAAAAAGGAAGCACAACTTAGCATTCATCCCCCAACATTCAGAATCTGATCTTTGTACAATAAGTTAGCTGGGCAAGTCAGAATATTGTCTGGAAAACAACTTTCCACCTCTCAGCAACAGCCTGCATGGCTCATCTCGAATATTTCTTCTTTGTGGAAAGGTGGAAAGAAGAGAAGGGGTTCGTTGGAATCAGAGGAAAAGGGAGTGTGAGACCCTTTTTGAGCCAGAAGAATGGAGGCAGAAGGAAGGAAAGGGAAGATGGTTGGCAAGCAGCTGGTCTGCTGAACTGTCCTTTGTAGGCTTAGGCTGGTGAGGGGGAAGTAGTGTTAGTCAAGATGGGAGTCACACTGAAGCAGATTCTGCCACACATCCGCCTGGGGGACAGTCATATCGTATTCCTGGGAGGCCTAGGGACTTTCCTTCTCAATGTGTCACCATGTGGGGTCTACACTGAATTGGCAGTTGGGGGACTTACCATGATGTTCCCTACAGCAGGTGGAGGTGACCTATTCTAAGGGCTGGCTTTGGACTTCCAGGTGAGCAAACAAGTTGGTGGGTTGGCAAAGTTGCAGCATCTACTGCCAAGGGAAGGTTAGGCCAAAGCAGTCTGAAGTGGATTTTAAACTACAAACAAGATAAGCAGGACCAGCCCAGGGGAGATACATGCAGCAGACTTTGGCATAGAATGATAGCAAAGCAAATATCTCTTGGGTGAACACGGGATAGTGTCTAGACATTGGAGGAGGCCCCAAATACCAAACTTAAGGAACCTGGATCTATTCTCACTGACATAGGACTAGCAAGCCCCTTTCTTCTCATGCACTCGGGAGACCATCTTATGAAGTGAAGCAGGAGGGAGGGAAGTCTGGTCTTAGTAACTGAGAATTTTTATCCAAATAAATCTGCACACTTCCTTAAAAAGTGGTTTGTGTGATTGAACCACAGTCATTTTAAACAGGGTTTAGTTCATATTCTTCTTGCAAACCAGTGGATGGGACTTGAAAGAGGAAAGATCAGATTAGTTCTAGGAAAGCCCAAAGCATTACATTTTCTGTATCCATCCAGGTTGTGTGGTGAGAGGTGAGTTTAGAGACCAGTTATATGAGCAAAGACTGAGAAGTATGGATGATCAAGCATCAGGACCCCACAGGAAGATCAGACCAAGTGGGAAAAGAGCAATGGAAGACCCAGAGAAAAAGATGCAGCTGTGTCATCCTGGTGATCACACTGGTTCAGAAAGATCTCCTTTGTCCTGGTGAGGAAGGAATGGAGCAAGAGGCAGAACTGACTGGATGAGTCATCACACATGTCCTTCACGGTTGGTGGTACCATGTTGTATCAGGATAGTCTTTGTTGCAAGTGACAGAAAAATCCAACTCAAATTAGCAAATAAGGGAGTTTACTGTTTTATGCAACTGAAGATCCAGTAGCATTTTGTTCCAGCTCCAGCAATAGCTAGTTCCAGAACTCAAATGATGTCATCAGATCTCAGTCTAAACTATTCTCTTGGCTTCTGCTCTCCTCATCTTGGCTTCATTCCTGAGTATGGTGTCAACGTGGCTGCCAGCATCACCACAAACCTAGGAAGAATAGCTATGCCTTTCTCCATAAAGTCTCTTGAAGAGTCTCATTGTTTATCATTGGCTCTGATTGTGTCTGACATCCATTCTTCTCCCAATCTTTGTATCCAGAAGAATTCAGTGCTCTGATTGGACAGGCCTGGTTCACATGCCCACCTGCAGTCAGGGCAGAGTTACCACCAGCTGAAATATATGTACTGTTGGAAAAAGGATAATTTGAAGAGCTTAGAGAGTAAATTGTATCTGGTTATTATTATATGGGGCAGTGGGTTTAATTATTCTCAAAAAATTATTGTGTTATTGTCTAAGGGACTGAAACTAATGAACCCCTTTATGGACTGTTGTAGATAGATTCTACCCGAACCAGGGTGGCTTTGTTTTAGTATTATGGTCAAAATTATGATGCTGAGAGAGGATTGAAAGCTGTGCTCTCTCAGAGAGTGCCAAACGCAGTGTGTCATGAAGGCATGCTTTGCAGTGCCCGTTTCACTGAATTCAAGAAAAATGTTCTGGCCCAAGGGGTCATTAATATCTAACCTCCTGTTTTATTCTGAATGCAATTCTAAAGTTCAGACCATTGGTGTCCACTGGAATTTGCCCTTGGGTCACAGCAAACTTTAAGATATTGGTAATGGGATTGGGTATATTTGCATAAACTTTCAAGGTGAAATATCTTAAGGGTTTTTCTGTGACTGCCATTTGTTTTACTCTTTTTTTTTTTTTTTTCATTTACTACCATTGACTCAAACCCTGGAGAGGACAGCGGAATAAAGGAATGCTAAAACTGGGTGAAATACTATAGTGGAGACCTTCAAATTAATCCAGAGCTGTGGCCAAAGGCTATCAGATAACATACGAGGACCTGTTTTTATGTTTTCCCCAGACTTCAGTTTTGAGGGTGGTAGTGGGTTAAATATATTATCCTCTCCAGATTGCATGTCTTTGTGGAACCTTAGAATGTGACCTCATTTGTAAATAGTCTTCAGAGTTCTGTTAGTAAAGTTATGATAAGGTCATTCTAGGTTAAGAATAGGCCCTCAATCCAATGACAGGTGTCCTTATAGAAGAGGCAGGATCTCAGAGACACCCTGAGAGAAAGCCATGTGAAGATGGAGACGGAGATTGGAGTGGGGCAGCTATGAGCCATGGAACCCCAGAGATCATCAGGAGCCACTGGTCATCAGACAAGGAGGAGGGGAGTCTTTCATAGAGCCTCGAGAGGGAGTGTGGCCCTGCTCACACCTCGATTTCAGACTTGTAACCTCTAGAACTATGGAAGAATAAACATCTTGTGTTAAAGCATCTAGTTGATGGGAATTCATTACAACATCCCTAGGAAACCAGTACAGAGTCTTTCAAAGAAATCTAAGGCCTGGAGCAAAACGTGGGTCACAGAATGGAAATGCTGACATGGAGCTCCTCTTGGATACTGCTTGACAGGATCTGATCGAAAGATAATTTCTGCTCCAAGACAATGATAGCCAGTCCATACCACAATCTTTTTTTGTATTATCACATTGGGCCCAGAAGTTTGAACAGCCCTGGGGACGAGGAAGGACTGGAATTTGGTCTGTGCTCCATCTGCCAAGCCCCATGTGCTGGTTCAAAGCCCATTCTCCTGGAAGAAGGGTTTTTTTCCCCCTCTTTTCTTGAAGATACTAACTATTCTGTTCCTCAAGCAGTGGTTCTGGTTTGTCTGTGCACAGCCCTGACATTGCCCAACAACAGAAGCTGTCATTCTTTCCACGAGTCTCTCTCTGTCTCTCTCTCACACACACACACACACACACACACACACACACACAAGTTTCAATATTCAGCTGATTCTCACTTTTCATATTTCCAAATTTTCCCTACTTGCTAAAGTTTATTTGTGACTCCAAAATCAATCCTTACTGTGCCTTCATGATTATTTGTGAACTTGTGTAGAGTGGCAAAAAAATGTGGGGACTCCTAATGCGCAAGTTTACAGCAGAGTTCAAATAAGGCAACTCTCTGACTTTTTTTTTTCCTTATTGGAAACAAGTGTTCTTTTTATGGTCTATTTAGTGCCACGCTTTTTAACAACTTTGCATGTTTGTTGGTGATGTGATGGTTTAAAATAGACCCCAAGGAAAGAGCTGAAGTGCTGTCTAGTGTTCAGAAGCCAAGAGGGATGTGATGTGTCTTCCAGAGAAAATATGTGTCAGATAAGCTTCATTCAGGTGTGAGTTATAGTGTAGTTGGCCGACGTTCAATGTGTTCATGATATATTGTAAGCAAGGTGCCTTTAAACAGAAACAGACAAAGAAAGACCTTATGTATCAACCAATTGATGAAAATGCACAGACTAGAGCCTTATAGAAACCCAACCTAACCCTGTGTTTCCCCTGGGGCAGGGGTTCAGTATTCAGCATTCCTGGTGATTTTAAGGAACGTAAGGATCAGGACTGTACATAGCTTTCATTGGACTGTGAGGTTATCCTCACGGATCAATTGACAGAGTTCCTGTTCTCTAGCATCTCTTGATGTAACAAAATGAAGGATGCCCTAGCATTTGGGCCTCTAGAAGGCCCTAGGTATGCACCTGTGAAGGTGGTTCCTCTCATTCAGCAAACATCTTCAGAATACCTGTGATGTGGGGGGAGATTGGCTAATGTGGGGCAGAGTTTCCCTCCATAATTGACAGAGGATGAGGACTTTCACTGCAAATAAAGCAAAGTAAAGCAAAAGCAAAAGCAAACAAATGAACAACAAAATAATCCCCACTCACAAACAAGAACAGAGAATCAGAGTGCAAAAACAATAAAAGCCAGCTACTAACGACAGGTATCTCATAGGAAGTGGTTATTTGCTATCGGTCCAGTTCAATTATATCAACCCCACTGGACCTTTTGGGAGGAATTTCAGAATATAAGTAACAAGGTAATCCAGTCACTCTCTCAAAAAGATGTACCTGAGTCATCCCCATTCTTTTACATTAAAGACAAAACAACAATGAGAGAGAATGAATGACAAAGGTCTCCTCATTCACTTTACTAAGTGTGTAACATAATGGTGTCAGAAAAAAAAAATGTGATCTAGTGTCTGTGAAAATTATAAAGCTGGAAACACTGATACAGGTGACCTGGCATAAAGAATGAAAATCCCACTGGTTTGGGAAACTCTCAAAGCTGAAGTTTAACCTGATAATTACCTGAAGAAATTTAAACTGAAGAAAGGAATTACAATGCAAATTAATATTGGAAAATTATCTACTCCAGGGGAATGTTAAAACTATGTCAGAACAAACCTTTAAAAGTAGCCTCTGGCAACAGGGGTGCAATCTACACATACTTGTGGCATTTTAATGCCTTTCCCTGCAGAGTGTTGGGTATTTTCCAAACTTAAGATCAATTTATGCCACTAAGTAACCTTGGGTGAGTTACTTGGGTGACCCCTTTTGAGTCCTCATTTCTTTATCGGAAACTTTCTAAGTCAAGGGGTCATTGTGAAGGTCAAGAGACAATTCACAAGAAAGAGCTCATAAATTCTACAGAGCCATGAAAAAGGTACTGGTTATAATTACAGGGCTATCTGTGTCTTACCCCAGGTTCACTCTCACTGGGTTCTTTACTGGCTCTGTGTTCAAAAGGAGCCAGAATACCTAGGACTCTTTTCTGTCTTGGCTCAGGTTCTTAACCTTCCTACCCATCTGTCCAAATTCTCCCTTTCCCTCCATAGCCAACTAATTTTTTAAAAACTTTTATAAAACCTTCTTTGATCCCTCCAGCTAGTTGAGACCTCTCTCCTGCAAACTTCCTTGGTATGTTGTCTCAACAAATTTTGTGTCATGTGTCATATTATACATTATATGATGGTCACTAGTGTGAAAGTTGTATATTCTCTACTAATCAGCAGGCTCCTTTATGATCAGGCCTAAATCTTATGGATCCCTCCTTCCCACCCATTGCTTCATGCAGTGTCTTCCATGTAGCATGTACACACATTGTGGAAAGCACAATATGTTTTACACACTGCTTAACCCAGCCAGGCCCTTTTGCATAAGGTAACTTTCAATATTTGAAAAGTGTGATTGTGCCCTGGAACTCCATTCTGCAGATGTAATTGGACTGAAGAGTTTTAGGAAGGCTCTTCCAGCCTCCATGTCCAGATTGGAGCCAGACTATTGCAGGACAGTAGCTGTAATGGATTTGGGCCACTCAGGATCAGAATCAGTGCAGTGAAAACCACCAAAGAAGAACTTAATGTGATAATCTTTGTGAGAATAGAATTGTTCAAGGTTGTGTTTTTAAGCCATAGCAATGATCAGAGATTGCTGCTTGACTGCAGACATTACATGTAACACCTGTTCCCCTTGAACCACCACTTACTTATATTTTGTTTTGTTTCTGCAGGAGGAAGGAAGTTGTGGAGGAGGGAGCAACTCCTCTCTCTCCCTCGATGAAAGTAGAGGCTGGGAGTTTAGGAAATCTGCTTCCCATCAGCCCTGTGGAGGGAGTTTGATCTTTATAGAGAGGGAACTGTTGATAATAGAAATATCTAGGGAGACACTATGCAACCCTGTGTTTAAGCAGAATTGTTTCAGGGACAGGGGGACAACATGGAGACCTGAGCAGGACTGTTGACTCTTCTGTCCTGCCAAGAACTAGTTTTCCAGGCAATGGAAATATCGGGAGCATTGGGAGGCAGTAATGGCAGAGGCAATAGGTGGGGGTGAGGTGACGCTATTCCAAGTTGACTTTACAAGCATAGCATGGCAGGAGGAAGGGTGTGTGGAGAGAGGAGAGGCAGATGATTCACCGATATGACTGGCTTGAGGATGCCTGAGAAGCATTCCTTTAGAGCTGCCTGGAATGACAGGGTCCCTGTGGGGCACGAAGCCTCTGCTACTGTTTGGGGGGAAACTGGAAAGCCAGCAAATTTTTGGGTGCCATATTACTTCCAAATAAGATTTGGAAAAGCTTAGTGGTAAAAATGAAAACACCACTTATAGCCAACAGTTGGGGCACTGATTAAAATGGTTTATTTACTTTGATGATCAAAATTCAAATAGTACTAAAGGATATACAGTTTAAAAAAATGCATCCGAGCCAAGAGAAGTGGTGTATACCTACAGCCCAGTGACTCAGGAGGCTGAGGATCACAAGTCCCAGGGCAGCTTCAGCAAGTTATCCAGACCCAGTCTCAAAAACAAAAAGGCCTGGGGGTGGAGCTCCGTGGTAAAGTGTCCCTGGCCTCAATCCCCAGTACCCCTACTCCCCCAAAAAGTCTGCATCCAATCCCTCCTTCCCGGACATCCATTTTTTCCACCCTAGAGGCAATCAATACTACATTTCTTATTTATCCTTGGAGATATTCTATGCATTTTAAAGTGCATGTAAATATTTTCTTCTTCTCCTATTATTTTGTGCAGATAATAATACTTTATGCTGTATGTTATCCTGTATGTTATTCACTTAATAAAACATCCATAAAAACTTCCCTAAAAGCTCTTTCTCCCCTCTTTTTTTTAAATAGCTGCACAGTATTCCAATGCATAATGCACCATCGTTTTTGTAAGCAATGTCCCCTACTGATGAACATTTAGGGTTTTGCCAATCCTTTGCTATTATAAAAATGTTAATATGAATAATATTGTGTATGTATTATCTCATAAATATGTGATAGTACATTTATTTGGCAATTTTTTGTAAGTGGAATCGCTAAGTCAAAGGTGTGTAAGTTGTAATTTTAATGAAAATTCCCAAATTACGTGTTAGAGACATTATATCAATTTATACTTCTATAACCAACTTCTGAGCTTTCCTATTTTCTCCACCTTTGCTCACAAGTTGCCAACAATGTATATTATCAACATTTTTGATTTGTGCCTATCTGAGAGATAAGAAGTAGTGGATGATGTAGTTTTAAGTTGCTTTTGCTTTTTCCCTTACTATAAGTGAAATTGCACATAATTTCCTAAAATCAACTTTTATTTTCATTTTTGTGAACTGTCTGCTTGTATTCCTTGCCTATTTTTCTGATGAGGTTTGGTCTCTTTTAATTTTGTAATGCATTTTGTATATTAAGGAAATCTGAATTGCAAATATGTCATCAATTTATTGGTTGTTGTTCTGAATAACTAGGTAAAATACAAGTATTGACCTAGGTTAGCTACTTACTTACTTGAAAAGTATACAATTATATTCTTTTTTTTTTATTAGTTGTTCAAAACATTACAAAGTTCTTGGCATATCATATCTCATACATTTGATTCAAGCGGATTATGAACTCCCATTTTTACCCTATATACATAATGCAGATTCACATCGGTTACACATCCACTTTTTTACCTACTGCCACACTAGTGTATGTTGTATTCTGCTGCCTTTCCTAACCTCTACTATCCCCCCTCCCCTCCTCTTCCCTCCCCTCCCATCCCCTCCCCTCCCGTCTTCTCTCCCTACCCCATCTACTGTAATTCATTTCTCTCTCTCTTGTTTTTTCCCCCTTTCCCCTCACTTCCTCTTATATACAATTATATTCTTGAAAAAAGATTACAAATTAAACCTTTCCTATTTCTAAGGCTTCTCTATTCAGATATTGAACATCCTAATAAATAAACAGTGATTGAAATATTCAAGGAACACTTAGAAAACACCTGTGTTTGTCACTGTGAGAAACACAAACAAATATATTTCAAAATGTATAATTAAGTCAGAAAGCTGGCCCAATGGAAGGATAGGACGGGAGAGAGGTGTGGGCAGGCACCTTTGGGCTCAGCAAGGTTGAGGGTGGGAATTCCTTTGTCTGCCTGAAAGAGACTGCTGGGGGGAGCTCAGCATAATGCAGGGACAACATACATCACTCTTCAAAGAGTGTCTGGGAGTCCCTGGGAGGAAGGGAGCTGTGCAGTGATCTGGTGGTGGTGATAGGTAGGGAGCCAGGTGCCAGCCAAAAGGCAAGACCTTAAAGAGGCCCAGTCATCAACTCTGTTCACAGCTACCAATGGAATCAAGGCCCCATGTCTGGAGGAAACAACCTTCTCACCAGCAAATTCCCTATTCTTCTTCTGTGGTTGGGATCATAAATAAATCCATGACCTCTTTCCATGTTCTCCCCAGCCAATCTGTTGCTCAGCCCCTCCAGGTAAGGCCTTTAGCAGCCCCAATGAGTGTTGAAGCTATAGGTCCAAGCCAGCCTAGAGGAAGGTGGCATAAGCAACTTCAGGCCAGCCCATCTCCCTCCTTAGTTCCTGCTTTGGGCCTTATTCCTCCATTACATATGCCAAGAGAGTGGGAAAACAAACAAAGCAACAAATTTGTTTTACCCTAAAGAATAAGACTCTAGCAAAGCTCAGGCCTGCTGGACATGGTGGGACAAGATACCAATAGATATGTCACGGAGGCCAAGGCCCAAAATAAAGCTAAGATGTATTATCTATAGCAGTAGCAGTCAACTAACAATTTTTGGTAGCTATTCTAGTTATAACTCAGTCAACTTTTGTGGTTGAAGTTGTTGATCTGATTGGTTAGGGCTTTTGGTCCAGGCATATTCTAGTTCCTATAGCGTTTCTGTAATCAGAACTTCAGGTGTTGGAAATCTGCTTTTTTGAAAGGTCTAGGAAAGCACCCTTCCCAGTTCATCATTTTTGCTATTTCCTATGCTTATTGTCCAAATTTCACACACTTGGATACAAATGAAGATCATATGTTAGCTTGGATGCATATAGTACTAGAATGGCCAAAGCCATCTATAAGTAAGACCTCAAGATTATTAATAAACAAGTTGTTTCTGTATCAACACAATAATGGCCAAATGATTGTCTGTTTATGCGTGTATTCTAAGTCTCTTAGAACTAAGAATTCTAAGTCTCTTAGAACTTTACATTTTCTGGATGAAGCAACCTGAACTTAGAAGGGTTAAATAATTGCCCAAGGATATACAGCTAGCATGGGATTAGCTAGAACTGGGATGTGAACCCAGATCTATCTAAACCAAAGCCTGAGCATTTAGTGCTACTCTCTGCTACATTCTCTATTGTCATTGCAGTGGTCCTTTTCTAAACCACCAGATTTAGAGCTCTGTAGTATCTCAGGATTGTTTCAACTTTCTAAACCCCCAACACTTGTTCTTGATCTAAAAGATAAATCTTGTTCTTAAGATTCTGACAACCTTGCAAAAGAGAATGATTAAAATTATGTACTTGTATGAATATGGCATAATGAATCCCACCATTATATATAATTACAATGCACCAATAAAAAAGTTAATTAACAATGAGAATGATTACCCACTCAATGCAACCAGAGAGCAATTGAACACACATACACACACACACACACATTCACATCTACAATGAGCTACTGAACCATAGATTATAGATGAAAAAGGCATTAAACTTCTGGATATGTTTGGTACAGTGAGCTGAAATCATGGAGGAAGGATTTGTGAAGGAGTTTCTGTTTTGAACCACAAAAGTTGATTAGAATTTTGAGGCTAAAATTATCTTTGGTTTCTGATAATGTGATGGGATTAGATGTCCTAGAAAACATCCTTACACACGCATATGGCTAAACTTGCTGGATACAAAATTTCTTTGAAATGCTTTGAGTTTGCAAAATAATTCAGAGTAATTCCTAGGAGTTAAGCAAAGAAAGACTTGCTGGTGCTTTGGCAGCCCTGGTTTTCTGGTGCAGAAGTTGCAGACATTTTATGTAGAGTCAGATTGTAAATATTGTTGGATTTATGAGCCCATGTGTTCTCTGTCAAAACTACTCATGTCTGCCTTTGTAGCATGAATGTAGCCAACGACAATATGAAAACATAAGAATGTAGGAAGATTTGACTTGTGATAAGTTGGATTTGGCCCATGGGTTGTACTTTGACAATCTCTTGTCTAGAATCTTAGGTTTTTAATGTCTTTTGTAGATGCTTTGATCTTGGACCCACACAAGGAGAGAAGATCGAACTGAGATAACCCTTCCACATAAAACAGGATTACCACGAAAAGTGAGGGCTAGGAAAACTGAAGTTGCCAGCAAAAGAAAACAGGAAAACTTTTATTACTATTATTTTTATCATTTTATTTTAGGTTGGGCTCTGGTGCAAAGTAAATTTGAATTCATTACTCTAGGAAGACCTACTGCTATGATTTGAGTATGTCCTCTCCAAAATGTAGGTCTTGCCAATAGAATGATATTAAGAAGTAGGGCCTTATGAAGTGATTAGGCCATGAGGACTTCTCTCTCATTTGTGGCTTAAAGTCCTTATGAAAGACACTTTTTGTAGCATTCAACTAGCTTGCTCTTCAGCTCTTCTATCATATGAGGGTATAGCCTCTCGGGAGGATGTAGCCTCACCAGATAACCAAACACATGAGTGCCTTGGTCTTGGACTTCCTTTCCAGCCTCCAGAACTATGAAAAAGTACATGTCTGTTCTTCATAAATTACTCAGTCTCAGATATTTTGCTGTAGCAGCACTAGCAGACTAAGACATCTAAGTTCACATGGAATTAGGGTTTGAACTGATTACACCTGCTGTATAGAGGAAACTTCAAGCTACCAAACTAACTGAAAGCATCCTTTACTGGTAGTACCTTAGGGCACCTTACTAAACAAGAGTTAATAATCCCAAATCACAAACCACACAAGGAAAATAGGCACGGTGAACAAGTCATTAGAAACGAAGGTGGCAGAACTCTTCTAAGGATCCAATGCACTGCAATTATTGGTTACAATTAAAGAAATAAAAGGATAAATGAAAAGGATATTAGGGGATATTTCAGGCAAGGGGGAGAACAGAAGCAGAGATTCAATAATAGAGATTAAAAGAACATATTAAGGAATAGGGAGGAAACAGCTCCAGATAGGGTTCATATGAAGATGTTAATAAATGAATTAAGTAAGCAAGCAAGCATTAATTAAATTCATAGTGCGCTCTCAGCCCTGCGCTAGGCATAATAGGAGAGATGAATAGAAGACTCAAAATCTTCCCTCAAGTAGATTTTAATCTAGGGAAAGAATCAGATGATCAAGCATATAAATAAATGCCATAAAATGTGAAGGGCACTGCAACCAAAGACAGGTACAAAATATACAAGAGGCAAAGGAAGAAGTTGTCCATTCTTCCCAGGGAATCAGGGGCAGCTTCTTAGAGGACTTTCTGCTTTGATTGATGCATCAGGAAGAAGCTGTAGGAATCTTGACTTTATCTTTTCAATTATGAGGAACTTGCAAAGTTTGAAGGAGGGAAGTAAAATGATCAGACTTATAATTTAAAACATAACTATGACTGCGGAACAGTGAGTAGAATGGAGAGTGGGGAACCAGAGACAGGGAGACCCAATGTAACACTGTTAGAATGGAAGGGAGCTTTGAGGCCCTAGCATAGGGCAAAAGTATAGGTAGACTTGAGAAATATTTGTAACAGTTGTGTTCACTGGGGATAACAAACAGCAATGACACAATGGCTATAGTTCTTACGATCTAGTAACACTGGACTACATCCTCCCAGTGTTTCTGGGAGCTTCTAAGGCTTATGGAGGATTCTCTTCCTGCTGCCTGGTTCCTCCAGGCCCTGCTCAAGGCTTCTTCACCCTAGGCTGTTTTGCTATGGCCTGAACAGGAGAGTGGTGAAAGCCATTTCTTTCTCTGTTGGAGGTGAGTGTCTTGAGTATTGCTTCTTCCCCAATGATTATAGAGCTTCCATAAAATGGTCCTTTGAGTTGTCATTACAGATTTCCTGTTCAGAGGAGGCCAGTGGGGAAGACATCCCATGGATTCACTTCTGACAACCCTGTATATGGTACCTATCTCCTTATTCCCTTAGGACATCCTGCAAGAGCTTTGAGGGGCTGACAGGGAGGAATGCATTGCTTCTCCTAGAATGTTTCTCAGCTCTGAGGCAATGGGCTTTCCTCCCAGTTTGCCGGAAATGCCTGCCCACTCAAGTAGGCCACCCATGCAAGCGGGAGACACAGAGCTCCAAGTTACCAATGATATAGGGGTTGGGAATAGAGAGGAGGATGGAAAGATTTTCAGAGAGAATTGGAAAGGTCATGCAAAAGATCAGGCAAAGCCTTTGATGTCTGCTAAATGATTCTATTTTCCTGACAAACTAGTGGTTCTCCAAGAGTGAATTGGGAGATACCAGCCTTTGAACCACATGGAGAGCTGGCTTTTATTCAGCATTAAAAGAGAATAAAATCAGGGCATTTGCAGGTAAATGGATGGTGCTGGAGAAGACAATGCTAAGTGAAGTTAGCCAATCCCCAAAAAACAAATGCCGAATGTTTTCTCTGTTATAAGGAGGCTGACTCACAGTGGGACAGGGAAGGAGAGCATGGGAGGAATAGATGAATTCTAGACAGGGAAGAGGGGTGGGAGGGAAAGGGAGGAGGCAGGGGATTAGCAAGGACGGTGGAATGTGATGGACATCATTATCCAAAGTACATGTATGAAAACTAGAATTGAGTGTTAACATACTTTATATACAGAGATATGAAACTTGTGGTATATGTGTAATAAAAATTGTAATGCAAAAAAACCCCAAAGTACATGTATAAAAGCATGAATTGGAGTGAACATACTTTATATACAAAGTTATGAAAAAATTGTGTTCTATATGTGAAATAAGAATTGTAATGCATTCTGCTGTCGTGTATTTAAAAAAATAAAATCAATAAAAAAATTCTGGTTTTAGGGATTCCCTATATGAGTCAGAAGTCCTGATGATTAGGGTTTGGGAAAATTGCTTTTGTTACTTGTACTTCCTAGGTGTTTTATTGAGAATCCCCACACGTTTCTGTAACTGGGTCTATAGATCATCTCTTTAGAGACATTGAAAGCTCCTGAAAGTAGGTATCATGTTTAAACTTTCTCTTGCCTTACCAACAAGCCCTGGCACATGGTCTGTACACAGCACTATTTGTTGCAACTAAGCAAAAGCCTGGAATGCTACAAATAGAACGATTGTGCTTATAAAGTGCTCCCTCCAACAATGAGACATTTAGACACTCATTCGTTTCTTTATTGTCCTTTTATTCTGTAAATACTTATTCGTGTCATCTCTAGAACCTGCACTGTGCTGGTGCTGAGACCCAAGAGGCTTACAGTGAGAAAGTATCAGGGACCCTTGAGGTGGAGAAGGGAGGAGGGGAAGGTAAGGATGAGGTAGGGTGGGGGTCTTGAGGCTTCTCAAAAGGAAAAGCTACGTCCAAAGAAGGGAAAGTGGAAATCCCTTCAGAAGGTTTCTTTGGGATGAGTTATAATTTGGCATTGTTCTGTCTCCCCAGATGAAGAAAGACACCTCGATCCCCCCCTAATTCCCTAGCTTCAGGGCGTGGCAGGCAGTCTGAAGACTTTGGGAGTCAAAAGATAAAGGGAAGTATTATGTTCCATTGGGTCCCGTTTGATCTTTATACCATCAACACAGAGGCTCAGAACTTCCCGGTTTGCCTTTCCCTCCTCACAGGTCATCCAGAAGGCCGTGGGTGCTTTGATGTTCAAAGGAAGTTTGAATGACTTACTTGGTCCTTTGTGCCTGACTGTGCTGTTGGCAGACTTTTTTGAATCAAGTCAGGCAGATGAGGATTCCTCATCTCTTTCTGAAGCAAATCCCAAAAGTGTTAGAAGCAGGATGAGCATGGTTTTTAATAGATAGCCTCTTATTTTTCCTGGATCTCAAAGGGAGTTTTTGACGCTTGCATATCTATCTACATTCTCTCAATCTTATTCCCTATCAGGAAATTTCCCCCTTACTTTCGGCAATTATAAGAGTAGTGAGGCACACTGAGAGGGCAAGTTGAATACTTTAAGAATAGTAATACATTCAGGCAGAACTCAGAAGGCCATGCTGAACATGAATCTTTGCAGTTCACAACTTCAGGGACCTGAAAGGAACAGGTGCCTGATTCCCAGAAAGAAAGAAAAAGCATAATAGGGATGGACACCTCCCTTTCTACTTGCTTAGATCTTTTTTTTTTTTGAAGGTGGGTATCAGGGATTGAACTCAGGGACACTCAACCACTGTGCCATGTCCTCAGTCCTATTTTGTATTTTATTTAGAGACAAGGTCTCACTGAGTTGCTTAGAGTCTCACCTTTGCTGAGGCTTGCTCTGAACTTGTGACCCTTCTGCCTTAGCATTCCAAACTGTTGGGATTACAGTTGTGCACCACCAGCTGGCTAATATCGTGAACACCACTTTAAGGCTGTCTCTGTGTTGCACAACAATGCCAGGGGTCTGCCTCTCAGCAGGTGTGAACAGAGGCCTTCTCTTGATGCTGGGGAGAGCTCAGGACTCAGTGGGCTTTAGGAGAGATTCTTTGGCTGGTTCTCAGGACAGGCCACAGTGTGGGAGCAGGGATAACTCTGCACTTGCTTGACAGTAAGAAGAATGTCAAGGAGGGAAGAGGGTTCATGTGTTAGCTTGCCTCTTTTGAACACTCAGTGGCTCTAAGGAATGAGGATTTAGAGCAAAGATACTGTAATGGTTAATTTGAATTGTTAACTTGATGGGATTATGAGATGCCAATGATTAAGAGGCTTTTAGGTGTGTTAGTGAGGGCGTGTATAGGAATGATTGGCATGTGGGGTAGTGAACTGAAGTGGAGACCCTCCCTAAGCCCGGGCAGCACTGTCCAATAGGTTGGTAGCTTAGATGGAATAAAAGTTGAAAGAGGGCTGGGGTTGTGGCTCAGCAGTAGAGCGCTCGCCTGGCACGTGTGAGGCCCTGGGTTTGATCCTCAGCACCACATAAAAATAAAAATAAAGGTATTTAAAAAAAAGTTGAAAGAACAAGGAAGCAGCAGCAGATGCAAGCTCCATTCTTCTTCAATGGGTTCTTGATTGCTGCTGTGATCACCTGAGGATATCAGATTCTCACTTCTTCACTCTTCCAAAGTAGACTCTGCCAGTGATTCTCCAGGGAGTTTCAAGAAGCCTTCAGTCTTGGACTAGGGTAGCACCATTGATCCCTCTTGTTCTGGGGCTTCAGCCCTTGAACTGCAGAGCTACTGGTTCCTCCAGCCTGCAGACGGCCATTGTGGACTATCCAACTTCTGGTCATGTCAGCCAATCTAAAAAATCCTAATCATACTTTCTGTTGATTCTGTTCCCCTAGGGAACCGAATACAGAAATACAGCAGGGAGTGAGGGTGTCACAGTGTCCCTAGAAAGAGTCATATAGCTGGCCTTAGAGACAGAAGAACAGAGTGCCCATAGTTTGGAACTGGAAAGATAAAGCTCTAGGCATTGTGTCCTCAGCCTCAGACCTGGCACTTATTGGTCCCCTTCAATTGTTGTGAATTTGAATCTTCATCTCCAGCATTTCCAGCATTCAGTTCACAACCAGCTCACTCTCTCACCCTTTATATACGTACATTTCTGTGGATTCAGAATTGGGGTTACTCATTGATTCTGCTTACTCTTGGGCCCTCATCGCCTGCCTTCTGTGTATGTGTGTTTTCTTAAGTGCTTCACCTACCTACAAAACTATCCACTGATGCTTTTTCCCTGTAGCTTCTATTTAAGTTCAAGAAAAGAAGATTTGATTGGTTCCTGTGAATCATTATCAGCTTTTCTGGACAATGCTCTTATGTTCAAGAGAGTTCATAGGTCACTCTTCAATTGATAGACTTGTCCCATCTGGGAGCAGCTGCTCATCCCCACTCCAATCAGCTTGGACAAAAGCAGGGCAATCCGTAAAAGAAAATATCTAAGGTTTATTTTCCAGATGCGGGCAGTGGGTTGACCATTTACAAGAGGGTGATGTCATTTTGAAGAATGGTCTGTGTAATGTAGAATGTTTTGGAGGAAGATATATCTGGATTTGAATTGCAGTTCTTCACTTCTTAGTTGGTTAACATTGGGAAGTTACTTAACGTTTTTGAGCTCATTTTCTTACTTGTAAAAATGAGGAAGAAACTAATATTATTTTGCAGTGATATATGCATTAAAAATAAATGATCTGAAGTGCCTAATGAATAGTGAGTGCTCAGAGGCTTCATAAATAGCTTTATTAAGGCTTTGCTGCATTTAGTCTGTATGATTCTGGATTTTGCATTTCACTGAAACAATTTTGGAGTCAGGAGATTACATCTTGATTCAAATACTATAGTTCCTACAACGCCTACTCTGGTGGTAAAAATGAGAATAAATTAGGTGCAGAAAGCATCATTAAGGAACATTTAGAATACATTCTTGACTGTATTTGCTGAAAAGAAAAGGCGAAATTTGATGTTTCCTCAACAAGAAAACTCCAGTTGTTAAATCTGAAATGATATTACCAGTCAATTTTTCTGGGCTAATCTCTTCCAACAATTTACTTCATGATTTCTGTGGTATCTTTTAGTAAGACTATTGGAGTAAATACTTGTAGACAATGGAGACAATTTAGAGATATTTCAATAAGTGCATAAATCTACAATATCTGGTTATCAGAGATATCAAACCGGCTTAGAGTTGCAATTGATGCAATAAGACATATAATCAAACACGGTCAGGGACCATCTGGAGAAAAAACAGATCTCAACTGAGATATTTTTCTCCAGATATGATCCCTGAGAAATAATGGTGATGGCCCCAAGCTTCTTGATCATTTTCTTTGGCTAGCCTGGTGCATGCTCCATTCTTTTGCCTTCTTCTCAATTTTAGGATTAATTCCAGACTATCAGGCAGAGCTTCCAGCCATTTTTATTTTAAATGTGAAGATTTGCTGGATAACCTGCATTTAGTATAACCAAATCTTCCAGTTTTCAATGTGATTTCCCATAATCTTTTGTGGCCAGATAGCTTATGTTGATTACTTATGAATGGCTTAAATTTCATCAGACTATTTTGCACCAGGTTTGAAATAGGAGTTGGTTTTGGATTGCATGCAGCTGACCACAATGGATTGTTCATAATGAATGGGTCAGTAAGGCTTCTAGGATCAATATCCCCATTGGAGTCTTTAAGTCATGACCTGGGGATGGACAGTTCCAGAAGGCTCCAACTAGCAGCATCCTTTTTACTGTTCATTCAGGCTTGTTGACAAATATGGCATCAAAAATACTGACACCGGATAGCATAAATAAAGATTTATAACCAAGTCAAATTTTAGAAAATGAGCTCAGTTTGATGGAGAAACATATCAGCAGAAAATATTTTTTCTATTAGGTGATGAGACTTACTGATTTGGAGGCAGGTTGTTTTATTCCACATTTTTTGGAATAAAAGACTATTTTTGGTTGAAATAAAGTGAGGCATAAAAATGATTATTTTTTAGGAGGCTTTTCTCTCTCTCTTTGCTGTAAGGGAAATAAATCACTAAGTGTTATACCTTGAGGGGGTGAATCCCAGACTGACTAGCCTAAGTGGCAACATGGAAAGTACTATTACAAGTCCTGTTTTCCCATTCAGATGTCTGATGGAGAGGAGGACTTAGGAAATGTCCTCTCTACCAACTAGCCTTCTTTTATGATGATTATTGATTCAACAAATATTTGCTAGGCAACTACTATATGCCAAACACTATTCCAAGTGCTGGGAAAATAGTGACAAACATGGTAGATTAT
The DNA here is from genome assembly GCF_001458135.2 of Marmota marmota marmota. Taxonomy (NCBI): domain Eukaryota; kingdom Metazoa; phylum Chordata; class Mammalia; order Rodentia; family Sciuridae; genus Marmota; species Marmota marmota. The sequence goes on along the minus strand of NW_026000225.1, from coordinate 1,331,345 downwards.
TCACCTATTGATAAAAATTCAGACTATTTTCAGGTTTTCTTCTTATAAAAAGTGTAGTAACATTAGGTTAGAAGCATTAGTTTGCAACAGAGGTTGCATTGATTTGTAATCACTTTGGAGAGTACAGCCATTTCAACACTATTAAGTCTTTCACTCTATGAATACAGGTTGTCTGTGTATTTACTTAGGTCATCTTTAATTTCTTTATATATTTACTTAGGTCATCTTTAATTTCTTTCAACAACATTTTATAGTTTTCAATGCACACGTCTGGCATTTTGTTGAGTTTATTCCTAAGTATTTGGTTCTTTCTGATGCAATTCTAAGTGGATTGTTCCTCACTTTTATTTTCAAATTGTTAGTTGTTATATAGAAATACAATTGATTTTTTTTGTATATCAACCTTGTATCCTATAACTTTGTTGAATTCATTTATTAGTTCTAATATTTTTCCCCCTCATTTTGTAGGATTTTCTCTACATAAGAGTACGTCATCAGTAAATAGAAATAGTTTTCTTCCTTTTTCATATGGATGCCTTTTACTTCATTTTGTTGCCTAATTGTCCTGGGTAGAATCTCTGATACAATATTTGACAAAATTGATAAGAATGAATATACTTGTATTTGTCTTTATTATGAAGGGAAAACATTTATCTTTTACTTTTAAATATATTTTGTTGTAAGTTTTATGTATATGGTCTTTATCAGATTGAGAAAGTTTCCTTTTATCCCTGGTTTATTGGATCTTTCTCATGAAAGTTTGTTGACTTTTATCTAATTGCTTTTTCTGCATCTGTTGAGATCAAATGATGTTTGTCCCTTGTTCTGTTAATACGGCTTATCACATCAATTTCTCTCAGTTTTCTTGTGATGTCTTTGTTTTGTTTTGTTATGGGGACAATATTAGCAACACGAGATGAGTTGGGAATGTTCTCTCCTCACTCTTCTTTGGAAGAGTTCATGAAGGACCTATGTTATTCCTTTGTATATTTGATGGAATTCACTAGTGAAGTCCTTCAGTTCTGGGGTTCTCTTTGTGAGAACATGTTTAATTAGCAGTTCCATCTTTTTACTTGGAATTGGTCTATTCAGATTTTCTATTTCTTACTAAGTCAGTCTTGATAGTTTACACTTTTCCAAAAATTTGTCCTTTTCATCTAGATTATATACCTTGCTGCCATAAAATTGTTTGTAATATAATTTTATAATATTTTACTTCTGTTTTGTTGGCAGTTTGTCGCCCCTTTCCAACTCCAGAATTTCTTTTTGTCCTTTCAAAAGTCTCTCTTTAGGCAGGCGTGCGCCTGCAATCCCAGCAGCTCAGGAGGCTAGGCAGGAGAATCACAAGTTCAAAGCCGGCCTCAGCAAAAATGAGGCACTAAGCAACTCAGTGAGACCCTGTCTCCAAATAAAATACAAAGAAGGGCTGGGAATGTGGCTCAGTGATTGAGGGCTCCTGAGTTCAATCCCTGGTACCCCCCATCCCAACAAAATGTTTCCCTTTATTGATAACCTCAATTTAGTGATATATCATTCCCATATTTTCATTATTTTATACCCAATTTAATTTATTTATTTGAACATATTTATCACAGATGATTTAAAGTCTTTGCCTATTAAGTTCCATGTCTGGAATTCCTTGGGGATGGTTTCTAGTTACTGTTTTCTTTCCTTTGTGTATTGATGATACTTTCCTATTTATTGATGTGTTTGGTATTCTGTTGTTGATGAAAACTGGATATGCAAAATAAAATAATGTGGTAATTCTTGAAATCAGATTCACTCCCCGTCATAATTTTCTGTTGTTGCTGTTTGTTCATTTAGTGACTTTTCTGTAAAACTTATATATTAATCTGCATTCTTCAGAGAAACAAAATAGAAACAAAAGAACATGTGTCTCTTTCTCCCTCCCCAAAAAGGAATTGGCTCACATGATTATGGAGGCTAAGAAGTCTGAGGTTTATAGTTGGCAAGCTAGAGATCATTTTATTCCAAGTCAGAGTGCTTGAGAACAAGGAGAGCCAAATGGAAAGTTCTAGTCCTTGTTTGAGGCATGAAAAGACCAATATCCTAGCTTGAAGACAGGCAGTGAGAAAGAGTTTTTTTCTCATTCAGCTTTTCACCTTATTTAGACCTTCACAATTTGTGTAAGAACCACCCGTATCATGAAGGGCAATCTTCTTAACTCTGTGTACTGACTTAAATGTTAATCTGACCCAGAAACACCCTCAGATATATTAAGAAATAATGCTTATCTAAATATCTAGGTACCCTATGGTTGAGGAAAATTGACACTTACAATGAGCCATCACATTCTTTGTTGTGTGTAATCACGGAATTCCTGGGTCAATTAGCTTAGTGGTAAGCTTATGTTTGGGTAGAGACTTCCTCAAATGCCACAAATCAATAAGTCCCCAGCTTTTGCCATTCAGCTCTATGTGAGTGTGTGTTGGGGCACGATTTTAATGCTACAGCAAGTAGTTTATAATTCTGCCTTACCCTTCTTGCATTGACTTCAAGGTCAACAAGAAGTGAAAGAATAAGGAACAGGAAATTTCAAACATAAACATGTTCATCTAATTCATTTTTTCTTCTGCTTCTTTTGGTTAGCCTCTGGTTACCTCCAACTGGGAACACTGCCCTAGGCAACTGCTGTTTTAAACAATTGCAACTGACTGTTTTCAACAAATGCACTAGATGGGGCTATTCACACTGATGGAGCTCTGATCCAGCCAAATAAAGATGATCCCTGAGAACAGACCTTTTCAGTGATCTTTTAGAAAGGTCAAATAGTGATAGTGCTCCAGGCCTGGGGCTTTTGAGAACCTCCAAACCCAAACCTGTTCTTTCATAGCTGATGGTTTTCCTGAGGCTATTGGCTTTCAAGGTTATAGCAGGGTTGGGTTGGGAAGAGACTGTGAGATTAGTACACATTGGAGTGGCAGAAAGAATATTGTTCTTACATAGATTAAATTGTTGAAGTAAATTGAACTAAAGGCCCCTTTGATTATTGCCTTTAATTAGGTTCCAGAGTTCTGAAAAGACTGACAAATTTTGCTTGTGTTCTCATGACATTTTGGTAGAAGTAAATTTTAGAGGTTCTTATTCTGCTCTTCTGAAAGTGTTTTTAGTCTTCTCTCTCATCCTACACTCAAAAAGTTGTAGAGATTTTATTAGATTACTTCTGTAAGGGTCCCGCGAAATGTCGGAGAAAGAGACCACCAAGTGACCACTCATGCAATTGGCAGAAGGGGATTTATTGAACCAGCATGCTGGGGCTCCGTGCCCACTCAAGAAGTGAAAGCAGCCCAGAGCCCCGAGCAGGGGCTGAGCACTGCTTAAGTACACTTTTTGGGGAGGGCGGAGGGCTTTGTATACATCAGAACAAATCATCATGAGGCGCGGGAAAACTGAACAACAACTCCTAAACATGATTAGTTCTTTCATTGGCGGGAACAGGTCAGGCTGGAGTGATAGGTCATTTCTAAGGAGAGTACACATTCAAACTGATTGGTTCAGGCCCTGCAAGGCCTACGTGCAACCACACAGACCCCTTCAGTTATTAAACAACCAGACAATCAGGGGAAATGTTTACTGGGTGGTTCTAAGCATTGTCTTAACAGCTACAGAAATTTCAGGTTTTGCAGGTAGCATAGAAACCTAACAATACCTCCTTTACATTTTAACTCAGACCTTGCAGCTTAGAAACTTTTACAACACCCGGTCTTTTACCCTTTAACTTTTACGCTTTAACTTCAATTTCTTTTACCCTTACACTTCTAGACACTTTATATTTTGTGATTTTTTTTTTGATAACATATATAAAACTCTTAAAAACATTATGCTCTTGCTGTTTAGGCATGAGATTGATTATTGTTAAATAATCCTATACAAAATGAAAAATTTCCTGGAAAATACAAGTTAACAAAATGATCTCAAAAGGAAAAACAAAACCTAAATACATTTGTAATAGTTATAATAGTTGAATCAGAATAAAAAAAATGGGGCTGGGGTTGTGGCTCAGTGGTAGAGTGCTCACATAGCATGCACGAGGCACTGGGTTCGATCCTCAACACCACATAAACGTAAAATAAAGATATTGTGTCCACCTAAAACTTAAGAATAAATATTTTTTTTAAAATGATGTCTATACTCTCCCATCCCCTCCACATAGGCTTTACCAGATCCGTGGTTTTATAGGTGAATTCTACTAAGTGTTATTCATGCTTCTTAATACAATATAAAAACAAAATTATCTTCAACTCATTGTATGAGAGTTTCTTAACTTTAATACCAAAATAAGATAAACATAATATAAGAAAAGAAATTATAGTCAACTGGCTTGGCAATAGTACGTGTAAAAATTCTAAGTAAAATGAACTAAAATATTCTAGACAACTTTTGTCTAATCTAGGAATTTAAGGATTGGTAACATTGAAAAATCTATTAGTGTAATTTATATCAACAGATAAAATGGGAAAAGCCAGATTACTAAGACTATATAACAAAATATCGTGGACTGGGGGGTATAAGGTCCTTACTTAGCATCTTAAGTGACAGCCACCATTTTAAGGAAGAAGTTTCCCTTTCCTGCCCAAGGGCATTTCTGAGAAAGCCTCTCTCTCTCCTACCAACCTAACCCCTAACTGCCCGCATTAGGACCTGCCAGGTTTGGTTCCTGAGCCTGCCCCATGAAAGTCTGGAACCCAAGCCTTTTTTGCCTCTCTCAGCTATGGGAAGATGGCCTTTATTAGTCAGCTCTGACAAATAAACTCTAGTGTGTATCTCTGCCTGGTTTCCGTGTTTCATTTCTTGCTTACTGAAGTCTCGTTCCTTGCTTTCCCTTCAGAGGGTGCTTAAAGGAGAACTTTGTTATCTTACAGTTCTGAAGGCAGGAAACCCAAAATCAAGATGTTGAGAGGTTTGGTTTCTCCAGAAGTCCCTCTCCTTGGCTTGCAGATGGCTGCCTTCTTTACGTGGTCTCTTTATGTAGTCACCTCTCTGCACATGTGTACTCCTGGGGTCTCTGTGGGTCCTTATCTTCTTTTCTTATGAAGATATCAGATAGGACAAGATCCACCTTAATAGTCTCATTTTAACTTAATCATATCTCTAATATCTCTATCCCCAAATACTGTCACATTCTGCTGTATTTGGTGTTAGGGCTTCCACATAAAAGTTTGGAGGGGATGCCAATTCAACCCATAATAGCATATGATTATTTCAATAGATTTAAAATAAATATTTGATTTTAGTCAATACTTTCTCATTATTTGAAAGATAAAACAAATATTTTATTAAGCTAGCAAGAGAATTTACTTCCTTAATCTGATAAAGGGTATCTGATAGACACTTCCTTACTGGGTTATCTAGAGAGTGAGTCTTCTACAATTTTTTTTCCAAAAATTCAAAAGAGGATTCCTGCTATAACCACTTCTGCTCATTATTATTTATACTGTAGGTCCATGCCAGGCAGAGGAGGCAAGAAAAGCATTTTGAAAATACAACTTGAAAGTGAAGAAAACAGTGTTCTTTTCTTTACCTATCTACATCTATGTAGATTCTCTTCATAGGCAATCCAAAAGAATTTACAGATTATTAAAACTATCATGAGAATGCAGAAGATTTTCTATATAAAATGAAAAGTATCTCTATCAGTAACAAATAGCTGAAATTTGTCATTAAAAATAAAGCATAAGGTAAAGATGCCTCAGAGCAATAAAAGAAAGTCAAAACTTTTGTGGAGAAAATCTTTAATACTGTCCAATCCTTTGGCAGAGGCTTCTAAGGGATATGGGGTGAAGTAATAAAATGGATCATCCACTTTCGAAGCGTGCTCTGGAAGACTGCAGTTATAATAGAATAGGGTCCTGTCTTTATGGAATTCAGAGTTTACACCATCCAAAAAGGTGAAAATGGAGGCATGAATGGATGGCGTAGAACAAAGAACAACCCAACTACTGGGCGGGGGAAGACCTACTACTCTCTCAGACCTCCCACCCCTGCCTCCAATAATGGGAACTGTCATTCAGAGCATTGCACATGGTTTTCTTAGGTACAAGAGGGCTTTTGTTATATAATTCAAGATTATGGAGTGAAATAGATGCACTATTGGCATCAAAAGGTCAAGATTTCACCAGTCACAGGGAAGCCTAGAATTTATGAAAAATCTAATAAGAGTTTTTGGTGGAATCCTTACAGTTATTCTTACAGTCAAAGACAGCTTTGATTATTTATAGGTATTTTGTGATGGGGGCAAGGAGAGATTGAGATTCCAAGTATAATCCAGTGCTGCTATGGTTTTAAAGTCATTTGTCGCCTCTAAAACTTAGGCTGAAATTTAATCACCATCCTGAGATATGGAGAGGTGGGACAAGTTGTAACCTTTAAGAGGTGATTAGGGATCTGCCATTTTGAACTAATTAATGCATTCATGTGGTTAATGGATCAATGGGTTATCTAGAGAATGAGTCTTCTACAAAAGCCAGTTTAGCTAGACCTTTCTATGCTCCCTGTCCCTTGCCACATGTTGTAACCAAAAGCTTGAAAACTTGGTCCTGGTCCCCAATGCCGATTAATGGCAATTTAATAATGAGGACACAGTTTTGAGAAAAAGGGAAAAGATGTTTTATTGCTTTGCTGGCAAAGGCAAAACACAGAGGACTCCTGTCTCTGAGGCTGTGATTCTGCCCATTGAGGCACAGAGGGCTTCTAAAGGAGCTATTGAAAGGCTACATTCCAGTTGTGCGCTAACTGGGGGCTCAGAGTACTTTGATGACGTGTTAGAACTCTCTTGTTAATTTGTCACTTCCTAGGTCCTGGGGCAGACATCAGACATCTCCTTCCTGTGGAGCATAGGTAACTCAAGGTAATCTTGTTTCTTGCCTCCAGGTTAGGGAAGGGGAGAGGGAGAAGAAGAAAAGGAAAACTTGTCCCTTTTAAAAATAAGTCTCAGGGCTGGGGCTCAGGGGTAGCATGCCTGGCATGTGTGTGGGAGGCACTGGGTTTGATTCTCAGAAACATGTATAAATAAATAAAGGTTTATCAACAACTAAAAAAATAAAAAAGCCTCAGCACTATATTCAAAAGGTGAAGTGGACCTCTGTTACAATGTGTTAGCCAGTTTTCCATTACTGTGACAAAATACCTGAGATAATCAACTTGTTAGGAAGAAATATTTATTTTGGGTCATGATTTCAGAGGTTTCAATCCTAGTCACTTGGTCCCGTTACTTTGGGGCTGTGGTGACACCATTTATCATGGTAGTAGTGTAGGACAGAAGAGGTCTATTCATTTCACAGAGGTCAGAAGCAGAGAGAGAGCAAGGGAGAGATAGGGAGGGTGGGAGGGAAAGACGGAGAGAGAGAGAGACAAAGGGGTGGGGAGAGGGAGAGAGAAAGAGAGGGAGAGAGGAAAGAGACCAGGGTCCTAATATGCCCTTTATGAGCATGTGCCCAGGGACCTAGCTTCCTTCCACTAGACCCCCAGCTCTTAAAGGTCTCACCACCTCCTAATAGCACCACCAGTTGGTGATCAGTCTTTAGCACATGGGCCTTTGGGAACATCTAATATCCAAATCATAACACTATGTGATGCTTTGAGTCACCTCAGGGCATCAAGAAGGCCACCATCAGTTGCAGCTCCTTGACTCTGGACTAGACCTATGGACCAAAGCAAATCTCTCCTGTTTTTAACTTATCCAGCCTATGGTATTCTATTATTAGCAATAGAAAATGAACCCAGACACCCAGAGTTTTACTTTAATGGCTTTCCTTCATCTACCCTCTGGTAGATGAAGAAAGGTCAACTGTCTTCTATGCAGAAGCAGAATTGGGCAAATGAAGATAATAACTTGAGACTTGCTAAACTTTGAGAAAGAGGAGGAATAACCCGAGGAACTGGACAGGGAGTTAAAAAGCACCGAAAATCAGGGATGGGGGTTTAGATCTCAGACATCTGGGCAGTGATACCTTGTATCGCTATATAGAACAAAACAAGTGACCTAGACTACAGCTCACAACTCCGGATGGTCCCATCTCTCCTGAATTTGTGGGGTGGTGGATTTCTTACTGAGGTTGACCTAAGGAGTAACCAGCTAAGGGCAGGACAATCCTGCCTACTCCTCAAGTCAATGGAGGGCAGAGGATGCTCTAACAATGTAGGACAAGAGTCCATCTGCTTTCAGCAGTCCACTGGACAGAGCAGGGTGGGTCCCTTAACTTTTGTTTGCAGTAGAAGATGAAGCACAGGCAAATAGTCTGTGAGCTTCAGTGCCATTGGTGATGGAGTTCCTGTGGAGGGAGGACAGTGGGGGAATCCCCCCCCATTTGCTACCTGGCTACCACTAAATGAGCAGAACTTCTCTGTCATGCACTCATGCCATGGTGTCAGATAACAGGTCTGGAGCATGCTGAATGCCTCAAAGAACCCTTCTCTAGGCTGTCAGCACCTCCCGTTGGGGCAGGGTACAGAGTAGCCGGTTCCAAGCTTGTTTTTTGACAATATTAAAGAACACTGTCTTGACATTCCTTTCTGGTAGCACTCATCAATGTCAAGCTCATCTGATAAGCAGGCCTCTTCCTTGGGTGTTACACATGAATGGAGCCCAAAGGGGAGGATTTCACCACCACTGTTATGGTAGTCTATCACCGGGAAAGCCTCTTCTCCTGCTCTCCTCCAGGTCAGATCCCATCCCTTTTAGGTAGTCCTGGACAACATTGAACTGATCTTTCTCTTCCAAAGTTCTTGAGAGTCTCTTGTCTGCATTATTACTTGACTATATTTATATATGCTGCCTGGGTCACATCGTGTGGGGTTAATTTAATTTGTTATAAGCGTAGATTTTTTTTTCACTGGTGAGAAGCCTTTTTTTTTTTTTTTCCTTTCCAGATCTTTTCATTTTCTTTGTATTACTGATAGTGTGTGTTCATAGTAGTTAATAAATATAGCTTGAGTATTTTTAAATGAATTTATAACTCAACAAATAAATGAATGACTGCCACACAGGAGAACTAACACCCTAGCGTTGGGTGCTTCTCTGTGATGAGTTGGTATTAGGGGCAAGAAGAAGAGCCAGAGACTTGTCTCAGCTCCAGGCATGGATAATTATAACCTTGTGGATGAGGTTTCTGCAGGACTATCCCTCTAGGGTTTGTTTTACTAAGGAATTTGTCATGTCATTAACTCCAGCTCTTTTCCAAGGATACATGTTACTCCTGATGACCAGGGTCCTCATGACCCCAGGTTTAGCTGCTGAGCACAGTTCCATGTTTACTCAAATTCTGTCTCCAAGAAGCCAGTAGTGAGGTGCTGGTTAATAACACTTACTGTACATGGCTACGGTACTTAATTACTTCCACATGCTCCTCGACTTCATGTTAGATTGTTTCAGCCGCTAATTTTAAAAATCCCTGAAACAGGACCTCTGCTCTGAGCCATGTGCTTCAGAGCTGTTCTTTCTGCTGTTCTCTTCTAGAAAACTTACATGTGGTTTAACTCAACAGCAGGACTGAAGGGCGGGGGGTAACATGTTCCTAATTTCTCTCTCTCTTTTCCTCCTGTAAATCCCCTTTCTGCCAAAGCCCTTGGCCAGGATCCAGAAATGGCACATTCAATAATACCCAAAGTGTTTGGGTAATATTTCATAATTACATTGTTGCTGGTAAAATTGTTGCCTTGAGAATAATTCCTCTGCACAAATAGAGTCTGGGACCCATGTGCCCCTCCACACTCCCTCTGCTGAGGGGGGAAAGGAAGGCAAGAAGGTAGAATGAAAGAAAAGTCCAAAGCAATGAAGGAGAAAGAAATACGGGAATTTGCCTGTTCAGTTTTAGTGAGGTGACACATTAGAGAAGATTTATACAACAGTAAAGCATGAGTAGTAAAAGCTTTTAGAAACCCCCAAATCCATCCCAAGTGTGGAACTGAATATTCATGGAACTGATTTTCTTGAGAAGATCAATATGAAATCCATATCAACGAGTCCAGAAAATGGAGATGGTACTGTGAACTGGCCCCTGAGCAGGTGGTCAAGTCTTACCCTCCCCATCACATTCATGAGTGATCTCCACCAATAGGTTGCTCCAACATGGCTCCCTCGGGCAGCCACACTGTTCAAGAGCTCAGCACCTGCCCTGAAGCTGGGTTCTGAGACTCCAAGAGGGACGCACAATTGGAAAACTTCTCATGGGAGAAGGGAAGAAAGGTTGGTGCTAATGATGGGGTAAATTGGGAACTCAGATTAAATGGCAGTTATTTAGCTGTAGCTTTAACAACTCATATCGGCCAGAACTGCCTCTGAAGCAGGTGTCCCAAGATTGTATAGAAAACTTTGGGGAGGAGCGTTTGCGCATGCGCCTTAGTTGCCACACTTTATCATAAGGAGCGTCACTGCACTTTAATAACTAAAGTATTTGGGGAGGGGCTCTGTGCAGACCTCCTCCCCCAGTGGCTTCTGTTCTAGATTTGAACTATGGATGAGGTGCCAGGATATAGATCCAGCCCCAGAAAATTTTATCGCCCACAAGAAAAGCCATCTCTCCAGGGCAGTCACCCAAGAGTAAATGTCCCATAGGGATCACTGCAGAGCCTGGTGATGAGCCTGGGGCACGTGAATATGCATGGTATCAGAGGTCACTTGCTAGTTATTCTTGAGCTCTGTCTTGAACTGGTGACAACAGCTTATGTGTTCATCATCTTCCTGACATTTCCAAACAATTTTGGGATAGTCTATTTGGATAGTTTTAGCCAAAAGGAGCTTTTTAGTTGAAGTCCAAGATGTCATTTGTTGAAAACAAAACAAGTAAAAATCACATTATAAATAACTATGTCCCCAGCCACCATCTTCAGATGACAGTCCTCCAAAACAAAACAAAACAAAACAAGTCAAACCCCAACAAAATGAGCTACCACATACCAACACAGTGTCCCCTGACACCCTAGAAGATTCACAGCACTCCCCACCCTGATGTGTTTGCCTATTCAGCCTGCTATAAACAATGCCAGAAGTTGGGCAGCTTACAATCAATAGAAATGCACTTCTCACAGTTCTGGAGTTTGGGAAGTCCAAGATCAAGGTGCTGTCAAACTCTATTTTTGGTGAGGATCTGCCTTTTCACAGATGCTTCCTTCTTACGGTCTCCTCACATATGACTCCTTATGGTGAAAGACTCTATTGAACTTCATATGGCCTATTTCATTAGGACACTAATCCCCTTAGGCTGTCCACCCCACAAGGACAGGAATTCATATTAGTTTTGCAATTTGTTGAATCCTGAATATGAAAGAATTTCCAACTCAATTTAAAGAATTGGCCATCTCTTGGCCAGGTTATACATCTATTCTGCTCTTTGGTGTAACTTTGAATTCGTGTGTGGGTGGGAATGGTCTGTTTCCCCTTCAAATCTGGGAATACTCCTAAATTTTAATGCTATTTCCCTTCACTGTTCCAGATAATTACTGGGGCAACAGATGATAGATGATTCCTCATTACCTTGTCCCTTCTGGGATTCATGGAAGAAATGATCCATATTTATTTTAATGAAATTTTTACATTTGGGAAGTTCTTAAAGACAAACTTTGAAGCCACTTGCTCTTGGCAGTTTTCTTGGGCCAGAGCCATGGGCCACCATTTTCTGAATTTTTAAATTCCATCATTTCTATTCACCATGATCTTGGGTCTTCCTGTGGGAGAATAGAGGGTCTGACTGCCCCCTTTGGGGACTGAGCTTCCCTAATGAAAACCAGAGGGGAGATTTTGATTGATCCAATTTGTAAAGCACAAGGCTGAGCTTTCAGCAGCTCTTTTTTTGTATCCAGCCAAAAGCAAATTCACCAAAACATGCTTATGGCTGAGTCTCTGCCTCGTTTTAAGCCTTGATAAAACACTTTCCCTTCTGCATCCTCTCTTAATTCTCTCTTGTCACCCCTTAACATAATGGGCCTGGAAAATTCAATAGGATCTGAGAAAGGAAGAGAGACTTAAGACCAAGTCACAGCAATAGGCTTCTGAGCTGGGGGGAAAAAAATAGCCAAATGTGCCTTAGTTTACAGGAACTTGGGACGCCCCATCACCACCACCCCTATAGAGCAAAGCCACTCCCCTTGATTGACCTGGCTGGAATTTTTGCCACGGAGATTACAAAACTGGGAGCAATTAGCTGGAGATATTAATAGGTTCTGTCATGTAAAATATTCGTAACAAAGCTTTCGGTAGAATTCCAAACTGAGAATTTTTACGCCTGGAGCCAAAGAATCCTTTGTTCTGGGTTTTACATCATGAAACCATTTTTAGAGTGCAAGTCTGTTCTGGCAAGGGGGACTGATGGTTCACTATCCTTCCTCTCCTGCCTCCTGCTTCCAGACCCCTGTGCCAATACCCCCTTCTCTCCATTCCTCATTTCCCCAAAGCTGGGCACAAGGCTGGATGTGAATAGGGAGGGGTAAAGAAGATTTCTTGAGGGTCAGGCTGCTGTCTCTGGGTGCCTCTAGACGTGTGGGAAAGGGTTATCTATCACAAAACTCAACCCAAGTAGACAATTTTTTTTTCCAGCTTCTGGAGACTGGTTGGGAGTTTAGAAAGACTCGGGGAGGCCATCTATTCTCTCCTGTCAAGCTTCAACAGGAGATATTTGGTTCTGTGTTAAATTTTTTTTTCTAGAATTTCTCCACTTTTTAATGAATGCCTACAGTCTATTTATATAGGGCTTTTTACAGGAGCAAAGATCTGATTTGGAAGAAGGGGAAATATCCTCAAACAGCATTCCTCTGAATGCCTCCTGTTTTACATGGTTCTTTGTACTTTTCCTGTTTTATCCATCTTAATGTGATCCTTTAATTACCCAGGCAGGACAGTGTGTTCTAGTGATGGGGAAACTGAGGAATAGAGAAGAGAAAGCACAGGTTGTAGAAAAAGAAAACAAACCACATTACCCAATCCTGGTTGCGGAGTTCTTTCCAGTAAACTGTGTGAGTTGTCCCAACTAGCCAAGAAATTTTCCGAGAATAGCCTATCCAGAGGGAGGAGATTTCTGCTTTGGCCCAGCTTGATTTACCATAGGGACCGGTGGACTTGGGCCGTGTCCTTTGAGTATGCTGGGCTATCTTGCACCTTGTCAGACTGCTGGGCAATGGTTATGATTGTGGCAGGGCACTTCCCATCTTCTCCATTCCTCGTGGTACCCTTCCTTGTGCTAAGTGTAAATCTAATGGGGGCACTGGGCAGCTTCACTACACTGTCCTGATACCACAGGGGCATACAGACTTGTGGATACAGGGCTGCCTGGCATGAGCTCATGCAAGACTTTGTAGGAATTCCCCAAAGGGCCGCCTCTTCCAGGCAGATCTAATCCCACAGCAGGTCCCAGGACTTAGGAGAGAAGCCCTGACTGCATTCAGCCTCCACTTGGTCAGCTCTGTTTGTAATGAACACAAGAGACTAGAGCCCAGATCCCAGGTTCCCCTCCCTCACCATTATACAGGGAGCAGGGAAAGTGGGGAGGAGAAGGAGGGAGTTTCACTGTACAATATGGCCACCGAGGAATTAATTCTCTCTTGTTTTCCAGACTCTAAGCCTTCCAAAAGAATGAACAGAATTTGCCACCACCTCTCAGAGACTGCCAGTACTTTGTGTTCTGAGAGCTGGACTTCCCTCGCCCCAGGGGAGAAACAAGTATAGGCTTGTGTGGGGGAGGAGCTGCTATATCCCAAAGCAGGAGAACTTTTCAGGTTGAAAGGGAGAGGTGAACCACCCCAAGGAAGTGATGGATGCCTAAAGTGGAAGGCTGGACGGGTGCCGGGTTCCTTGGCAGTGGGGACCTAAGTACGCTCTGCCTCCATTCAGCAGGATGGAGGTATCAGGACTTTAGATGGAGTGAATGTTGGAGGTGTCTGGTGGTGGGAGTGGTAGAGGAGGTGGTGGGGTGGATAAGGATTATTTGGCTTGGAGGGAGAATGTCTGGAGCAGCAGAATCCTCACATTGAGCATCAAAGTGGTGACCACAAGTTCCCAAAGACAGGAGTTTTTCCCCCAAGTTTCCTGGGTGATATACACTCCTGAATCCCCAAGGAACTGAAGTTGACTTAAGAGACTGAGCAAGGTTTAAGCTCATTAGGAAGGTTTTAAAAAATAAGTTTTTTTTTTTTTTTTTTTTTTT
>NW_026000225.1:1284316-1317176 GCF_001458135.2 Marmota marmota marmota | reverse complement strand
GAGAGAGAGAGAGAGAGAGAGAGAGAGAGAGAGAGAGAGAGAGAGAGAGAGAGACTCTGAGTCCTAAAGGAGATGCCCAGGAGCCATTGAGATGCAGAAAGCACAGTTTTAAATCTTGAGCAACAGGCCCTTGGCCCATGCCCTTGTTAAACAAGAGAAATCCCCAAGTACAAGGAACATTGGAGTAACAGAGTGAAGCCTCACCCTGGCTCCACCTCCAATCCAGCCCCTCATACAGCCCTTGTATCAATATTGGACTCCCAACCCAAGGAATGTCTTCTCACTCTCTAGGTAGCCCACAGTCTCCCTTAAATGTATATCTGCTTCCCAAATAAACCTCTCTCTATGCCTTTGGCTCATGATGAAATTCTTTTCCATCTTGTATGCTAAGAACCCAGCTGGTCCTGAGTCAATTCATTCTCCCTTCTGGGAACTCCTGACACCCTTCTCTGGAGACATCTTTTTCCCCCTGACATCACTATGCCCCAATCTCTCTGGGAAATTTTTCAGGAGTCCTCTATTCCCTCACATCTCAGCTACAGGGAGGGGAGAGATTTCTGTCTCTTTTTCCCTCGAGTACAGAGAAGCCTGCACAAATGGCCTTGATTCTCATCTGACCTTACAACCATTTTAATGGGAGGACATTGTAAGAGAAAAGATTATGCTTTCTGCAGAGATGAAGGCTTCAGATGATTCAAATTATTACCATCCTTACCCTCTCCTTCCCATGCCAAACCTGGAATTGATTCTGAGGGTGGTTTTTAAATCTGAAATGGGGGAAAGTACTTCCAGTGCTTGTTCTGATGTCAACTGTTTCCAACATTTGTTATGGACCTGAACAAAACTCAAACCAGGGTAACACCAGCCTTGGTCCAACCATTGTTATTATTCACTGTGAGCCTTAGAGGTAGGAAAATGGAAGCCTCCCTTTGGACTCTCTGTTCCATGTGAGCACCAATCTCCCCCTTCATCATCTCACCTGGAAAACACAAATAGTCTGGAGCAAACTCTGCAGGACAAAGATTGACCTACACCTGTGGGGCCAAGTGATGATTACTGGGTCCATCTAGTTCCCTATCCACCAAAAGGCAGGATTCCTGAGCTGTCCCATGGACTTGTGGTTCCTGGCATGCTTTTCTGCCCTAGGACTAGCTATATCCTTCACCCACACCCTGGAGTTTGATGTCTGGATGATGGTCCCCATTCCCTGTGCTCCATCTGTTCACCAGAGGCTGTAGCCTTCTTATTAGGTCTCCACGATGGAATCTCCTTTCTCTTTCCTATACCCTCAAGGGCATTCAGTTCAGTCTTCCTGCTTCCTAGTGCCACTAAACCAACTGGCTGTACCCCTTCCTATGTTGCCTTCATTTATGGGCTCAGGGAGTATGTTAGCCATGGTCCTCAGAGCATTAGACACAGTCAAGCCTCTGTTCTTTTTTCAATTTTCTCCTTGGCTCCCTCCCTCTTTCCCATAGCGCTGCAAACTTTGTTCCCTCTCTTTTCTCATATGGGCAAGGTTCTTCTTCTCTGGACAGAAAGACTCCTTATGCCCATGCACAACCTCAAAAAAGTCCCAGAACAAAGAAGCTAGCTAGGGGAGAAGGTAGCTTAAAGGTCAAGGGAAGCACAGTGTAGGATGGCTATAAAGAGCATAATTAGCGCCGGGCTTGCTGAGCTTGTTGAAGGTAGGACAATACAAAATAGTGCACAGAGCTTAGAGATTAGCACAGTGAAATACCAGCAAAAAAGCCATGGAAAAGTAGAGCTTTGCCAGTGTTGTTTTCAAGGGAAGTATTAAAGTGTTGGAATTTCCCCATAGATGGAGGAAGAAGCAATGTAGAAACATGGAGTCTACTAAAGAATCAAGCTTCTGAATGCTGACTTACCTTAACCTCTTTCAACTTCAGAACAGTGGGGTAAATGATGAGGTCAATTGATTTTGACTCTGTCAACCAGGGATGAACTCTATATGGTATAGAAACCTCAGGAGACCTTGAAGGAAGAGGAGGATTGGCATTGCCCGATAAAGAGCCCAGTTATTAGGAAAGAAAACCAAGAGGAGAAATGATCTGAAAACAACTTAGAATATTCCACAACAAGTGAAAATCCAACCAATAATCAGGAATAATAGGGGTAGGAGTGTAACTCAATAGTAGAGTGTTTGCCTAGGAGAGGGGAAGAAATAAGAGCAATAGAAAAGAAACTGCCCTTTGCTCAAGAATGTTGGAGATCATCTCAGTGGTAGAATCTCCCTTTTTCTTTTTTACTAACAGAATCTCTTCCCCCCACCCCCCAGCTTTGGCTGGGTATATCACCACCCAATTACAATCTGAACTTCTCAGCCTTCTTTTTCTTTTCTTCCTTCCTTCCTTCCTTCCTTCCTTCCTTCCTTCCTTCCTTCCTTCCTTCCTTCCTTCCTTCCNCCTTCCTTCCTTCCTTTCTTTCTTTCTTTCTTTCTTTCTTTCTTTCTTTCTTTCTTTCTTTCTTTCTTTCTTTCTTTCTTTCTTTCTTTCGCAGCTAGGTGGCAATGTAGCTATGTCACAGGCCAGCAAAATAAGGTGCACAATTCCGGGTAATATCCTTCATCTTCTTAAAGAATAAATGCCTGGATCTTCTTTCTCCCTGTTTCTAGCACGGTGGATCTAGAAGCAGAAGTTACATGTTGACACATGGCTCCCTGGAAGATATTTCTGAGTAGAGCTCATCTGTCTCCCCAAACCCCTTACTTATAGATTTTATGAGAAAGAGGCATAAACTTTGAATTTATTGAGACCATGGTATTTTGGAATGCTTTTGTTACCCTAGCTTAGTTTAATAAGCCTTCATGAACAGTCTAAAGTTCTCCTTTTGCAGAAGAAGAAAAGAGACCCAGACTGTTTAAGTGCTTTTTGAAGGTCAAGATGCTGATAAGTTATTGGTAAATTGGGGTCAGTGCCCAGGTCTTTGACTGTTAGTATAAGTCACTGCTTTCTATTCCTCTTCTGAGTCAAGAGCACGGAGCTAGTCAAACCCTTGTTAGCATGTAGAAACTACATGGACTAATCTTTGAACTGGAAATGATGAGAAATGAAGCCAATGATAGGACATATTGAGTTTCCCTTCAGATCAATTTAGGAATTCAGTTGTCAGTGTTTGGTCAGGGGCCCACATAAGTCAACGTCAGCATTCCAGGATACAGAAAACACGGCTCTTTCTGGTGAGTGCAGGCTCAGGGAAGTTCTCTTACAAATCAGGAGCTTATTTTTACATAGAGTCAGGTCATTGAGGTAAACTTCAAGGCTGAGTGCACCTCTCGGTCGTTTAGGGTCAGCCAGACCCATGGTGGACAAACTGGGGACCAACGCCTGCCTTCTACCTGACCTGGAGAACAATCTCTCTTTTCAGACTTTGTCCTTTGTTCACACATGTGCCACCACACTGGTAGCTAATCCTAGTGCCGATTTCTTTAGATCCTGAAGCTTTTCTGGTCTTCTTACACCCTCTCCCTTCTTAAGGCTTTTCATTTGCACATGCAAAGAGAAGCTGGTCAGAGGAGAAACAGCAGAGCAGGTTCCCCAATAAACTTCAACCAACTTTCAGTGTGCTTAGCCCAGTCCTGTGGCAGGCACCTTTGATGGTTTTGTGCCCTGATGCTAGCACCAATAGACTGGGCCAGGCCAGACCTGTGACAGTGTTGATCTGCCCAGTTGAGCTGAGTCCCTGCCTCTTCCTAGGAATATGACTAACAAATCCATTCGTCTTGCATGTTTCATGCGTTCCACAAGCTTAAAACGCTACTGTCTGTATTAGTCAGGACTCTCCAGAGAAACAGAATCAATAGGAGAAAACAGATAAATATTTATTATAAGAAATTGACTCACATTACTATAGAGGCCAGCAAATTCCAAGACCATAGGTTAGCAAATTGGGGACCCAGGAAGGCCAATGGTATAGTTCCAATTGGAATCCAGCAGGCTCAAGACCCAGATAGAGCCAATATTCTAGTTCAGAGGATATCAGTATCAGGAAGGAAATTCTTTTTTTTTACTCAGGGGAAAGGCAGTAACTTTGTTTCTTTCAGATTTTCAACTAATTGAGCTCCATTTACATTATGAAGATTAATCCACTTTACTCAGTCTACCAATTTAGATGTTAATCCCATCCCAAAATACCCTCACAGTAAGACTCAGAATAATGTTTAACCAAATATCTGGGCACCCATAGCTTGTCACGTTGATATATAATATTTATCAAGATAGCCACTATTGTTTTTGTTATTCTATTGAGAAGGTGGGAGCAAAGGACATGTGACTTGTGGATGTGGGAGTGGAAAAGTGAACAGTTTTTGAGTGTGTCATCCAAATTTTGTGAAAAATTCCTAACATAAATTAAGAGACCCAGGAATGGAGCTCTGGATTTTTAAACATATGTGAATTGAGCATATATCATTGCTAACCTTGTCACATATGTATGTGCAAGCATCTGCATACACACACACACACACACACACACACACACTCCCAGGTTTAAGTGGAAGAGATTTCTTTCCTATTCTATCAGCTCAGCAGAAACCCAATCCAGATGTAACTGATCAAATTTAATATTTCTATCTTCAGATCCTTCAGAAGATGAAGATATTTTGTTCTTTTGGGAAAGATATTTTCCATACATTATTTCAATTATTCACTCATTAAAGCATATTATTCAAATGCTTGCCACATGCAGATAGTGAAGTTTGTCTGTTCCTTCTATTCTCCAATAAAGAATTCAGCTCTCTGGTCCGTCTTAGTGGCACTCACCAGTAATCCCAGCAACTCAGGAGGTCAAGGCAGGGGGAAAGCTCTCTGGGAGCATATAAAATCAGAGGTAGTATGGGAAGTGGGCCTGGAGGTGAAGGAGAAAATAGGCAGGAGAGGAAGGGCCTTGGCTTGAGGGAGTAGCAGAGAGAAAGGAAATGATAGAGAAGATAAAGCAACATGGAGGATTTAAAATTAGGAAGCACTGGAAAAGAAGACATGATAAAAGAGGCAAGGTTAGAGCTGAAAAGAGAAAAGAGGACTGAGAAGCTAGGGAGAGGGGAAGTCTGGGAATAATGAAAGAGTTTTAGAGTTAGAGTTGGAAATCTGGCCTGAAGTCCAGATTCCTCTGTTCTCATTGTGTAACTTTATTCATTGATTCCTCCCACGGGCCTTTATTGACACAAGCTGAGTTTGAGGTGTAGTGTTAGGAGTGGGAATACCAAAGTAAGGTGGACAGATGCCCCTTTCTCTCACTGTGGTAGGTGGGTACCCGTGGTTTCTACTCTCTGATGTGGTCCTGGCCCCATAAGCAGAAGATCTCTGAATTGCTTTTAGTCAAAAGAATACAGCAGAGGTGATGTGGTATCACCTTGTGGTTACTCTGTATAGACATGCTTTGGTTCTTCTATTGGCCTTGAAGAATCAAACAGCTTTATTGTGGATGGGTTATGGACAGAGTCATGTGGTAACAAACTGTGGTTCTGTGATTCACCTCTAAGTGAAAGCAGACTCCAGCCAATAACAAGCAAGAAAACAGGATCCTCATTCCTATAGCAACAAGGACATGAGTTTTGCCATCAACCTAAAGTAGCTTAGAGGTAGATTTCTCCCCAGTTAAACCTTCTGATAAGAACACAAGCCCAATGACTTTTTTTTTTTTTTTTGGTACTGGAGATTGAACTCAGGGGCACTCGATCACTGAACCACATCCCCAGACCTATTTTGTATTTTATTTAGAGACAGAATCTCACTGCACCTTTCTTTTGCTGAGGCTGGCTTTGAATTCGAAATCCTCCTGCCTCAGTCCCACCAAGCTGCTGGGATTACAGGCATGTGCCACTGCCCCTGGCCCCTAATGACATTTTGATTATGGTCTTGTTATACCAAAGATCCAGCTAATCCATGCCTGAACTTCTGACCCACAGAAACCATGAGATAATAAATATCTGTTGTTTTAAGTCACTAAATATGTAGTAATTTGTTATGCAGTATAGAAAACTACATTCTCATGTAGTTTACAGTTTAGCATTCAACAAATAAATACTTTGGTAGATTGCATTATTTATCTTAATATTTTGCTTCATCCCTATGTCTTTGTCCTTTGCCATGTGACTTTGTCATTGTCCTACTGCAGATACATGGTATATTTTCCTACCCTTCAACTTTGATTTTAGCCAGTGCAACGGAGCAGATATGACAGTGTGCATGCTCCAAGCCTGGGCCTTGCAAGTGTCTGTTTGTCCACTTCTGTCCCTGCATCACAACAGGATGAATCTCCTGCAGTTAACTGGCTTGAGGAAGTCGGGAGGCATGTGGAGCAGAGCTGGCCCTCAGGACCCACAGGCCTTAAGTAGAGACTGAGTTGCTACCCCAGCCACTGCAGGGAACTAACTAAGCAGAGTGATGTTGGAATGGGAAAAAGGATGTTCCAGGCAGAGAGAACAGCAGGGATAAGGTCCTCAATCAGAAAGCACTCACTTAGCACATTTGAAGAACTAAAGGAAGGTCAAAGTGGCTGGAGCTGGTGAGGCAGAGAGTTATGCTCAATGAAGATGAAAATGGAGAGGTAGACGGGATCAACGTGAAGGGCTTGGGAGTCATGTTGAGCGTTTTTTTCTTCTTCTTCCTTGACACCACAGCCTTAACAACTTCAACAACTAATTCTCCTCCTCCTCCTCCTTCTACTAATGGGGACACTGTAAGTGGTTTTCAATAAGGGAGTAACACAAGGAGATTTTTATTATTAAAATATCCCTCAACATGGTGTAAAGAAAAGACATATCTAGGGCAAGAATGGTGCTTCTTCAAATAAGAGGCTGCTTCTTCCATCCTGGAGAGAGGCAAAAGTAACTTAGATGATAGTCCAGTGGTGGAGATGGAGAGGAATATTTGGGAGATGGACATGACAAAATTTGGTAATTGATGAGACAAAGGCTGGAGAATATGCAATGTCAAAGTTCTTTGTCTCCAAGGCTTTTAGCATGAATCACTGGATAGCTGGTGGATCTAGTCATTTAGTATAAAGAAAACATGGAGGAAGTCCATGTCTGAGGGAAAGTTATGGGTTCTCTTTTTATGAACTTGGCCAAGTGATAGCCTCTGAGCTTCAGGTTTTTAATCTGTAAAATGGGAATGATACCTACCCATTAATCCCTACTAAGAAGATCAAATAAGATCACACATGTGAGGGAGCTTTGCAAATCAGAATGCAAAGTTGAAGGTAGGATCTTATTATTATAGCAGAGATGGAGGAGGTAGATGGGAGAGGAAGAAGGCTGATGAGCTGAAGGGATAAGTCAACCTTGAGCCAAATCCATCTGATCTTTTTGGGAAAAATCAGTAGAGAGAAAAAGAACCAAACCCTGGGAGCTCATCAGAGATGTTCTTTTCTAACCAGCAGCAGACCCTGGGCTCCTGGTGGCCCTGCCCTTTGTAATTGCTCCAGGCTGGGAGCTGAGAACAGTTCCTACTCCTGACTACCCCCACTAGGACACACTGTCTCCATTAGCCCAATCAGGACAAGTCTTCTGTGCACCATGGAAAGTCCTTGAGGTTAGACCCTGCTGGTGAAAATCTGGAGTTGAGTAGGCACAGGAGCTGAGGTACTGATGAGATCCTGCTGTTTTGGATTATGCAATTTTAACCTGCTTAAAGTACAACAGTCTGAGCTGCTTGCTGTGCTCCTCAAACCGCAAGGTTCCTACTGAGGCCAATCAATAGTCATTTGTATTTACTTAAAAACATTCGTTGAAATACCCCTGCCATATTGTGCCTGAACATAGCAGGGGCTGTGAGAGTAGGTAGTCAGAGGGCTCACTTAGAAAAGTTAACTCCATCTTCCTACAAAGGGACATTTATGCCTTTGCCCTGGAAGACGAGTTTGATACATTGAGTCACATAGTCATATCGATTCTTATAAAAGCTTCCTAGATGTGACCCAATCTTTACCACTTCTTATACACACGATTGCAGGTGCTTTTCCGAGATCAACTCTTATAATCACATTATATTTGACTTGGAAGCCCTTGTCACTGCTTGGGAATTCAGATCCAAATATTTTCATCCTGGTGTTAGTGTCCCAACCCACTGTGTAGGAAAGGCCCTGGGCTGTGGTTTAGATGCACTGATGGAATCACAGCTCTTCGCATGCCCAGCGGGCCTTTGAGCAAGCCACTTCAAGGAGTTAGTCTCCTGCTAATTATCTGCAATAAGGACAAAGATGTGAATGTTCCACAAGACATGAAGCCCCTAATCTGCTGCATAGTGAGCACCTGCCCACAGGGCCATTAGTGAAAGAGAATCAGCCTCAAGCAGTGAGCTGCTGGAGGTTCGGGAGAGCAGGGATCAGAGCTCCACCCTATCAGAATTCAAGCCTCCTTTAACCTGAGGCCAAATTGTTAAAGGGAGCCCTTAAAGGGCCAGAGTCTTTCCAACAGATCTGAGAAATGGCTGAGTGAGCCTAGAATAACAGGGATAGTGAGAGTGGAAGGATGGGCAGGGGAGGTCGCTGCAGGCAGAGCAGGCTCATTGTGAGCTCAGAAGGCATCATGAAATACATGATGAAAAGAAAATGGGTCTTTGAAAAACTTCTGAAGAGCCACAGGAGTGCAAAGGGAAGCCCAAGTAGCTTCAAAAAGCAAGAGAAAATAGCACTAAATTCATGATAGGACAGCTTTGGCACCTGCACTGACCCTTTCTAAGTGAGGGTATTCACAGCACTGCCAAAAACAAACAAATTAAAAAAAAAACCCAAAACACACACACACAAACTTGTCCACTGTTTCCTGATTTCTGCTGGAAGGGCTAAGGGGGTAGCGTGTTTCCCACAGGTGCCAAAACATGAGAGATGGATGGGGTTGTGGATGGCCAGTGAGTTACACAGAAATAGCCTGTGAGAGAGAAGCTTCCGGAGCTGCTCAGAGCTTCTCAGAGCCACGGCTGTGTCTCTCCACAAATATTATTTCTGAGCACGAAAGCCTTGGGCAAACACCCGTCTCCAGTATAAGTTCTGTTGGAAGGAGGGTTTAAGGCTTTGGTCAGGATGTACTGAACTTCAAACAAGTGGCCAGGTCAGGAACAGAATCCTGAAGCAGGATATGTGAGACCCATTAAGCCTGTGCATATTTTGGAAGATTGATTGCCGTGTGGCACCGGGCACTGTTGAGATTGTGAAGTGGCAGTGTTTACCACAGGAATTCACAGGTCCCTGGTTCTACCTGCCCACCCCCATGCCCTTCCTCCCGGGTGTTCCCCTGTGATCACATCTGTCCTCAGCAAATAATTTGAAACTCAGGCTCACTTGGGTATAAATGTCTGATAACAGTTTACTTCACGAACTTTGATTGGAGTGAGGGCCAGAGTCGGAGGGTAAAAAAACAAGGGTTAAAAAGAAAAAAAAAAAGAAGGCAGTATGGGTGGGATTTTAATCAGACTCTGATGCTCATGGGCCTGATCTTTTCGAAGGTGGGAAGGTGAGGTGGCAGAGGTGGTTGCTGTCTCTATCTGGCCACATGGTTCTGTATTGTAAGGTCTGGAAGGAATTTACTGATTATTTTGTCTTGGGGTTCTCAAAGTTAGAATCAACTGGTCAACTTGGGTGGCCCAGGAATCTACAGTTACCGTGTATCTTGGTAATTGGAAACAGGTGGTTCAAGAATCAGACTTTGAGAAAAAATACCAATCTAGTCCCTCTATTGACAGGTGAGGAGTGAGGATGGGAGGGGCTCTCCCAGGGTGATCTCCTACCCCATGGAGGGTCACAGGGGTTGTCTGGGCCAAGCCACCACTGCTTGCCACATGGGGATTCTTGAAGGCTTCAACTCTGATTCCTTTTCAAAGAAGGATGGCTCTCAGGGGAGCACACAGTACAAGCCATCTGCTAGCGAGTCTGTGGACACGGGGTGTGGGCCCAGGCTGGCTGCTTCAGGTTCCACCACGGGGCACAGTGCCCTCCCTCAGCACCATCAGGTGCTCTGTTTACTCTGTGGGCCTGTCCCTTTGGGGCCCTTGCCCAGCTCCCACACAGACCTAGCACTTGTCTCAACAGCCAGGCTCTCTGCACAGCCCCAAGCCAGGGATTGTTCTTAAGGCTTTTCGTCTCCATAGCTTATTAGCAAGAGTTTTTCTGTTCTCATTGGGGTACCACATCTATCCCTCAGCCTCACCATCCACATACAGTCCTGGAAGGAAGTTCTTTTTCAGGACAGAGTGGGGCATAAACACTGAAAAACTGACTCATCTTCCCTCAATTTCATAAAATGGCCATCAGCCAAAGGAGAAAGTCACCTAATATTTGAATGCAAGGGCCCAGTCCTTGCATGGCTCTGGAGATGGCCCTGTTGTCTGCATATCTTCATGAAGTTTCTCTGAAGAAAGACTTTGGCTAGGGGCTGGGGTTGTGGCTCAGTGGTAGAGCGCTCACCTCGCACTTGCAAAACCCTGAGTTCGATGCTCAGCACCACATTAAAAAAAATAATAATAAACAAGTAAAATAAAGGTGTTGTGTCCAACTACAACTAAACAATAAATTAAAAAAAAAAGAAAGACTTTGGCTAGCAAGAGAAAGGATTCTGACATTCCCATTTGGAGCTGCAAGCTGCACTTGGTAGTAGGTTAATTTTGTTTTCGTTTGTGATTTGCATTATGTTGGAAGATCAAGGGACGCCTCACTCTTGCTTCCTGACTCTGTTTGTCTCTGCAGCCTTGTGCTTTTTCTGTAGTAGAAGATCATGTCTCTGTCATTAAGTGACCTTGGTTCATATGGAGAATTTTTGCTCTTAGGTCACATGCAAATGTTTTATTTCATTCATTCTTTTTTTTTTTTTTCTTTTGGTAGTACTAGGCATTGACCCCAGAGGCACTCTACCACTGAGCTCATCATGAGGCCCTTTTAAGTTTTTGTTATGAGACAGGGTCTCACTAAGTTTTTGAGGATGGCCTTGAACTTACAATCTTTCTCTCTCAAGCTCCCAGGTTGCTGGGATAGTGGGTACATGTCACCACATCCAGCTTTCATTTAGTTTTTCAGCAATCTTCTGAGAGAGTGCTGTGAACCTCATTCTGCAGGAATCTATGGTTCAGGGCAGGGTTCAGCCCGTCTCTTTCCTATCAAACTGCAGCATTGTAGCAGTTCCCTAAGAATGAAATATCTCTGTACCATTTGCAAAAAGCCAGCAGTGTCAGGCTAATTCTATCTTTGCAAGTCAATGAAGCTATTTAGATGGTTAAGTCAAGGAAGAAATGAGGGAAGAACAACAATCCAAAGAGTGAGTGGAAAGGAGGCAGAGAAGTCTAGTTCTGGGCACCCAGTAGGTGCTCAATAAATACATGTGGACTGGATAGATGAGACTAATGCAAATAAGATCAAAGTCTAGTAAACTGTTGAACACTGAAAGACATAAGGGAGATTTTACAGAATCCATAATTTGGGGATGTTTCTGGAAGCTTGAAGTATGATTTAGAATAAACAAAAGGAAGTATTGCTATTTCAAAGCTAGTAAATTTAGAGAGCTCAAGTGTTAACATGGATTAAAAAAATATAAATCTCAACTGGAAAAAAAACCCCTTGTACATGATGAATCTATTAAAAAAAAAATAACAACCCAGGGGTAACATCTTCTGCCTTTGAGGGTGAGGTCAAGCAGACCCTCCTACGATATCTGGGTTCAGAATCCAGTGTGAGCCTTAGAAATTTCCCATCTCTTCCCTCTTTAACTCTTTGACACCTTCTTACTCTGTTTTCTGGTTTTAGGGAGTTACCGGCATGATGAACTACAAGAAACCTGCATGCATTTTACATCCAATTTATAGAGCCCTGACTCGAAGAGTGCCTAAATAATCCGTGGTGAAGGCTGCTAAATGGGCCATGTAATCCACTTGGAAATGACGCGTCCCGGCTTTTGAGCGCGTCCATGAATCTGAGTGTGCATTCCTCTTCTGTGTTTGTAGGGGGGACAGGATAAGGGGGAATGAATTGGGTGCCTTGCTCACCTGAGACCAAAACATTAGCTTTCTTCCCAGTACAACCCACCAAGACAGAAGGAATTTTTTTTTTTTTTTTTTCCTGAGGCCTGGCAAATGTTCCTTCCAGGTTTCTCCAGCCTCTGACTCTCTGCCTAAGGCGTGGGTCTGGCCCCAGAGACAGGGCAGGACTTGTCTGTTGGTGGCATCAAGCCCTGCCTGTGACTCCACATCCTGGGGAAGCATCATGACTTTCCACAATTGCTCTGCAGATGTGTGGGTTTCCTGGAAGACCACAGTGAACCCTGGTGTCTCTTTGTGGAGCATGCCTCTTCCATCCCACTCTTGGAGTCAGTCCCAACTAGTTTCCTCATTGGTTCTGTGGTGACAGCTGGCAGGTCAGGGCACAGACTCTTGTCCCATTTGGTCTGCAGGTTTCGTTGGCCTTTTCTCAGAATCTGGACTACATTTCCTGAGTCTCCTCTTCTATGCTAAGGTTGGGGTTAAGGATTTGCAGTTGACCACCCCCACCCCCACACATCACTATCCTCTTTTGCCTCCAGATGTGTCCTCTCTCTCGACTCCTTCCAGTCTCAAGACGCCATCCTGCTCACCCACCAAGTGGTGGTCCCTCTCTTCCCAGACCCTCTAGGTTCCACAGAGCATGTGACCTTTGACATTCATTTGACACATATTATACCTGATGGGTCAGGGTCCCTGCAGTAAACAGACACAGCACAATGGAATGGGGTGACATGAACAGAGTTTAATAGAGGGACTTTTTTTTTTTTAACACAAGGGTGTAGGGAGTTTGGGAAAACCATGAAAGAGAGTGAAGAATCTCAGGGCTGGCATCAGGGATACCTTCCCCATCCCTAAAGGAATAGGGATGGGGACAGAATCAGAAGCAGCCTGGCAGGACTTTTGGCAAAACGAAGCAGCCAGTTTGCAGTGACCCCTCTGGGAAAAACATGAGGGATTAAATATCCCCATCTCACATCTGCTGGACCCAACTGGAGGCCAGAGTCCATGGGACTTGTGGTTGTAGTTTATAGGGTCCAACCTCCAGGGCTTAGAGCAAGGGAGAGAAAGATAGAAATTGGATCTGGAGGGGAAAGCCAACAGAAGGATATTAAACACAGGGTGTGCAGAAACATGCACACTGTATTTTGGGCAGATTGTCAGAGATCTCTTTTGCTGTATGTGACCAGCCCCTGTACCACTCATGTTGTCACGTGTGTTTAGCTCGCCTCCACCAGAATAGATGGAAACTTTTGGCAAGGACGCTGCCCTATGCAGCTCTTATTCCCAGAGGGTTTTGATTGGCTGCACTGATTGACACACATGCAATTTGAGGCCAAAGAGTCCCAAGCCTTTGGGGAATGAAAACCTACTGATGTGAAACCTGAACTGGCTTCAGGTTCACTGGGCCTCACTCCCAGGTCTATTGTTAGCATAGGAAATATGGAATTTACTTCCAGTGGTTTTGGAAAGGAGGAGCAAGGGATTGTGCCCTTGGCTATTTGCCATGTCATCCTGACCCCCATGCACACAGCCCCTGGGAACTCAGGGGCCAGGCCAGTTTCTCTTGTGGCACTTCCCAAGTAACAGGCCTGCTAAAAAGAGGGGCCAGTCATTCCTGGTTGCTGTCTCAGGGTTTGAAGGTGTTTCCGTTTTGGTGGGGAATTCCTTTCTTTCCTTTCTGAGCATGGGAGGTCATGGTTGGACCATAAGGTAGAGATCAAAAGTCAAAAGTAAATATCTGAGCATGAATATCTGAACTTTATGTGTGTGAGTGTGAATAGGCAGGATTCTTAGGTTTGGTAGGAGCAGTGGAATCAAAACCTAAAATAAAATAAAATTAAAATGGAACAGGAGAGCTCCTACTGTTTGTGCAGTGCCTCTGTGGGCTTGGTGTGGTGCCATTCACAGTGAACATTTTATTCCATAAGAGGCTATGAGGTATTATCAAAAGTTTATAAATGAGGAGATTAGGGGACTCAAGGAAGTTAGGTTACTTGCCAGCGTTACCCAGGTTACAGGGGTGAAGTTCTCTTGACTCTAAACACTCACTTACACTAGAATTAATTTCACGTAGTCTGAGAAGATAAACCCATTCTTGTTTTGTATCCAGTTTTGTTTTCTATTTCTGTTGCTTTGGTTCCTCTGCCTATGGATACGTGTGTGTTGAGTGACCAGGGTGAGGAAAAAAAGAGAAGGAAAAAATGTAACCTTGCTATTCCCAATTATTTTCTTTTTCTTAAACTTAAAATTCTTGGCTAGAATTCTAAGAGAACCTCTCAGTTTTAAGTGTTATAGTAGAGACAGGGTGACTTCAAGCATAGATTGTGTACCTGGTACTATACCCAGCCGGGTTAGGGCCAGCGAATCCCTGATGGAGCCAGCCCAGATAAGCACCGGCCTGCAGAGACATGAACCGGCATTAGAAGACGTGAACACGCCCACTGAGAAGGGAGGTGGCTGGGGCTCCCCAGGGGTCTGAAGATGGGTATCTTGGGCTGGAGCCATAGAGGTTCTGTCCTTGGAGATGTCCTTCCTATAGGAAAAAAGCCACCTGAGGAGTGTGTGCCATGGGATGTGGTACTCAAAGGCAAAGAGCTGGGAAGAAGTGCCCTTGTCACCTTCACCTTATCCCAAGGCACATCTTTATCATGGAGCTCCTGAAATACTTTCATAGGTTAATGCCTGGGTAGTTTTAACTTAGCGAAGGTAGGGAATAGGCACCATTAGGTCAGAAGGGTCCTGAGATGGAATAAGAGATCTAGGCCAGGGGATAAGTTGGCAGATGTAAGACTTGAATATCCCTCCAAGAGGCAAAGCCCTGTAAAGCAGTGCCTTCCTCTACTCCCCCACCTCTGCGCATGTCCATGAGGTCAGCGTGGGCTAGGGGTGAGTAGTGGTCAAAGAAACGGCCCCTGCTGGGAGGAGATTGGAAGGGGCTGGGTGTGGTCCATAGTAAAGTGCTCTAGACTGAAAATCAGACTTAGATTTGATTCTCCTAGTTCTGATACCATTGCTAAATCTCAAATCATGACCTTGAGCAGATGTCAGGTCAGCTCTGTGGGCTAAAATAAAGACTTTTCTAGATCAGGAATCAGTTAATTATAGCCTGGGACCAAATCCAACCCCCAACCTGTGTTTTTTTTTTTTTTTTTTTTTTTTTTTTTTTAGTACTGGGGATCGAACTCTGGGGCACTCAACCACTGAGGCCCATCTCTAGGCCTATTTTTAAATTTTATTTAGAGAGAGGGTCTGGTCTCACTGAGATGCTTAGTGCCTAAGTTGCTGAGGCTGGCTTTGAACTCACCATCCTCCTGCCTCAGCCTTCCAAGCAGCTGGGATTACAGGTGTGCACCATTGCGCCAGCGCCAACCTCTTTTTGTAAATGGAGTTCAAAGGAACAAAGTCCGGCTTAATTGTTTTCCTACTGTCTATGACTGCTTTTGCACTCCAGGGGCAGAGTCAGTTTTCCCAACAGCGTCCCTCGCATCCACAAAGCCTAAAATATTTACTCTCTGGCCCTTTACAGAGAATGTTTGCTAACCTCTGGTCTAGATGATTTCTAAGGTTCCTCCCAGCTGCGGGGATGTAGTTTGAGCATTGTGCCTCCTATGACTTGGTGTTTCGCACAGTCCAGGAAAGTGGTAGTTAAAAGTCTGTGGATGTGGATACCCTTTGCTCCATCTTTGAAGGCTTGCTTGTACCTCCAGCTTCCCCAGTGTTTCCTCCTCTGAGTTGCTGGGGCTGGGAAACAGTCACCCTTGATTGAATCAGGATGGGAGGTGGTGGGTAGCTAACTAACTCAGCTGCTGCCTTAACCCCCAATGCACAAATCTGAGATTTTCCCAGTGGGATAAAGCCCCCCTTGCCTTTGCAGGAAACTGCTCATTAGCCCTAGGTTTGGGGTTTTCTTCCCCCTGCTGTCTCACTTCTCCACTCCCTGGCTGTACTTCCTGAAATCAGCTCCCCAATCAACTTCTTGTCTCCCAGGCTGCTCTGGGGGAAGCTCAAATGAAGACATGATATGTAGCTAATAAACACATGTTGTTCTTGTCAGCAATCATCTGCCTCGTGTTACTTACCATATTCTGCTACAACAAACAATGTTGGAAAATTTAGCTAATTTAAAAAAAAACACAAAGATTCGCAATGAAGAGAGCGACATATGGTTCTAGGCAACAGGGAGGAATTCTAATTCAAGCTCTGTGAATTTTGGTAATTTGTGAACCTTAGTTTCCTTATCTCAAAATTAGAGGGTCAGATTGCTTGATTCCCTAGATACCTAACTCTTCCAAGATGCTATAAAATTGGACTCAAGGTCGTCTTGCTAATCAGATGGCAATAAGTAAAAGCAGACATATTCACAATCTTAACTGATGAAGCGTTTTGTGATAGTGGTTGGTTTTTTGTTTATTCCTAGTATGATGATGGTGCTGGGGGGGTGAGAGGTGGGAAAGTCATCCACAGTGAGGAAAGAACACTGCTCAGAATTACCTGGTATTGGGGTTGGGGATGTGGCTCAAGCGGTAGCCGCTCGCCTGGCATGCGTGCGGCCCAGGTTTGATCCTCAGCACCACATACAAACAAAGATGTTGTGTCCGCTGAAAACTAAAAAATAAATATTAAAAAATTCTCTCTCTCTCATTCTCACTCTCTCTTTTTTTTTTTTAAAAAAAGAATTACCTGGTAACTTGACTTTTACTTGGGCAAACCCACCTTTTTCTTCATTATTACCACTCCTCTCTCCACTCCTGACCTTGCCTCCCCATCCTTCTGAGCACCCATTTCAG
Organism: Marmota marmota marmota; assembly: GCF_001458135.2. Lineage (NCBI taxonomy): Eukaryota > Metazoa > Chordata > Mammalia > Rodentia > Sciuridae > Marmota > Marmota marmota. The sequence goes on along the minus strand of NW_026000225.1, from coordinate 1,300,408 downwards.
AAAATCATGGCCAGTATGCAGCTGAAAACAGATGGTCCAATCCTATGTGGTTTGGTTTCTAAATGTAGGAAACTCTGGGGGAAGTCTGCCCAGAAAAGTTTTTAAAAACTTCTTGGTAACCTGGCTCATAACTTTTATCTATCTTTGTATATCACACTCTTTACCCACAACCTCAAGGGTTTGAGGGAAATTTTTGCTCAGTTAGATAAAGTAAACATGAAATGTAAATATGTATTAATCAATGGTTATGTACTGGACACTACTCAGAACTGGGAGTACAATGGTGTTGGGGGAAGCAGTTATTGGTACAGAGGAGTAAATAATAATAAATAATCACTCATTTACCCATCCATCCATACCTCAACTTACCCACCCACCTATCCATTTATCTCTCCATCTACCTATCCATCCATCCATCCACCCACCTACCAAATAAACTTCATTTTATTGGGTTCTGGGAACTCTTCCACACTCTACAGCTATAATAGTAAGTAAGACCAAGTCTTTGCCTTTGAAAAGTTTATATCCTAGTGGAGATGATAGAGCATGATTAAGTTAGAGAATAAATAGATAGTGCAATTCATATAGATTTATATGCAATAAAGAAAAAGAAAGCAGAGGAAGGGGAGAGAGAGCAGAGATAAGAAGGGAGAGGGAGACCGTACTAGAGAGTGTATACAGAAGGCATCCATTGCCACAGTGGAGATTTAACTTCTGTAGGATCTCTTGGAAACCATGAAGGATCTGAACATGTCCCAAAAGCAGTGTTGTCCTCTCTAGCTCACTATCCATCCAAGAGGGACAGAAAGCAAGAATCTCTTACTCATTTGGGCTAATAGAAAATACTGAGTAGGACAGGATTCCAAGTTCTCTACTTTTAAAGAATTTTATGGATTTATTTTCAGTCCCAGAAAATGTAGGACCTTGGTGAGAGGGTAAATCCCAAATGGAGCAGATTATAGATACAGACTTTGGAAGGAGACAGGAGAATATGGAGCATGGGCCATGACTTTGGCTCCACTTGGAGGCATCTTAGCTGCTCTGATTAGCTGGACTGAACAAACAATAAACCAGGGGATGAAGTAGCCGGGCACTGAAGCCCTGACAAGCTCAGCAGCTTCCCACAGCTGTTCCTGCAGGGGTGGCTGTCAGAAGTAGAAAGTTCCTGGCGCTCCAGAGAAGAGAACTTTCACATGGCATTTTTTTTTTTCAAATCAGTTTTCTACTGGCTTAATGTCAGTAGAAATGTTAGTGTGGTGGTATACACACCCACCCCAACCCTCAGTTTGCAGCCTGTAGTCTGCTGGTATCAACTTGGTGTCAAGCTTAGGTCTACATGTTTCTCCTTCTCTATAACCTAAGTTTTAGGAAAGCATTCCTATGAGCCTGGGCAGAGAGCTGCTGATCCCAGGAGAGCTCCTAGAGATTTCCCTTCCTGTCTAGTTCCTAGCATCTGTGTGTGTGTGTGTGTGTGTGTGTGTGTGTTTAGGGACATGGTGAGGATAGGAAAGAGGGAGATATATACACATACAGAACTCTAAAATTCAAAATCTGTCTTGAGGATTATATGAACTCAAAATAAAGTTTGACTTATAGATTGATGTGTGTTGTCACGTGATTGCTGCCATATAGTTCACACATAGTGGATTGACCATGTTTTTTTTTTATGCCAAAATGCTAGTAATTTTTAAGCTGTTACTGAATTGTTTCAAGCTGTGTTCCTTTGTCCTTAATCTTTCTTGCCATTAGGGGCCCTGCAGTTTGCTTACAACGCCATAAGTATATGACAAGGTATGAAACCCAGACTCAGCCAAGGTCAGATGCAAAAAATACTTGTGCTAGATGATGACAAGTCTTGGGGCTGGTTGCACTTGTTTGAAATCAAGATTATTCAACATCTTCCAATTCATATGCCTTTGGGGAAGAAAGGCTACTGGCAAAAATAAATTTATTGGGAAAAATTTAATGATCTATTTACTGAGAATTGCCAGAAACACTCGTTAATCTAAGTGGCTTTTAGGAAGAAAATGTTATAGGATTTGGGGGAAATGTGGCTTTCTGGACAGAGCGTCCTCCAGGAGCATTCTCTCCTTTGTCTACTCTGACTTTCATTAGGGAATATTAAGCAGGTGTTTGAATCTCCTGTTTGAATCAGGAAAGCAGGAATGGAGGTGGGGGCAGGTAGAGAAGGGATACTGGATTTGGGGGAATTGTGAACATTCTTTAAAGCTGGTGTTTCAGTGATGAAGCCAGACCACCCTGAATCTCCCTAGTTGAGAGCCACAGAAAGGGCTGAGGCCTCATGTTCAAGGCAATGTATCATGTACCATGCAGATGGAGAGGCCAACTCAGCTCCAGCCTGCAGGAGGACAGAACCACAGACATATGAAAGCTCCCTCCAGTGAGCTGGGGGTCTGGGAGTCATATGCACAAGGAAGCCATATTCCTCCATGGGAGAGGCAGCTGCAGGATCTAAAGGTGCCTTCCCAGTCACCTGGCATGCCTTCCTGGATGACCCGTGGAACCGTGGTGCCCTCTGATGGCCAAGACAGGGAATGAACTGGGGACACAATGACGGACAAGTGCAGACAACTAAGGTGACCCCCCAGTTCTGATGGGGCTTGCGATTTGGCAGGCTTAAAGACCCCACCCCATAGCTCTGAATGAGAAGGCAGCCCTAAAACTCCTGTCTGCATAGACTGCAGTGTGGGAGAAGATTGAAACTGAATCCTTCAGAAGATATTTGAAGGGAACCAACTCCAAATTGATGCATAGGTCTACTCTACCTGGTTGGAGGGGCATAGAATGTGTGTAAGAGTAATCAAAGAGCAGGCTATAACTCTTGACTTCAGTGAGGCTACTCTCCACTTGTGGAGACTAGAGTGACCATGGAAATTGACATCAAGATGAAGCAATTAAATGTGGATGTATGCTGCTGCAGTCTGGAAGGCCAGTGGTAACTCCCAGAGTGGGAGACGAAAGAGGAGAAACAATCCGTGGTACTTAGAGGAGACATGAGCTGCGTGGAGAATAGGAATTGGGTCACACACCACTGGGGTCAAGTACTTGACTTGGAGAAAATCAAAGTTCAAATTCAAAAAGCAAAGTTCAAAATCTGACAAAAACTAGCAGTAGTTAGTGATCTTCTGCCTGGGTGTCACAGTCTTGCTTTTTTCAAATGTATTTTCTTTATAACATTAGTAACCCTCATGTTATTAAGAGTTTGCTTACAGTTTCCTTTAAACAATGAAATTCTCCAAGAAAATTCAATATAATTTGGTCTACCTAGGTCTAACCACTGGAAGAATCTCTTTATAAAAGGAAAAGGCTATGGCTTTGAAGAATGTGCTTAAAGGAAACAGACTCTCTCTACATAGCTGAGTTTCTGAGCATCTTTGGTAGGGCTGGAGGGGCAGCCCTGGAGGGCAGATGAGGTCTGCATTGATGGAAGTAATGGTGTGAGGCTGGGGGTGGTGTTCTAGGTCAAGGCACCCAAGGGCAGCTTTGAGACCAGAGAGTTCTTGTCTACACAAGTCAGAGGCTGCTGATCTGGGAACAGAAAATGGACATCTTTGGGCAGGTGGAGGATTTCCTTCCCTTTCTGATGCCTGCTTGTTCTTTCTCCCTCCCATCTTTCAAATCTCTTTCCTCTCTTCTTTAGACTGTTTGCTATAAAAATTCCTGTCTTGGCCAAGTACTTGACTTGGAGAAAAGCAAAGTTCAAATTCCTTAAAAACAAGCCAGACTTTCAACTCTGTTTTGGCAATGGTTACTCCCCTGAAGAAATGACACTGACGTCAATCACCCGGAAGGAATTTGGGGCCACCTTGTGCAGGTTTTCCACACAGGAAATTATCTCAAGGGTGGCTGTGAATTGGCCCTTTTGGACCAAGGGAGAAATTTCTTTCCAAAATGTCTCTCATGGCCTTGAGCTGCACTGGGTGTGAGGTTCAGGACGGGGGCAGGGGAAGTTGCCCTACAGGCGTCCCTCCCTTTATGAAGAGATGCTTCCAGTTGTTAGACCGTGGTAGGCCACATCATACTGAATTTTCTTGGAGAACTTCCTTGTTTAAAGGAAACTAGTTGACTATTATTATAGCACAAGTAGTATTATCTCCTCATTACGGTGTTGCGTCAATGTGGATTCCGAGTTTACCTAAAGCCAAACATACTTAAAATAGTCTAACTTCTAGGATGGGTATGTGAAGAGCTTGAAGATTGGCTTCAGGGTGAACTCTTTTTTTCTTCTTGGCACCTAGCACCCCCACAGTAGTAATTGAGTGCCTAATACATGCTTAAGGGAAAGTTTGTTTTTGTTTTGTTTTGTTTGTTTTTGGATCTACCAGGAGTAGCCAGAATTATCTACCAGGAGTTGATGAAATCACACCCAGACTATAGAGCAGGGCAGGTCAAACTTTTCCTCCTCTCTGAAGACCAGATTGATATAATGTAGGGGGGTAGAGTGAGAACGTGGGTTTTGATCTGACCTTTCCCAGCCACTTGCTAAGTGATGTCAATCACTTTGTATCACTTTGTGAACCTCAGTTTTCTCATCCATAAACTGGAGTAAAAATCCCACAGGAATGTTAAACAGACTCAGTGTGATAGATAATATATATATATAGAAGCTGCAAGTACATGAATACTATAGGGTATTAAAACTGAAGTTGTAAAACAGTAGATGTACAACGCAGAGTGAGGGTACCTTACTCTGGAGGAATCTTTAAAACAGCTACTCAAGAACGTTGACTCTTGAACCCCTTCCCCGGGGTGAGGATATGAAAGTGTTGGGAGCATGAGAGGAGAACAAGGTAACTGTGAGGGAATTTTCACAGCTGTCATTTGTGTAGGGCCTGATCTCCCATGAAGGCCAGGGACTGTTGGGGAGCCTCCCTCTTTCCTTCTCTCTGTGATCCTGTAAGCCACTTGACCCTGCCCATCTAGACAAAGGAGTAGGTATGTGATTCAGATGGACCCCAATGATTTCTTTTTTCTTCTAGGAATTGAAATCGGAATATTTAGTGACAATATCAGGAACAAATCAGCTGGAGATAGTCAATCTGATATCAGTGATGTAATAGGTCAGTTCACAGCCTCCTCTCCCCCAATTCTCCAAATCTACATTTGTATCTGTCCTCCCAAAGCCTTGTGGATCAGCATTTAAAAAATTTGGTCCAACCAACTCTCCTTTTTGCTTTATTAAAAACTTACAACCAGAGTCTCTGAAGTGGCTGCATCCCTGTGATATTTTAGTCTGATTCCTTCTGGTTTTTCTTCGACTATTCTTTTTCCGGTAGACTACCAAAGAGCATAAACCAAAGCCTTCAGAGGCATGTAACCTCTTTGTGCAGAGAAGAACCTGGCACTCGTGGTTCTGGAGAGGGAATGAAGAGTCCTGGGAGGTCTCCCCGTGCTCTGCCTGAGGAGTCTAAGGTGGCCATACAGAAGTGTTTCAGCTACCCCTGCACAGCTTGCTTTCTGTACGTAGGTGTCCTTGCTGCTCATACTGGATTTGCACAAGCTAACAAGCAATACTTGATTTCTGTTGCTAATACCCCAGTTTGCACAATCTCGAGGGATCTCTCTGTGCAAGTACATTAATATACACAATGTCTGCTTAATGTCTTATAAAAACTGGAAGGCTACAAAAGGATCTAATATTTCCTTTCTCATCTATACCACCAAGGAAAAGACAAAAGGGGCAGAGACTTCTAATATGTCACACAAGAAAAAGAAGTTTTGCTTTTTATAAAAAGGCCTCCAAATTAATGTGAGAAAGAGCCAGAAAGTGCGGAGAGAGGCACGTGATTAGCAAGGATATGGGGAGGGAGTTGGGATCACTTTAATACAAAGGTTTCAAGAAGCTCGTCCACAAATCTCCTTCCAATCCCTGGGTTTCAATATGCACTGGAAGGTAATTAGATTTAATGAAGCTCTTATGGCCCTCAAAATCCTCCCTTCCTTCCCCAGCTCTTCTCTTTGGCTGCCCAGATACCACCCTGATTCTTGCCCTGCATTAAGAATACATTTTTAGGGAGATTTTAATGGCTGGTTTACAAGGACTGTCTCTTTTGAGGTAGCATGGCTGGGATCAAGTTTGAACATCTGCTTTTAAATGTAAGGAGGAAGGACAGACTAAGTACAGTTAAAATATGTAATTTATAGCCAACTGAGACTCCAGCAACCCAGGGTGAGCAGGCAGAGTACCCTTTCCACAGTGAGGCACAGGCCTGGGCCCTGGCCTGGAAGAAACAGCTCCAGTTTGGGAAGAGGCCTGTCTTAGTCTTCAGATTACAGACATGAGGGTCTCTTGGGGGACATTTCCTGTCTGTAATGTAAGTTTTAAGCTCTTGGTGTGCTTTTTTGCACTCCAAAATAAACAGAGCACCTGGATTTAATCAGCCAACTGGTAACAAAATCAGATTCCTAGTCCCCCTTTTACGTCCCCACCTCCAGGTAAGGGCTTCGAGGCCAGGAGCAAGCAGAAAGCCGGTCAAGGAGAGGCCTGTGGAATTGTTATTAAAGAGCAGCGTAGAGCCGACTTTGGCCCAAGGGTCTCTCTGTGGTATTCACAGTCTGCTCTCTAGAGCCTGGTGACCTTAAAGGGAGGGGGCTGTTGAGTTAGGCCCTACAGCGCTTGGCATGGGAAACATTAGCATAAAGTTCCCACTGGACAGTTGAGTATCTTTCCCAAACCACATTTGAACCATGAATCTAAAAACATTCTGGCAGTTTCTTTGAATTCAAACAATGTTTCAGGAATAAGTTTGTTTTCTTCCAAATACAATTTTTTGCTTTTGGATGTTTGCTGTTTTGCTCAAATCCTGAAATGAGGTCACAGGCTCCCCCTAGGCAGCGGGTGCCGGGCTCTGCTGGAATTCATGAATGCGGAAGGTGGGTTAATTGGCCAGAGTTTTAGGAAAAGGTGATTGATTCCACAAGTGATAGACGGTGAACTTCATATCTACACTTGATAAGGTTATAAAGCCAGTTGTTTCTGTAAGCATTTGGAAAGGGCAACAAAGACCACTAAATACGGATGGGAGTTCTAAGCAGAAGGCATAGATTTGGCCCCTTTCTGTTCTGAAATTTGAATTGTTGAATACCTTATTGTGGTCATGGCATGGTATCTCTGGATTTCAGCAGAACTTTCTGATGGTGGCCTCTATTCATCTCATGGTAGGCAAGGTGGAGAAAAGAGGGCCAGTCGTGCCTACAACTAAGTAGAATCACTTCAGTGCATCAGGGTGACCCTGGAGGGAGCTCCTGGGCATTATCAACAGGAGGCCACCATCTTCATCCTCAGCACTTTATTCCACTGCTTTATTGATTATTTTGGAGGAGCTGTCATTTTTGTTTAGTCTCAATTTGATAAAGCAAATCTACAGTTTTGAGGGTTTTTTTAGTTTTTTTTTTTTTGAGATTGGAATTAAAACTGTAGAAAAGGCATAAATGTTTGTCCTTCAATATGTTTTCTTTTCTTTCTTCTTCCTCTCTTTGTGTTGGTTTTCTTACAAATATGAATTAAATAGGAAACAAATACAAAAACTCTTTGCTTTGATATTTTAAGATCTGCAAATTCAGGGAAATAATTTAAAACATTGAATTCTCAATGTCCGAGACACGTCACATAGGTCAGAATAGATAAAAGTAGAAATGGTGATTTTGGAAATGTTTTTGTACATGTGATCATATACCACAAGCAAATGAACAATAAGTAAAAAAAAGTCCAAACTCCCAAGCAAATGGACAAAAATCGCCAAGAATACAACCTATAAAAAAATCTATTAAAGCAACCCACCCTGTTGTGAGCTTTCTTGGAAGAACAGGACTGTCATGTTTTCTGGTCACAATTGCTTCAAACCAGAGAAGAACACCATGACTTGAAGAATCAACAACTGGGGTTTTCCCTTCCTTCACAATGATGATCCATCCTAGCTTTCTGACAGTTTGGGGAATACATGTAAACAAAAGACAAACAAGTCATGTGTTGAAAATATCCAATAGCAGGAAAAAACAAAACGAATTCCTTTGGCGGGGGGGTGGCAAATCCAGTTTATATACTTAGAGTAAGCAAGGAAATGATTCTTCTCTAACTTCTTATCAAATATTCTTGTCCTAAAATGATGTTCCATGGGACTAGATTTAGGGAAGGCTAAAGGAGCAGAAAAGGAAGTTAAAAAGTAAAATAGAAGAACGTGTACATAAAACTATAATGTATGGAGGGGTGATCCAGGCCGATTTGTAGTTCATGACAGATGAGGGTCATTCACAGTCCAAGATGCTGGCAGTTGGCAATCACAATACCACAGAGCTAGGATTTGTCCATGGAGGGAAGGACCCATAGAGCTTACCTGCCTTTTTTTTATTCTGATATTTCTTGATAACAAGAACTTCTATTGCCCCAAATTGCCAATCATGCCAAACTGGAAGTTAGCATGGAGGCTCAAAATGATCTCAGACGGCTGATCAATAGACTCAGTCGAACATGGTGACACATTTTTGTGTGCATGTAAAATGTGGACCTCTGGCTCAAAAGACCAACTTCACAAGTGCACTGACATGAAATTGAGGATCAGTAGGGCTCCTTATCACCCTGCTTAAAACCTCTGGGTTCCCGCCATTCTTTCAGGATCAAGTCAAACCCCTTCACATACCTTTTGCAAGACCCTGCACCCTGAGGCTCTGCCCACCTCTCTGTAGTTTACCACTTTCTTTCTCTCCCTCATTTTCTTTTGTTCATCCACAGTTGACTTTATTTTGTTTTAAATGCAACATGATATCTCTTTCTGTAGGGCTTTTCTCTCTTTTACCTGCCTAGAATACTCTTTCCCCTTCAGAGCCTTCAATTTCAGTGTCACTTCATTGTTCATGCACAACATACTGGGTTTCAGCTAGATGCCAGTCACTCTTGCTCATGCTGCAAGTAGGAGGACAAGCATACAGGTCCTGAGCTGATCTTTCAGTGTGAAAGATAACCAGACAGGAATCACATGCTAAACACTAATGAAGGAAGCAAATAGTGCTGCAATAACATGAACTATGACTGATCTGAGATCATTTTTATGAATATTCTGTTATGGGTGCTGTGCTTGCAGTGTCTGGTTTGTCGCTTATAGATCTGTCCCAGAGGAAATTCATGCATGAGAATGAGAAGGTTTAGCTAGAATCAATACATACTCAACAACTATTAATTGAGCAGCTACACTATGCTGAGCAGTTTGTTGGTTGCTGGGGACATAGAAATACAGAAGGCAGATGTGGTCCGTGACCTCATGGGGGCATACAGATAAATCAACAAACTGTACAGCACAGGCTGAGCTCTCTCACAAAGGAGGTCCAAATTGGAACACATAGAAGCAAAACTGAGCCCAGACTTGGGAGCTCAACAATAACTCCCTGGAACAAAAGATGTCTGGTTGAAGAAGAGGAGTTTTCTCAGTGAATGATGAGGAAGAAAATGAACTCTTTCAATTGAATACCATGGGCTGGGTATACTGAGCCCCTCCATGATGATTCAGGAATGTGCATTCATTTATCCCTATTGCTATGGAAGTTTTAGGCAGAGAAAATTTAAGCACTTCTGGGAACAACCCATGCTTTGAAAAATGAAATCCTAATCCTGTTTCTTCCAAGAAATGTGACTCTAGACAGGTACCTGTTTTGAGCCTCACCTAAAAAATGGTGATAATAGCACTGGAGACATTAAGTTGTAATCATCAAATGAAGTGTAAGAAATGGGTGGTCTGCTCTTCTCTTCTCAAGCTGAAATATCTTCTCTGTTTCAAACAGTCCTCCCTGGAGTGAGCTCTTAGAGATGAGAGCAATTTGAGATAAACTGTTTTGCAGAGGATCTGAATTTCAGGATGTAACGTGAGAAAATGCTGATTTCTGGTGCCAGAGAAAAGAAGTCCAAACATTGGGCCTGGATCTCCCAGGAATTGTCACAGGGGAAATGCTATAATAGTGTTGATTCTTTCTACCAACCTCATGGCACCTTCCAAATCCAAATTGCTTATTTTAATCCTAAAGTTGATCTGACTTCTTCAAAGGAATTGCAGCTGCAGAGAGAAAAGTCTGGATTCTTCCACCCCTGCAGACAGTGATTCCACTTGCCCCCCTGCCCCCCACTGTCCGGACAGTTTATGCTCATGCAGGAAAATAAAGATATTATTTCCTTGGGCAAGAAAAGCAAATTGCTTTAGTTTTTTATTTCCACCAGAGTTGCCTGCGGACTTTCTGTCCCATAAGAACAACAGGACAGCTCCGTCCAAATTGCTGGGAGAATGTGTTATTTCTCTGGGTAGAAATAACTTTGGAGGTTTTAGAATTCACCCTAGGGAGGTGTCAACATTTTGAAATTTCCTTTGTTGGCTATCTTTGCAAATCGCTTCCCCTGATAAGCCTAGAGTTCATGTCTACAGAATGAGAGGCTGGATAAGAAAATGACAAAAGGTGACAATGGTTACATATATTTGATCTCACATGGTCCTTCTCATAATAACCCCATGAAGCTGCAGAGCATGTATCTGCACATTGTTTACATGAAACAACTGGGTAAGAGAATTCAGTCTAATGAGCTGATGTGGTATAAATAGGTACAAGCTCTATTCTAACAGGACCTTTTAAAATAAATCATCACTCATCAAAACTCTCGGGACAAATAAAAAATAACATTTGGAAGGATATATGCTGACTGGTTGCTTTATGATTGCAAAGAACAGAGACTCTTCAGGTGACACCACGTAGCAAGGTGCCCCAAAAGCTTTCTAATCCTTGTGACTTACTTGTAGTTCTCCTTGAATATGCAAACTTCTGTTTCTCTGTGGATCTCCCAGAATTTTCTCCTGCTGTTAATCAATGAATCAGACAATCAACCGACCAAGCAACAACCACAGCCTCTTCTCATAATTTGTGGGTTCCATATTTGCAAACTCTTCTATTTGCTGAAACTTATTTGTAACCCCTTCCTAATCAATACTTGCCATGTTTTCACAAGTCACTCATGGCCATATGCAGAGGGATGAACAATCTGAGTTGCCTGATGTGCATATTCCCAGCTGAGGTTGAATAAGGGGATTTTTGCAATATATTTAATTGACATGTTTTGAGGGATTATTTTTTCTGCTTTTCATTGATGAGTTCACTGTTTAAAATAGCCCACAAGGACAGTACTGCAGTGCTGTCTAGTGTTCTTAAGCCCAGGATGGCTGCAATGTGCCTTACAAAGAAAATCTGCCTGAGATTTACTCTTCTTTAGAGATATGTAATACCTTATTATTTTTTTTGGCCATAATTGCCCTGCTATAGAACAGATATTAAAACCTTCTGTGAATGTGAAACTGCACCCTTTCATTTACAACTCTCCATTTTTTTCTCTCCTCACCGCTCTAGCCTTTGGGAACTATTGTTTTACTCTCTCCTTCAACTTTATTAGAATCCATTGGTAAGTGAGGTCATGTGACATTTGTCTTTCTGTGTCAGGCTAATTTTACTTAACATGATGTCCTCCAGATTCATCCATGTTGTCTCAAACGACAGGATTTCCCCTCTTTAAGACTGTGTAGTATTTCACTATGTGTATATCCCAGGTGTTTTTTTTTAAAATCCATTTATCCACTGATAGACACTTAAGTTGTTACCATATCCTGGTTATTGTGAGCAATGTTATAACAAACATGAAAGTGAAGACATCCCTTCAACATACTGATTTCAGTTCCTTTGGATATACATCAGTAAAGTGGTATTACTAAATTGTTTGGTGGTTCCATTTTAATATTTTAATGAGTGTCTCCGCCATTTTCTATAATGGTTATACTAATTTACATTCCCGCCACTAAGGTTTAAGAATGCTACTTTTTCTACATCTTTTCTGAACATGATAAATTCCATTCAATCAACTGTAAGGTGATGTCTCATGTTAGTTTTATTTTTCTATTTATTAGTGATGGTGAACATTTTTCATGTACCTGTTAGCCATTTGTTTCTTCTTTTGAGGAATGTTTGTTCATATCCTTTGCCCATTTTCTTTTTTTTTTTTTAATTTTTATTGTTGGTTGTTCAAAACATTACATAGTTCTTGACAAATCATATTTCACACTTTGATTCAAGTGGGTTATGGACTCCCATTTTTACCCTGTATACAGATTGCAGCATCACATCGGTTACACATCCACTGTTTTACATATTGCTATACTAGTGTCTGTTGTATTCTGCTGCCTTTCCTATCCTCTACTATCCCCCATCCCCTCCCCTCCCATCTTCTCTCTCTACCCCATCTACTGTAATTCATTTCTCCCCCTTGTTTTTTTTCCCCCTTTCCCCTCACTTCCTCTTGTATGTAATTTTGTATAACCATGAGGGTCTCCTTCCATTTCCATTCCTTTGCCCATTTTCAAATTCAGTTATTTATTTTCTTGCTATTGAGTTGCTTGAGTTCCATATATATTTTTGAAATTAACCCTTTATCAGATGTATGGCTTACAAATATTTTCTACCCTTCTGTGGATATTTCTTTACTTTGATAATTTTTTCATTTGTTTTGCATGTGCTATTTAGTTGGATGCCATGTCTATTTTTGTTTTGTTTCCTGTGCTTTTGGAGTCATATCCAAACAGATGACCCATTCTCTGTAATAAACAATGTTGAGAAATATTTGGGACATTTTCCCCTGTCTTTTTCAAGTAATTTTATGGTTCCAGGTCTTATATTTATAAGTTGTTTGCCCATATTGAGGGGATTTTTGTATATTGTGTAAGGTAAGAGTCTAATTTCATTCTTCTGTATATGGGTATCCAGTTTTCCTACGGACGAGGCTGTCCATTACGTGTTCTTGCCATGGTTTTCAAAATCAGTTCATGATAAATATGTGGTAAATGTTTTCTATACCATTTCATTGGTTATTGTGTCTGTTTTATGTTAGTACCATGCTGTTTTGATTACAATACCTTATAATATATTTTGAAATCAAGGAGTTATGCCTCCAGCTAATTGATAATAGTTCTTCAAATATTCAGAAGTATTAACAGTGAAGCTATCCAGTTCTAGGATTTACTTTGGTGGAAGACTACTATTAATTCAATCTCCTAACTCATTGTCAGTCTGTTATATCATGATTCAGACTTACTATGTTATATGTGTCTAGGAATATATCCATTTCTTCTAGGTTATCCAGTTTGTTGGTACATAATTGCTCTCAGTAATTTCTAATGCATTTTTGAGGCATCAGTTGTAATGTTTCCTTTTTCTTATTTGAGTAGTATCTCTTTGTCCCTTGTTAGTCTAGCTAAGGGTTGGTCTATATTGTTGATCTTTAAAAACAAAACAAAAAATAAATTACAGTTTTGTTGATTTTTTTCTGTTATTTTTCTTGTCTCTATTTCATTTTATTTCTTATCTATTTTTTCCTTTCCTTCTGATAACTTTAGGCTTAGTTCGTTCTTTTTCTAGATTCTTGAAGTATAACATTAGATTATTTTTTATATTTCTTCTTTTCTCATTTAGGGTTTTATCATTATACATTTTTCCTCTTAGGATTTATTCTGTTTCATCCCATAAGTTTTGGTATGTTATATTTCCATTTTCATTTATCTTGGGCTACTTTTAAAATTTCCTTTCTGACTATTGTGACCCATTGATTGTAGGAGCATGCTGTTTGATTTCCACAAATTTTGTATTTCTCAAGATTTCTCCTGTAATTGATATTAGTTTTATGGCATGATGATCTGAAAAGATACTTGATGTGGTTTCAATACTCTTAAATTTGTTATAATTGTGTGTGTGTGTATGTGTGTGTGGCCTAACATGTGATCTGTCTTGGAGACTATTCCATGGGCACTTGAAACAAATGTGTATTTTGCTGCTGTTGAGTGGACTGTTCTTCACATGTCCAGTCCATCTAGTCTAAAGTGAAATTCAAGCCCAGTAATTTCTTGCTAGTATTCTGTCAAGATGGTCTGCCCATTGTTGAATGTGGGCTATTTGAGGTCTCCTATTAATTATTCCCTGGCACTCTATCTCAGATCATTTAGCAATTGCTTTATGTACTGGGTTGCTCCAGAGTTGGGTGCACATGTATTTACAATGGTCATGTCTTTGTGGTAAGATAACCCCTTTATCATTATCTCATTTTCATTGTCTGTTCACAATGTTTTTGGCTTAAAGTCTATTTTGTCTGATATTAAAATTCTGCCTTTTGTTCTCTTTCAGTTTTCATTTGCATTAAATATCTTTTCCATCCCTTCACTCTCCGTCTATGTGTGTCCTTGCTTATAAAGTGTGTGTCTTATAAGCAGCATATGATTAGATCTTCTTCTTTTACACATCCATTCAGCCGCTCCATATTTTTTTATTGGAGAATTTAATCCATTTATATTCAAGATAATCTTTGGTAGATAAGGACTGCCTACTACCATTTTTGTAATTTGTTTTCAGATTGTTTTGTAGGTTCTTAGTTTTTTTTTTCTTTCATTCTTAATGCCTTTCTTTGTGGTTTGGCAAGTTTTTTTTTTTTAATTTTTTTTTTGTGTGTGTGTGATAGTGTTTTGAATCTTTCTTTTTATATTTTGAGCAAATACTATAAGGTTTTCTGGCATAGTTACCATGAGACATATATAAAATACCTTTTCCTTATCACAAGCTACTTTCAGCTGATAACAACTTGCCATTAATTTTATACAAAACCACTATACTTTCACTCTTTCCCATTTTATGATTTTAAGTCAGAATTTATACTTGTTGTAGTTTGTATATTTATATAAACACACACACATATAGTTTGTATATGTCAGTCTGTTATATCATGATTCAGACTTGATGATAGCTATTGTTATTTTTAATTGTCCATTTTTAATCTCCCTTAATAGGTGTAAAATTGCTTCACATAACTCCCTTTCAGTATTAGAAAATACTGAATACGACTATGTATTTTATACCATTGATCTTGTTTATTATTATCAATTAGCAGGTTTTTCTTTTAGTTTAAAAACTCTGTTTAGCAATTTTTGTAAATGACAATGAACTCTTTTAGTTTTTGTCTTCCTAATTTTTTTCTTCTTTTTTTCCCATTTAAAAAAATTTGTTCTGTTTACATAGACATGACAGTAGACTGTATTTTGACATATCATAACTTAAGATCCCATACTTGTGATTGTACATGATGTGAAGCTTCACTGGTCACGTATTCATATATGAACATAGGAAAATTATGTCCAATTCATTCTACTGTCTGTCCTATTTGCGTACCCCTACATTGCCTTCATTCCCTTTGACTAATCGAGTGAACTTCTATTTTTCCCCCTCTGTAATGGTTTGGATGAGAGATCTCCCCAAAAGTGAGACAATGCAAGAAGGTTCAGAGGAGAAATAATTGGGTTGTTAAAGCCTTAATTCAATCAATGAGTTAATCTCCTGATTGGGATTAACTGAGTGCTAACTGAAGGCTGGTAGGGTGTGGCTGGAGGAGGTGAGCATTGTGGGTGTGGTTTTGGGATATATATTTTGTGTCTGGCAAGTGGAATCTCTCTTTTTGCTGTCTGATCATTGTATGAGCCTCTTCCCTCTACCACACACACTCATCTACCATGATGTTTGGCTCCATCTCAAGCCTCAAGGAATGGAGCCGGCTGTCTTATAGTGTGATACCTCTGAAATCATGAGCCCCCAAATAAACTCTTCCTCCTCTACAGTTGTTCTAGTTGGGTCTTTAGTAATAGCAGTGAAAAAGCTGACTAAAACACCCTGCCCTGCCCTTGTTGTGTGTTAGCATCTCTATATCAGAGAGAACATTCAGACTTTGTGTGTGTATGTGTGTGGGGGGATTGGCTTATTTCACAAAGCAAGATAGTCTGCAGTTCCATCCATTTACTGGCAAATGCCATAATTTCATTCTTCTTTATGGCTGAGTAATATTTCATTGCATGTATATACCATATTTTTAAAAAATTTTTAAATTATTTATTTATTTATTTTTTTTATTGGTTGTTCAAAACATTACAAAGCTCATGACATATCATCTTCCATACATTTGATTCAAGTGGGTTATGAACTCCCATTTTTTACCCCAAATACAAGTTGCAGAATCACATCGGTTAC
>NW_026000225.1:1277132-1280441 GCF_001458135.2 Marmota marmota marmota | reverse complement strand
CCGGGATGGCGGGGCCGTCTGCCGGGCCGGGCGGGAGCCCTTCTCGCCACGCCGCGCCAGGCCGCCGGGGGCCGCTTGCAGAGACGGGCGGGTGGTGGCCGCGGGATTGGACCTCTGCGCCCGCATGGCCGGCCAAGATTCACTTGTCTGGGACGAACTGTCACCTCTAATAAACTTACTAATTCCCGGCAGGTCTCCTTTCAGCGGAATTTTGCTAGAAGTTCCTCAGTAGGTAGAATGTAGCTGTTTTAATGGGTCTTTCTGATCCCGTTAATGTGGAGATACTGAAAGTGTTGCTTCCTCGCCGGCCACCATGTTGGATCCCTACCTGATTTGACTTTGCCTAGCACAACTCCACAAAACTTTCTCTTTTTCTTAAATGTAGGTCTCCTTTTCTTCAAAACTATCTATTCATTCTTTTTTTTTTCTTCTTTCTCTCATAGTTTCTGAGACTGGAAAACATGCAGGGCTTAACTGGGTTCCTTTGCCTTAAGTTCTCTTACAAGGCTGCAATCAAGATGTTCTCCAGGACTGAAGTGTCATTTGGTTTGTGAGTGTGTGTTTATACCATATTTTTAATCCATTCATCTGTTGTAAGGGCACCTAAGTTGGTTTCATAGCTTAGCTATTGTGAATTGAGCTGCTATAAATATTGATGTGGTTGCCTCACTGTAATATTTTTAAGTCCTTTGGGTATATACTGAGGAATGGGATAATTGGGTCAAATGGTGGTTCCTTTCCAAGTTTTCTAAGGAAACTCCATACTGCTTTCTAGAGTGGTTTGCACCATCTGCAGTCCCACCAACAATTTGTGAGTGTACCTTTTCCTCCACATCCTCACCAACATTTATTGTTAGTTGTACTCTTGATAATTGCCGTGATGACTTGAGTCTGATTAAATCTCAATGTAGTTTTAATTTGCTTTTCTCTAACTGCTAGAATATATATTTTGACCATCTGTATTTCTTCTTCTGTGAAGTGTGTGTTCAGCCCATTTATTGATCAGGTTATTTGGGCTTTTTTTTTTTTAGTGTTAAATTTTTTGAGTTTTTTTTTTTTTTTTTTTGTATATACTGGAGTATAGGTAGCAAAGATTTTCTCCCATTCTGTAGGCTCTCTTTTCACATTCTTGATTGTTTCCTTTGATGTGAAGAAACTTTTTAATTTGAATCCATCCCATTTATTGATTCTTGATTTTACTTCTTACGCTTTAGCAGTCTTGTTGAGGACTTCAGCTACTAAGCTGACATGATGGAGAGTTGGGCCTACTTTTTATTCTAATAGGCGCAGGGTCTCTGGTCTAATTCCTAGATCCTTGATCCACTTTGGGTTGAGTTTTGTGCAAGGTGAGAGTGTTGGATTCAATGTTATTCTGCTACATATGGATTTCCAGTTTTCCCAGGACCATTTGTTGATGAGGCTATCTTTTCTCCAATGTATGTTTATGGCACCTTTGTCTAGTGTGAGATACCTGTATTTATGTGGGTTTGTCTCTGTGTTTGTCTCTTCTATTTTGTTCCATTGTTTTTCATGTCTATTTTGATACCAATACCATGTCACTTTTGTTACTAAAACTCTGTAGTATAATTTAAGCACTCGTATTATGATGTCTCCTGCTTCACTTTTCTCACTAAGGACTGCTTTAACTATTCTAGGCCTCTTATTTTCCAAATAAATTTTATCACTACATTTTCTATTTTTAGGAAGAAATTTATTGGAATTTTAATAGGAATTGCATTAAATTTGTATAGAGCTTTTTGTAGTATGGCCATTTTGACTGTGTTAATTCTGCCTATCCATGTACATGGAAGATCTTTTCATCTTCTAAGGTCTTCTTCAATTTCTTTCTTTAGTGTTCTGTAGTTTTTATTGTAGAGGTCTCTCACCTCTTTTGTTAGATTGATTACAAAGTATTTTATTTTATTTTTTTGAGAAAATTATAAATGGCATAGTTTTTCTAATTTCTCTTTTAGCTGATTTATCATTAGTGTATAGAAATGCAATTGATTTATGGGTATTAAATTAATATTCTGCTACTTTGCTGAATTTGTTTATGAATTTTAGAAGTTTTCTGGTGGAGTTTTTTGGGTCTTCTAAATATAAAATTATATCATTGGTAAATAGAGACAGTTTGAGCTCTTCTTTTCCTATTCCTATCCCCTTAATGTCTTTCTTTTGCCAAATTGCTCTGGAGAGAGTTTCAAGGACTATGTTGAATAGAAATGGCAAAAGAGGGTATCCTTGTCTTGTTCTAGTTTTTAGAGGGAATACTTTCAGTTTTTCTTCATTGAGAATGAGGTTGGCCTTGAGTTTAGCATAGACAGCTTTAACAATGTTGAGGTATGTTCCTACTATCCTTAGTTTTTCTAGTGTTCTGAATATGAATGCATGCTATATTTTGTCAAATGCCTTTTCTGCATCTATTAAGATAATTATATGATTCTTTTTTAAAGTCTATTGATGTGATGAATTACATTTATTGTTTTCTGTATGTTGAACCAACCTTGTATTCCTTGCATCCTCAGAGATAGTGAACTTGATCATGGTGCACTATCTTTTTAATATGTTTTTGTATGTGAATTATGAGTATTTTATTAAGAATTATTGCATCTATGTTCAGCAGGGATATTGACCTGAAGTTTTCTTTCCTCGATGTGTCTTTGTCTAGTTTTATTATCAGGATAATACTAGCTTCATAGAATGAGTTTGAAAGGGTTCCCTCCTTAGTTCTTCGAAGATCTGGTAGAACTTGTCTGAGAATCTGTCTGGTCTTGGGCTTTCGGATGTTGGTAGGTTTTTGATGACATCTTTAATTTTACTGTTTGAAATTTATCTGTTTAAATTTTCTATGTCCTCTTGATTTAATTTGGGTAGATCATATGTCTCTAGAAATTTGTCAATGTCTTCCAGATTTTCTTTTATTGCAGTATAAATTTTCAAAACAGGCAGGTGGACCAATGGTACAGAATAGAGGACACAGAGACTAATCCACAAAGTTACAACTATCTTATATTTGATAAAGGGGCTAAAAGCATGCAATGGAGGAAGGATAGCATCTTCAACAAATGGTGCTGGGAAAACTGGAAACCCATATGCAACAAAATGAAACTGAATCCCTTCCTCTTGCCATGCACAAAAGTTAACTCAAAATGGATCAAGAAGCTTGATATCAAATCAGAGACTCTGCGTCTGATAGAAGAAAAAGTTGGCTCCAATCTACATATTGTGGGGTTGGGCTCCAAATTCCTTAATAGGACACCCATAGCACAAGAGTTAATAACAAGAATCAACAAATGGGACTTACTTAAA
>NW_026000225.1:1143911-1277119 GCF_001458135.2 Marmota marmota marmota | reverse complement strand
TGTTCATAGAAGCACAATTCATAATAGCTAGACTGTGGAATGAACTCAGATGCCCTTCAATAGATGAATGGATAAAAAAAAATGTGGCATTTATACACAATGGAGTATTACTCTGCACTAAAAAATGACAAAATCATGGAATTTGCAGGGAAATGGATGGCATTAGAGCAGATTATGCTAAGTGAAGCTAGCCAATACCTACAAAACAAATGCCAAATGTCTTCTTTGATATAATGAGAGCAACTAAGAACAGAGCAGGGAGGAAGAGCAGGAGGAAAAGATTAACATTAAACAGAGACATGAGGTGGGAGGGAAAGGGAGAGTAAAGGGAAATTGCAGGGAAATGGAAGGAGACCCTCATTGTTACACAAAATTACATATAAGAGGTTGTGAGGGGAATTGGAAAAAAACAAGGAGAGAAATGAATTACAGTAGATGGGGTAGAGAGAGAAGATGGGAGGGGAGGGGAGGGGGGATAGTAGAGGATAGGAAAGGTAGCAGAATACAACAGTTACTAATAGGGCATTATGTAAAAATGTGGATGTGTAACCGATGTGATTCTGCAATCTGTATTTGGGGTAAAAATGGGAGTTCATAACCCACTTGAATCTAATGTATGAAATATGATATGTCAAGAGCTTTGTAATGTTTTGAACAACCAATAAAAAAAATAGTTTCTGATTATCATCTGTATTTCAGGCATGTCCTTGGTAATATTTCCTTTTTAATCTTGAATTTTTGTAATTTGAATTTTTTCTGTCTTCCTCTTCATTAGCTTGGCTAAGAGATTATCAATTTTATTTATTTTTTCCAAGAACTACCTTTATGTTTTGTTGATTTTTTTGTTTTTCATTGATTTCAGATCTGATTTTAATTATTTCCTGCATTCTACTGCTTTTGGTGTTGTTTTGTTCTTTTTTCACTAGGGCTTTGAGTTGTAATTTTAGATTATTTATTTGGAGTCTTTCTATTCCTTTAATGAATGAGCTCAATGCAATGAACTTTCCTCTTAGAACTGTCTTCATAGTGTCCTGGAAATTTTGATATGTTGTGTTGCTTGTCTCATTTACCTGTAAGTACTTTTTTAGTTCTTCCTTGATTTATTCAGCTATCCATTGGTCATTCAATAGCACATTATTTAATCTCCAGGTGTTAAAGAAGCTTCTATTTTTAATTTTACCATTGGTTTCTAATTTCATTCCATTATAATCTGATAGAATGCAAGGTATTATCTCTATTTTTTCGTATTTGCTAAGAAGTGGTTTGTGGCCTAAGACATGGCCACATGTCTTAGAGAAGGCTCCATATACTACTGAGAAGAAAGTGTATTCAGTCACTGATGGATGGAATATTTTGTAATGTCTGTTAAGTCTAAATTATTAATTGTATTTTTTTTAGTTCTATATCTTCTTTAGTTTTTTTTTTTTTTTTGAGAATCTATCTAGTAATAAGAGAGAGAGAGAAGCATGTTAAAGTCATCCAGTATTATAGTGTTGTGGTCTATTTGATTCTTGAAATTGAGAAGGGTTTGTTTGATGTACATAGGTGCTCCATGGTTTGGGGCATAAATATTTATGATTGTTATGTCTTTTTGATGTATAATTCCTTTAAGTAGCATGAAATGACCTTGTTTGTCCTTTTTAGTTAACTTCGTTTTAAAGTCCACTTTATCTGATGTGAGGATAAAAACCCCCTGCTTATTTATGAGATCCATGTGAATGATATAATTTTTCCCATCCTTTTACTTTCAGTCTGTGGATGTCTTTGCCTATAAGGTGAGTCTCTTGGAGACAGCATATTTTGGGGTCTTGTTTTTCAATCTAAGCTGCCAGTCTGTATCTTTTGATTAATGTATTTAGACCATTTACATTCAATGTTATTATTGAAAAATAATTTTTTGTAGTGATGGGGATTAGAACCCAGGGCCTTGTTCATGTGAGTTACATAGTCTACCAACTGAGCTCTATCCCTAGCCCTTGAGAAATGATTTTTAATCCCTGTCATTTGAATTTATTTCTGGCTTTAAATTTGAATTAGTTTCTCTTTTAATTGACTATTTTTCTAGTGTAATTCCTTTCTTTGCTGGTTTTCACTTTTATTTTTCATGAAATATTTTATTTAGTATGTTGTGTAGTGCAGAATTTCTAGTTATAAATTTATTTAGCTTCTGTTTATCATAAAAGGTTTTTATTTCATTGTCAATTCTGAAGCTTAATTTTTCTGGGTATAGTATTCTTTATTGGCATCTATTTTCTTTCAGAGATTGCTATATGCTATTCTAAGTAAGACCTCCTAGTTGTGAGGGTCTGGGTTTAAAAATAAGTTAAAGTCTAGATTTGTTTCCCTCTAAATGTGACATGTCATTTTTCTTTTTCATCCTTTAAATTCTATCCTTTTCTTTTCATTTTCATAACAATCTGTCTTGGTGTGGGTCTGTTGTACTTTTGTATATTTGGGGTCCTGTATGCCTCCTATATTTCATTTTCCGTTTCAGTCTTAAGGTTTGGGGTATTTTCAGGTATTATTTCATTGAAAATATAGTGCATTCTTTTGTTTTATCTATGTGAGCCTTCATCTATCCTGATAAATCTTCAGTTCAGCCTTTTAATGCAATTCCATGTGTATTGGAGTTTCTGTTCATGCTCTCTTAACATCTTTTCTCCATGGTCAATTTTATTTCCAAGACTGCATATTTTGTCTTCATTGCCTGAAACTCTGTCTTCCAAGTGGTCTAGTCTGCTGATGATGGTTACCATTAAATTTTTAATTTGGTTTATTGAGTCCTTCATTTTGAGTATTTCTGCTTGAGATTTTTTTTTCTTAATATCTCTTTATTGGCGTGATCTTTCACTTCCTGTATTTTCTCTCTAATGTCACTCCTTACATCATCCTTTACTGCACAGATCAATTCAACTATGAATGTCCTAAACATTTCTTCCACTGTGTTCAATGGATTCTCTTATTGAAGTATTTTGGTTTGTTTTAAGCAAAATTTTCCCTTAATTTTTCATGTTATTTGTGAATCTATCTGTCTAACAGTATGAATTTGCAGCAGTAGAGTTTCTACCCTGTGGACTTAGAGTGTCCTTGAAGGTTTCCAGTACCTCATAGTTTAATGGGAGACAGATAATAACAATAATCAATAAAAACAATTTAAAGCATTAAACCCTATAGTTGCTGCTATGCAATTAGTTGACACAATAAACAGAAATGATATGATCTCTTATTTCCCATGGTAAAATAATAGAAAGTTTATGAAAATGTTTACACTTTCAAGTAGTAGACAGGGACAAAACAGAAGTGATGTAAGATGTGATAATTATGAAGGAGGAGGAGAGAAAATAGATGTAAAAAAATTAAAGGAAGAGTGAAAGATAGAACAAGAGATTGGTTGTTAACAGAAGAAAAGAGTATCAAGGAAAACAAATGAGAGAAAAAACGTATGAAATAAAAATTTTAAAAAAGTTAAAATAAAAGAATATAAGAACAAAACCAAATTATACTAATCAAACATCCTAATCCTCAAAATACTGATCCAAGAAAAATAACTGCCTTCAAAAAATGCTAGAAATGAGAAAAAAGAAACATATATGAATATGTATAACTATCCATGAATGATTCAGGTCACAATTGAACAGAGGAAATAAAATGAAAGAAAGAAAAAACATATCTTGATGAAAAGTTAAAGAATTGTGTCCATTGGAGTTCAGAAGATTCTCAACTTCCCTTCTCAGCTGTGTTAGGTGGGGTTGCTGGAGTATGAGAGGAAAACCCATAGGTGGAGCTTCTGGAGGCAGGGTTTAGATTTAGATAGGCTCCAGGTTCTTCTTTGAATGGCAATTGGTCTAAAGATTTTAAATTAGTGCCCCTCCAGGGTCAAGCTATTGCTGGTCCAGGCTGGGAATCTGCCCCCCAGGGAGCTTTCCTGGGTTCTACTCTTATACTGGAGGAGCCAATCCTTAGACCCCTCAGTCACCCATGAACCTCATGTTTCTAGTCTCTGGTTCCATCTCCAAACTCAATCAATCATGCCCCTGCTCTTTTGAATTCCCAGTTGGGTGCATCTCTCCTAGAGCTGGTCTTTCAAGTGGTTGGTGTTGAGGGTAAGGGGTGGCACCAGGTAGGTTCCCATGACCTATATTCCCCTGTTTGAATCCCTCTCTATGTTTGATTTTCTCCTGATCACTAAGGCACATTCAAAGTTATGTGGTGTGGGTTTGCCAGGCCTGTATTTCAGGCCAGGCTCAGTTTCCCTGAATTGGTTTGCCTAGCCCAGACCCCTAGTTGCTAAAATGGCTCATTTCTTTGTTCTCTGAGGGCAGCCAGGAGAGATGAAGCTTCTTTCCTGCACAAGGATATTTTGCAGCATAACTTTTAGGTTAGTTGGGCAATGTTTCTTATCTCTGATCTCCCAGTACCCAGTCATGCCTCAGGCCTCCTACAAATTTGGATTCCTTGAGTTGACTTATCCTTCCACTTTTTTGGGGGTGGGGGAATCTTTCTGGCAGGTGCCATTAGCAGCTGTGGTGGTGCTGGAGATTTATTTTTTATTTTATTATATCCAACCATCTGAGTCCCCAATCTGCTTTAAATGTCCAGACTTAATTCCCTGGAAAGGCCACCCCCACTTATTTTTCCATCCTCCTTGCTGAGAAGCTGCCTGTCTGCTTTCTTGGTTTCACACCATAGAGCAACCAGGAAAGCAACCTTCTCTATTCTGCCATTTTGTATTCCCCCTACTTCTCCCTAATTTCTGAAGGACAATTTTGCTGGGTAAAGTATTCTTGGTTGTCAGCTTTTTTTTTTCCTTCAGCACTTTGAATATATCATCCTCCTGTCTCCTAGTTTGCATGACTTCTGCTAAGAAATTGCTAGAAGTTGTATTGGAGCTCCCTTGAATGTTATATGTTTGTTATCTTTTGCTGCTTTCAGTATTCTTGTCTTTGATTTTTGGTGCTTGATTATGATGTGTGTTTTTAAACAAGTTTTTATTAATTAATTTATTTTAATTAGGTATATATGACAGCAGAATGCATTTTGATTCAATTGCAGCACAACTTTATTTTTCTATGGTTGTACATGATGTAGCATCACACCATATGTGCAGTCATACATACACTTAAGGTAATGATGTCCATCTCATTCCACCATCTTTCCTGCCTCCATGCACCCTCTCTACCTTTCCTCCCCTTTGCCCAAGATCCCTTCACTTTTCCCATGCCTCCCCCTCTCCACATTATGATCAACATCCACTTATCAGAGAGAACATTCAGCTTTTGGTTTTTTGGGATTGGCTTACTTCACCTAGCATGATATTCTCCAACTCCATCCATTTACCTGTAAATGCCATATTTTTTTCTCTTTAATGCTGAGTAATATTCCATTGTGTATACATACCAGTTTCTTTATTCATTCCTCTATTGAAGGGCATCTAGGTTGCTTCCATAGTTTAGCTATTGTCAATTGAGCTGCTATTAACATTGATGTGGCTGTGTCACTACAGTATGCTAATTTTAAGTCCTTTAGGTATAGAGCAAGGAGTGGAATAGCTGGGTCAAATGGCGATTCCATTACAAGTTTTCTAAGGTATCTCCATATTGCTTTTCATATTGATTGCACCAATTTGCAATGTATAAGTGTGCCTTTCCCCCCACATCCTCACCAACACTTATTGTTGTTTATATTCTTGATAAATGCCACTCTTACTGGCATGAGATGAAATCTTACAGTAGTTTTGATTTGTATTTCTCTAAGTAAATTAAAGGAATACAGATAGTAAAAGAAGAACTCAAACTATCATTATTTGCTAACATCCTGATTCTATACTTAGAGGATCCAAAAAACTCCACCAGAAAACTTCTAGAATTAATTAATGAATTCAGCAAAGTAGCAGGATATAAAATCAATGCCCATAATCAAATGCATTTCTATACATCAGTGATGAATCTTCTGAAAGAGAAATTAGGAAAATTACCCTATTCATAATAACCTCAAAAAACAAAACAAAACAAAGCAAAACAAACAAAGAAACAAAAGACAAAACAAACTTGGAAATCAACAAAAGAGGTGAAAGACCCTACAATGAAAACTACAGAACACTAAAGAAAGAAACTGAAGAAGACGTTAGGAGATGGAAAGATCTCTTGGATAGGAAAAGTTAATTTTCTCAAAATGGCCCTACTACCCACAGCACTATACAGATGCAATGCAATTCCAATTAAAATCCCAGCATCATTCCTAATAGAAATAGAAAAGCAATCATGAAATTCATTTGGAAAAATAAGAGACTCAGAATAGCCAAATCAATCCTTAGCAAGAAAAGTGAATCAGGAAACATCACCATACCAGACCTTAAACTATACTACAAAGCTATAGTAACAAAAATGGCCTGGTATTGGCACCAAAAGAGACATATAGACCAATGGTACAGAATAGAAGACACAGAGACAAACCCACATAAATACAGTTATCTCATATTAGACAAAGGCACCAAAAACAAACAGCGGAGAAAAATAGCCTCTTCAACAAATGGTGCTGGGAAAACTGGAAATCCAGATGGAGCAAAATGAAAATAAACCCCTATCTTTCACCATGCGCAAAACTCAACTCAAAGTGTATCAAGGACCTAGGAATTAGTCCAGAGACCCTGTGACTAATAGAGGAAAAAGTAGGCCCCAATCTTCATAATGTTGGATTAGGCCCCGACTTCCTTAACAAGACTCCTAAAGAATAAGAAATAAAATAAAGAATTAATAAATGGCATGGACTCAAACTAAAACACTTCTTCTCCGGGCTGGGGATGTGGCTCAAGCGGTAGCGCGCTCGCGTGGCATGTGTGCGGCCCGGGTTTGATCCTCAGCACCACATACAAACAAAGATGTGTCTGCCGAAAACTAAAAAATAAATATTAAAATTCTCTCTCTCTCTCTCTTAAAAAAAAAAAAACACTTCTTCTCAGCAAAAGAAACAATCAATGAGGTGAACAGAAAGCCTACATTTTGGAAGCAAATTTTGTGGAAACTGTGAGTTCAGAGGAATTCTCTATGTGTGGAGCTGCACAGGGTTGGGAGAGCAGTGGCGTAGTCAGAGACAACCATTCCTCCTTCCATGTGATCATGGCCTTTCTACAGACACCCACTCTTGAGTTTTGAGCTATTCAGAATGATTCTTGCTTGTGGGGGTTATTGGGTGGAATTCTGTGAGGGAGAGTGAAGATGGAAAACTTCTCTTTCCATCTTGCTCATGTCACTAACCCATATTATTAAATAAGATTCTTTAAAGGGAAACGGATATCAAATGAGGCTATTGTTAACAAAAATGTTTCGACCAGTGGCTCACAGCAAACTAACCCTGAATTTCTTCTAGGAGCAATGGTTTACTGTTGGCTAATTTAGTTTTTGCAACAAATTTTAAAAAATAATTGTCAAACAATGCAACTTAACTGTATGTCCCAATTTTATCATTCATGAAAGAGGCTCTAATTAATTGTATTGCTCCCCTTCTGTCTTTTTTGGTTGGTGCTTTCTCAGGTTGGCCACCCGCAAGTCAGGTGCCCACCTGGAGGAGGGAGGGCTTACCAATGTGGAAAACACACACACACACACACACACACACACATAACCATGCAAGGCTGCTTCCTGGGGTAGAGGCCTGTGTTGGAGGCCAGGGACAATTTCTTCAGAATGGGTCTGTGGACCAGGGAGGGACCCAAGTGGATGACACTACTCTTTAGCACACTCATCTCATCATGGGTCATAAATGCCTCTGCAAATGGTGGAGATCCACATTTGTGAACTCATGGGAGTGTGAGTGAAGCAAACAAACAAAAAAAGGAAGCTTTAGAAGAAATAAAATTGAACAGGAGGATGGATTGAAGCAAACTAAACTGGTGTAAGAGTAGCTTTTAATACATTAATTGACCAGAAGCAGGCAGTTAGAAAAGACTTAAAGGAAGGGAATAGACACTGAAAGTAATTGGTGCAGATACATTGAGATGGCCTGGGGTGCAACGCTTAAGAAAGTGGTTCTGGTGGAATTCAGGAAAGGAGAGGACAGTGAGGTTAGTGCTTGGGGAGCAGCAGAGAAGGCTCAGATGTGGACTTGAAGGTGAGTCTGGGCCCAGCCAGGGGTGTTTGGTATCCCCAAGAGCCAGGTTGCATAACTAGGCTTCAGGGGGGAGAGGGAGAGCTGTCATAAATTGGACCATTTTGGTAGGGGATATAAGCTAGTAAATGCACGAAGACTGGATCAGTTTGACCTTTTATATCCTTTGCATAAATTGTAACCTGATACCCATGGCTGGTAATAAAGTAGTCCTCTTTTTGCAATCTGTGGATTGAATGTGAGCAAGGAGAGTCATCAGGATAAAAGAGAGGGCTATAATTTAATATCAAGCAACTTATTATTCCCTGGAATCAGACCCTGACCACTTGTATTATTAACCACCTGTCTGGTTAGGTGCTGCTTTATTTGGAAGATAGTATGGTTTATTGCCCTACACATGGCAAAAGATATTGTTTTACTTATCCAGTTCTCACTGATGATCCTTTCCAATGAGGCTCCCTCAACTGCACTACCTACCAGGGCAGAGACACTACCATGGTCTTCTTTAGGAAGTGAGTCAAAGGTTAAAATCCTCTTTGACTCTTTTCTGTGAGGCAAGAGGAATCGTGGTGATGGCTCCCCAACCAACTCATATCATTTTTTTCTCAAAGCACAGAGCCTCTGTCTGTATCCTATAAATTATTCTGATCAGTGCTGAAGAAGGGAGTGTTGGAGAAAATCTTTTCCCCTTAAATCTATAAATCAGTTCTTATTACTTTATTAGTCTTCCAGGGAACTTATATAAATGTCCTTCGGGCATTTAGTTCTGAACTTCTCCCTATACTTACCTACCAGCTGTCAACTTTGATTACATGTAGTCTCATTTAGGGGAGACCCTTTGAAGGCCTTACCAAGTTCCCAGACATTAATGTTGATGAGTTGCGACCACTAACACTTACTGCTGATCAGTTAGCTCCCATCCTACTTAACTGGTTTATTAGAAACAATTTTACCTGTTATAGGATGGCAAAGAACATCCCTAGATTTCCATGTCAATTGCCACTGAGGTGTGGTTGGCTTTTCTTTTCCTTGTTTTAGATATCTTTATGCATTTATCAGTGTTCAGTGTATTCAATCCAGTTTGGCATCATCAATAAATCCTAATCCTCCTCTGAGTCTGAAGGTCTTATAAAAAAGAATTTCCTTACAACGAGATGAGCAAAAATAGCTCCTACTCCTCCTTTACAAGAGAAAAAAAAATTGTGGAGCAAAGAGAAACTATCTGGGGGTATCTCTGACATGATAAACTTTTTCATTTTGGGGTCACTTGGGGGCCTGTGTACAGAAAAGAGGCCAGGAAGGAGGATCAAGTACCTTCAGAACAATAGTGGTAAAGTGAAGATTTTGTAAGAAATCCAAGTACATGAATATGAAGGACATATATTTCTCGTGTTTTATGGGGTATTAGACTACATGGCCTTTAAAAGGAAATTAACCTCACACTAGTGAGATGGGTTGTTGTCTCTAAGTAATTGAGGAGAGAATACTGCCATTGCTAATAGAGAAAGAGGAAACTAGAATTGGTCTACCACATACCATTTGTTCCCTGTGCCCGATAATTCCAAGGTCTATACCTAGTGAAGGTCATTCCTCCCCTCAGAGTCAGAGGAATCCTGAGCAGAGAAAAATCCCATTAACATCCACTAAATACCCAAGCTGCAAGGATTTCCAGAAAAAGAAAAACCATGAGCCTGTGACCTTATCAACTAATCACTTTCACCCACTCCTGTGCCCCTATGATTGGCTCCCCCACTGCAGCCATTAGGACCATGAACAAGTGTAAATTCGATCATGTTACTGCTCTACTTAAAACCCTTCGCTGGTTTTCCCCTCCATCTTAGCACATAAACTCAAATCCAAATCCAAACCCAAATGCTGGTAAGATCTTGTGTGAACTTGCCCCATCCCCTCTACTCTCTTATTCACTGAATTAGTCAGCTTTTTGTCACTACAACAAAATACTTGAGACAATTACCTGATAAAAAGGAAAGGCTTATTTTCAATCAATTTTGGAGGTTCTAGACCATTATCAGTGGATCCCATTGCTTTGATACCGTAGTGAGGGAGGACATCATGGCAGGAGCATGTGGTAGGGCAAAGAACACTCACTTCATCAGCTAGGAAATAAAGACGGAAAGAAAAAGGCGCTGAATCTGACATCCCCTTCAGGGCCATGGTCTCAGTGACCTAAGGACTTTCTATTAAGGCCCATCTCCTAAAAGTTCCACTCTTTTCTTACAGCACCTCCCTGGGTATCAAACCTTGAACCCATGGCTCCTTAGGTGACATTTACCACCCTAACTAGAGCGCCTCATCTCTTTCCTCTGCCTCTTAGAAGCAGTCATGCAGGCTTCCTTGTACACATGATTTTATCTACCTGAACTGGGGGAGACCACCCTCGCACATGACTGAGTTACTCCCCGGCTGGGTGTTTGAGGCGTCCAGTAACAGAAATGCAGCCAGACTGCCCTGCCCTTCTTGGGTTCGAGGACGGTGTCTCTGTGTAGAGGCGTGTCTCTCCACTACCCCAGGGACCCAATCACCTCACCTGACCTTGCAACACTGCCCCCCTTGACCCTCATTGGACGGGATTTTCCCCAGAATTTAGAGTTCCCCAATAAAAGCCCATTCCCAAGCGTGCTCGCTCTCTCTCGCTGGCCTCTCCTGTAGATCCTTGCTTCCCCCCTGGGGAGCTTGAGGCAGGGAGCAAGGTAGGAGCCATCCAGGAGCTTTGATTTAAAGGTAAAATTGTGTGTCTGTGTTTCATTTGGAAACTCCCTGAGAATTTCCCTGTGTGACCGAACAGTTAACCGTCTGTACTGACCACGGACAAAGCTGAACCATTTTTCCTACCTCTCCCACATACTTCTTGGCCTATATCTGCATAATTCTCCATGCCCCCTCAGTGGGTCCTAGATACACAGAGTCAATCATAATCTTTATTCTAACTTACATTTTCACCATTTGTCCATGCACAGCTTATTTTTATACAGTCATTTTTATTTTTTAGTTGTTGATGGACCTTTATTTATTTTTATGTGGTGCTGAGAATTGAACCTGGTGCCTCACACATGCTAGACAAGCGCTCTACCACTGAGCCCCAGCCCCAGCCCTATACAGTCATTTTTAAGACTGTAAAAGCACACACTAAACAAAACGAGAGCCAGGCTTTTGACAACAACCCATATTTATGGTCTTTCCATCTCTTGTCCCTGCTTCCCTCCACCTGTAGTAACTGGGCGGGTGTGTGTGTGTGTGTGTGTGTGTGTGTGTACACACAAATCTTGTGTTCATCATTCCCTTTTCTTTTTCTTGTCTCATATATTCCTAAAAAAAAATGTATACCTATGTGTGTTCCTATGTGCAATTTGTAACCCAAGATCCTTGTTACCGGTATGAAACAATCTTCTTTTTGCAATCAGTGGGTTGACTGTGGATGAGAAAGGAGAAGCATTAGAGCAATATATGTATCTATATAAACCTGCATGTGTATATGTGTGCAGAGGTTTTATTTGAATCATTTTAAAATTTA
This sequence comes from Marmota marmota marmota, assembly GCF_001458135.2. Classification (NCBI taxonomy): domain Eukaryota; kingdom Metazoa; phylum Chordata; class Mammalia; order Rodentia; family Sciuridae; genus Marmota; species Marmota marmota. The sequence continues at coordinate 1,265,484 of NW_026000225.1, read as the reverse complement.
ACTTACAAAAGAGTCACATTGTACTTATAATATGTTGAGACTTCCCTAATCTAACATCATTTTACTAAGATGCATGTATATCATGGTCAGCAAATGATGGCCTGTGGTCTAAGTCTGCTCTGGTGCCTGTTTTTATATGGCCCATGAGCTGAGAGTGATGTTTACATTTCTAAATGGTAGAAAAGAATAAAAAATTTTTGAGATATATGAAATTAAATTTTCAGTATCTATAAGTAAATATTATTGGAATACAGGCAGGGATTCCCCTTCTTTATGCATTGCCAACCATGGCTGCTTTTGTACTGCAGAGGTAGAATTGAGTAGTGATGACAGAAGTCTTATAGTACCCAAAGTATGAACCATTTTGGAGATTCCTGGTCTGATTCACCACATATCATACTATAACCTATTTTATCTTGTATTTATTCTTTGATGAGTTCTTAGTTGTTTCAGTTGAGCAATATGTTACTAACTTCTAGTTCTAGCTGTGTTGTATGATCATCATGGTTTAGATCATACTTACTTTGGGAAATTTATTGAGATTTTTTTTTTTGTGTGTGTGTGTGTGTGATATCACTTCTGATCAATTTTTGGAAATATACCAGCTATTCTTGAGAAGGAAAATGTGTATCCCTGTTAGGTGAGGCTTGTTCATTGAGTTTTTCAGATCATCTATATTCATGACAATTTATTCCTTTATGATTCAATCATAAACAAAGAATATAGATTGATATATTCCATTATGATGGTAGACTATTTCTCTCTGAAAATGAATATTTTTTAAAAATTGACTCATGTATTTTGACATTTTGTTTCATTTAAGTATACAATTATTTGCCCCATAATAACATGTTGGTCAATATAACATGGTAGTCCTATAAGACTATATTTCCTGGTGATGTCATAACTATCTTACTTTGTGTAAGTACTCTCTACGATGTCCACATGTTGACAAAATCAACTAAAAATACATTTCTCAGGGCCAGGCGCAGTGGCACATGCCTTTAATCCCAGCAGCTCAAAAGGCTGAGACAGGAGGATCATGAGTTCAAAGCCAGCCTCAACAAAAGTGAGGTGCTAAGCAACTCAATGAGATCCTGTCTCTAAATAAAATACAAAATAGGGCTGAGGATGTGGCTCTGTAATTGAGTGCCCCTGAGTTCAATTCCTGGTACGAAAAACAAACAAAAATAACAACAAAAAACCCCCAAACCCCCACATTTCTCAGAACACATCCCTGTTGTTAAGTGATACGTGATTGTATGTGCATTTTATTTTATTTTATTTTATTTTAAATATTTTTTTGTAGGAGAGAGAGAGAGAATTTCAATATTTATTTTTTACTTCTTGGCGGACACATCTTTGTTTGTATGTGGTGCTGAGGATCGAACCTGGGCCGCACGGCATGCCAGGTGAGCGCGCTACCACTTGAGCCACATCCCCAGCCCTGTATGTGCATTTTAAACACCATCTTAGCAAATGGGAAATTTTACCATTATATATTATTCCTTGCTTCCACCAACAATGCCACCTGTATCATTGTGGATAATGTTAATTATATAGATATTCAAATCAATATACCAGATTTTTGGTCCTAAGAGGAATGAGTTCTCAGAGAGTTGGCCAGAAGAAGAACAGAACTTCTGAATATTCTAGCAGATCGCCAGAGATGGATGGATGTCCTGTAGTCTCAAGATGGGACAGGGAATTGACAAGGGTTTTCTTTATAGGACCGTGCTGGGTGAAGCTGGCTCTTCTCTGGAGTAGCCTGGCAAGCCAGGCCAGGGTGAATAGACTGTATGGCAGTTCAATAATGTCCTAGCTTTTCTTCTGATCCGTTTTATCTCGAGCTCTATTACATATAGCCTGAATTTTCTGTTCTTTGTCACCTTAGAAACGAGAACTAAGTCAAAGCCTGGACACTTGAGAGTAGTAGACGTTTGTGCATAGCACGAAAAGAGAACATTTTAACACAGCTCTCATTAATACCATGGACTTCCTCATAAGGAATGTTCTCTCATGGCAGAACTAAGTGACAAAGAGAAAATTCAGTTTGCAAATGGGGGCCCACCTGATGCTGAAGTCCCTTCCTCACCTGGGGTTTAAGCAGAGACTGAATGCCCAATGGTCAGAAATGTTACAGGAAAGATTACATCTTTGAGTGGGACAGTTGTACTGGGCTGCTCATGTTATGATATCTAATGCCAACAATGTGAACTTCCCACAGTCCTTTCTGTCCTGAATCACACTGCTAATGACTCTGGAGGGGGTTAGCAGGAAAAGTTAAGAAACAGAAAAAAAAAGTGAATTCTGGATTGTCTAGGTAAAGATAAATCAGGTTATATACATTGTGTCAGTTTTCTATTGCTGTTATAACAAAACATGGCAAACACAGTGGCCTAAAGTAACACAAATGTCTTGTCAAACAGTTCTATAAATCAAGAGGACAAAGGATCTCACTGGCTGAAATCAAGGTGTCCACAGGGATGAATTCTTTTCTGGAGGCCCTCAGGGAGAATCTGTTTTCTTGTCTTTTCCAGATTCTAGAGGTGTCTGTGTTCGTCAAATAATCAATGTCACATCTCCCTCTCAGATGACAGTCAGGAAAGGTTCTCTGTGTTAAAAGTAACATGTGATTACATTGGGTCCATCAGAGTAATACTGCGGAATCTCCCCCATCAAGGTGCATGACCTTAGTCACATCTGTAGAGTTGTTTTTGCCATGTCAGGTCACATATTTGCAGATTCCAGGAATTAGGACTGAGACATTTGGGGATCATTTTTCGGCCTAAAGTATTTACCAAGCCCTACCCTGTGATAGTCAAGGATTTGGGGAGAATTAACAAGGGGCCCTAAATCTGCTCTATATAAAATGAAATACATAAGACTTTTAAAGAAAGATCAAATTCTTAAATCCTTGGATATCTTTCAAAATTCCATTTATCCATTTCCACTCATGAGTGATAAAAATATCAATACCTTCAGGAATCATTTGCACTTATGATGTATAATGACATCATCCAAGGCAGGTTTTTGACTAAAACTAGTCCTGCTTTGAAGGCATGTTTTTTATCAGTACCAAGGGATGATCTGGCCTTAAGAGGTTGAGTCCAGGTAATTAACTCATTAAACAAGTAATTAATTAAATTGGACTTCAGATTGAGAGTGTCTAGTTTAATTAAACACTTCAGTTCATGGGATACTGTCATAACCAGACTTATAGGGTTCTTTGTTCTCTTACTTTATTTTGGTCTTCTAAATTTTTTCCTCTATTCTTTATCCCAACTCCTACCTCCTTTCCCCAGATGCACCTAGTCTGATGTGTTTAACACCCACACTTGGATAAGTATATATGTATAAACTCCTTGTAGAAATATGCAAGCTCTCTCAGGGGCATACTGAGAGAGGACTTTCCAATTCAAAGTTGTAGGCATTCCTGGTACCGTGAAGGACTGCCAGAGTGTGTCTCCAAATGGCTGTCCTTGTTCCCATATCCACCAGCACACTGGAGTGCATTATCTGACTTTCTATTTCTTCCTACTCTGATGAGTGTAAGGTTGTGACTGCTTTAAGGTCACCTACTTGGTAGTCAGGTAGGCTTTCCTTTCTGGGAATTGCTTCTTTCTGCTACCAGTTGTTCACTTTCTTGAGGGTTTCTACCTTATTTGATTTCTAAAACTTCCTTTTGTACTCTAAATGTGATCGTTTGTTGGTTTTATAAATTGTAAGTATCTTCTAGATGGCCACCAATTTGTTAATTTTGTCTATTGTGCCCTCGATGAAGAAGAATTTTTAAATAGAATTACATCTATTGTTTCTCCTTTTTATGGTTTATACTTTTGAGAGCTTAAGAAATCCTGTGTCTCCTGAAAGCTTAGAGATATTCTCCCACCCATTGTATTCTCTCAGTGTCCTGGTTTTGCCTTTCACGTTTAGGTTTTTAATTCATCTAAGATTTGTCTATGTTGTGATACAGAAGATTCAACTTTAATTTCTCCACACAGACAGCTGCTTTTGGCAAACCACTTACTAACTCTGTGTAGCCCTATTTTTTTCTTTTTCTGGATTTTCTTAAATTCTAATTTGTTATGTATGACAGCAGAATGCATTACAATGCATATTACACATATAGAGCACAATTTTTCATATCTCTGGTTGTGCACAAAGTAGAGTCACACCATTCATGTCTTCATACATGTACTTAGGGTAATGATGTCCATCTCATTCTACCATCTTTCCTACCCCCATGCCTCCTCCCTTCCCCTCCCTCCCCTTTGCTCTATCTAGAGTTCATCTAATCCTTCCACCACCAACCCCATTATGAATCAGCATCCTTATACCAGAAAAAACATTTGGCATCTGTTTTTTTGGGATTGGCTAACTTCATTTAGCATTATATTCTCCAACTCCATCTATTTACCTGCAAATGTCATAATCTTATTCTCTTTTAATGCTGAATAGTATTCCATTATGTATATATACCACATCTTCATTATCCATTCATCAACTGTAGAGCATCTAGGTTGGTTCCACAGCTTAGCTATGGAATTGTGCTGCTGTAAACACTGATGTGGCTATGTCCCTATAGTATGCTATTTTTAAGTCCTTTTGTAGCTCTATTCTTTAGGCACATTTTTTTTTTTTACTTTAACTTGTATGGCCTATTTATTTATCATTTTTTTATCCCTCACCTCAACATAGCCCCTTATTCTTTTATCATGCACTTACAATTTATAAAATGAGACTGAAATTTGCTGAGACTGTTATTCAGAGAAACAATTTTACAAGATAGTACATCAAGTGACATTTACTTTGACGCAGTGAATCTTTTCCTAGGAACTGAAAAACCAATTTCGTGAGTGAAAATGTTCACTTATTTTTGTTAGTAAGCAATTAAAAACAATCAAAATGTTCTAGGAATATAGAAATTATTGTCAAAATAGCTTAGTCACCCAATGGCTATTTCAAAACAAGCAAAAGTATCAGTAGTTTAGTGTGTTTAATAATAATTCAGAGAAATTTCCATCATGCAGTGTTAGAAAAAAGAAAAAAACATTACACAAAATCATTTTACATGGCAATACTATTCAAGAACTTATTTCCATTTTTCTTTCTTTTTTTTTTTTGTACTGGGAATTGAACCCAGGGCGCTTAACCACTGAGCCTCATCCCCAGCCCTTTTACATATTTTATTTAGAGACAGGGTCTCACCAAATTGCTCAGGGCCTCACTAAGTTGCTAAGGCTGGCTTTGAACTTGTGATTTTCCTGTCTCAACTTCCTGAGATGCTAGGATTACAGGTGTGCACGACTGCACCTGGCCCATATTTTTATATTCTGCATTTCTTAAACTTTTATTATATGTTCATTTTATGATGTGAATAAACTATATTTCCAAGAGTAAATTAAGCCAGCATCAGATTTACATGCTTAAGGCAGTTGACCACCCTCTACCATAGCGACTATCTGCCACTGGTACAGAAAGGGAATTTATTTCAATTTACCACAGTTCCATGCATTATGCACTCTGAGAAGTTTCTGAACATGAATTATCTCTTGTGGAGCAGAAGATAGACCATGTCCTAAAGCCAACAGAACCGAAGCTCCTTGTACTTGAAGAAATGTAGCTTATAGGCATCTTTTCTTAACTATTGGGCTGATGTGGGACTAGCTTCTAAATCATGGTCCCAGTAATTGTACCATCCCCTCTCACACACTTCAAGTTCAGAGCTAGTTTCCCTCTTTCACAAATTTCCCCATATTGTTGATTTCTTTGGACATATGGTCTAGATTAGATTTTTGATGGGGATCTTCCATTTATGAATGCTTCCTTCTTTCCCACCATGGATTTCCTCCAATGTAGTGTGGCACATATGCACATTTACACCTGGCATTGATAGAAGGGATGGTGTGCCTTTCCTGCTGTGTTTCCCTATCTAACTTAACTGCACTGTGTTCCTTCTACTTGCTTCCCTTTCTACTTCTCCCACTAGGTTAAGTTGATCACACTCTGGATGCATATTAAAACCAACTAGAGAGAACTTTCAAGTATTAGTCACCAGGCCCTACCACCAAAGACATGGCCTAAATTGTCTGCAGTGAATCCAGCCATTAGCTATTTTTAGAGAGTTGACTAGGAGAAATTGGACTGCTACCCAAAATAGAGATAAGGAAAACATGTCTAAAATGTAGGAGATCTTTTAGGTCATCTTTGGTGTTGACACACCCTCAATGGAAAATTTCAACAACCCAATCCAGAAAGACTACACAATGGCCCAGACTCTTTGGGAATGAAGGTGTGGGGTGGCCCACCATGACCAGCTAAAGTTCTTGTGGAGGGCATAGGGAACACAGAATGGGTGGTAGAAGAAAAATTAAACTTAAGCTATCACCCCAAGACCAGCTATAAAGATGTGGTTATAGAAGCTAGTAAAAATATGAGTATTTCAGGGAGTGTGAAGACAGTGGAGGACAGCTAGTCAGCAGATATCACAACACAGAAAGAAGGCAGCAAAGGAAAGCAGAATTGAGAGGTCGATGACAAAATAAAAGACCTAAGACACGATATAACAAAGTCTGAGACCTGAAGAGACTTGAAGATACTAGAGTATAAAATAATGCAGACTTCCCTAACCTTGAACCCTAACCAGGGAAAAGAGGGGAAGGACACAGAGAAAGAAAAGGAGTGGGATAACTCTTACCCACTTTTGGAAAGGCAGACAAATTTTAAAGTGTGACAGTAACAGCAGGGTCCTTAAAATAGAGCAAACAGCATCAAATCATGAAAAGAAAACTGAGCTGGGGGTCTGAAACCATCAGCCCTCAGCTGATTAGTCATCCCTCAGCTCTCAGCTGATTAGTCATCCCCTTGAATCAGCACAGACAATTGCAAATTAAACCAGAAGGAAGTCTTCTGCAGTGGGGCCTCTTAAGAATCTGGCCAGAAAGAACTTCTAGAAGAACCACTACTGGCCAAAAGTCACTGAAACTCCCTCCCCCTCCTCCTCCTCCTCACTATGAAAAGGGGAAGAGGGTTGGTCAGACTGGTGCCAGAAAGTGCACCTAATCCTGCTCAGATTCAGTGACCCAAGGTAAGCGTGAAAAGCTCTGTGCAGGGACTGCTCAACTCAGACAGAGACAGCAAGGCAGCGTCTTTGGCAATGAACAGAGGAAAATTGATTTACCAGGCCCCAACCACTGATATTGAGAGGAGGTATCATAGGAAGCTTAAGGATAGTCCCCAGGATGGAGGGAAGTTGCCTGAATATCCAGCAACATAGAGACCTTGTTCTCAGATGGTGGCAGCTGAGGACAGAAGGCTGCTAGAATAAGTTCTCTGATTATGCCACAAATATAGTGGAAGGAACAAACAAATATAGCCAGAGGGAAATAAGTTAAATTAGACAATTACCAGAGCCAAGACAATAGAAAGTGGCTGCTCCCAGCCCTAACTGGTGCCCAGCCTGACCCATGATCACAACTAATGAGTGAATGAGCATTGTTTGGATACTGACAGAACTTTGCATCAGACATGGTAAACAGAGGGAATCAATGCCTGCAATTCACAACCTGGGGCAGTGGAAACTAGAGCCAGGGGAATGTTTCTGCTCCACAGAGCACCCACAGAAAACCCACAACCAGAGTTCCTGTACTCACAGACAGCCACCAGGATTTTTACCACTTTGGAAAGGAGCCTATGGAGGGGAGCAGGTACATGGTGACCCACAGCAATCACAGGTGCACTCCAGAGCCTGCACCCTTAACTCCTGCACACAATAGAAATAACCAAGCCATAGCACTACATCCTCCAAGGAGTCAGCTTCCTGAACTTAAAAACCAGAACTGGTGGGAGGTTCATAGCAACTACTGAATAGGGTCCTGTGCCCCTACAAATTGTCTGCCTTTCCAAAAGTGGGTAAGCTTAAGAGTTTTCCCACTTAAGAAAGATCCACAGCCAGACTGAAGGATTTCTGCTCAATGTCCAAACCCCAATGAAATACAAACACAGATTCAGCAAGAATTTTCCTCCCCTTGGCATGTTTTACAATAAATAACTGTAATGCCAAATTTTATCATATAAATGACTCTTTAACTTGAATGATAGTTGTTACCTCAAAAGCCGACATTGTACATTCAATCCACTTGAATGTATTCCATCCAGTAGTATAAAGCATTAACTGCAACCAATCTTCTAATCTTTGTTTTCCTAGCTGTAGTTAGTGCTTCCTCCTCCTAACCCATATTCATCCTCTTGCATTGTCTGCTACACCTCAAATACCCATGAATTTCTCCTTTCTACCTTGTGTGAATTATTCTTTTACATCTCTTCTATCTTTCTTTCTCTTTCTCTGTTTCTTCCTCCCTCCCTCTCCTTTTTACCCAATCTCCCCAACCCTCTTTTAGCCTTCATTTATGGTTATAGTAATTTTACTAAATTTAATAACTATTTTTTACCTATTCCAGAATGATATTACAAGTTTATATCTGGATTTGAGGAACTATGGAGAACAATAGCAACAAGTTTTTGTTTCTCACAAGGTTGAGTGGTATGAGGCTTGGCTCTGAAGTGATTATAGAAAATAGGGTTCAGTCAAATTTCTTAAAGTGGTCCTGATATTGGGATCAGCAGAGATCACACACTGATATAAAATTTCAATATCTGGATATTCATTCAACCCAGGACTCTTTACAATAACAAGCACATGAAGTAATCTCTTGCTCAAAAGAAGAAGTAAAAACTATACCAATAGATGGATAGATAATTAAAAAGCAAGGAAAGAAACCATCCCAAAGAGACCAAAATGCTTCAACAACTGACTTCACTGACATCACAGTGGAGAAAATGTCAAAGAAAGAATTTAGGATGTCCATAGTTAAAATGTTCTCTGAACTAAAAGAAGATATAAGGAATAAAATTTGAAAGAAAATACAGAAAGTAAAAGATCATGTCAATAAAGAAATAGATTCTGAAAAAGAAGCAAATAGGAATCCTGGAAATGAAAGACTCAATAAACTAAAGTAAAAATTCAATGGAATGCATCACCAATTAGATGACTTTGAAGATAAATTTTCAGGCCTCAAAGACAACGTACATAATTGCAAAAATAAGGTTGACCATAAAGAAAATATGTTAAGAGACAGAATGTTCAAGAAATCTGAGATAACATTAAAAGGCCAAATTTAAGAATCATTGGGTTAGATGAAGGCTCTGAAATACAAGCTAAAGGGATGCATAATTTTTTCAATGAAATAATATCAGAAAATTTTCCAAACCTTAAGAGTGAGATGACAATTCAAATACAATAGTCATATAGCACTCCAAATATACAATATCACAATGGATCCACTCTAAGACATTATAATGTGAATGCTTAATGTACAGAATAAGGTTAGAATTTAAAAAATTGCAAGAGAAAACCAGCTGGTCATATTTAGAGGTAATCCAATCAGAATTTCAACCAATTTCTCAACTCAGACCCTAAAAGCCAGGAGGACTTGGAATAACATATTAGTCCAAGCCCTAAAAGAAAATGGAAGCCAACCAAGAACACTATACCTACCAAAATTAAGCTTCAGAATTGAAGATGAAAATAAAACCTTACACAATAAACAGAAGCTAAAAGAATTCATAACTCGAAAGCCTGTATTACAAAACATAATCAATGAAATATTTCATGAAGAAGAAATAAAAAGTGAAAATAACACCAGCAGAGAGGAACTGTACTAGAAAAATAGTCAACCAAAGGGGAATCAAATTCAATTTAAACACTAAAAATAAATTAAAATGACAGAAAATAAATGTCTTCTCTCAATAATAACACTGAATGTAAATGGCCTAAACTCTTCACTCAAAAGACATAGTCAGCAGACTGGATTAAAAACAGGACCCAACAATATTCCACCTGTAGAAGATTCATATCCCAGGCAAAGACATCCAAAGATGAAGTGAAAGAATGGGAAAAGACATAGCATTCAAATGAGGCTCATAAACAAGAAGAGGTAGCTATTCTCATATCAGATAAAGCAGACTTCAAGTCAAAATTAATCAGAAGAGACAAAGAAGGTAACTTCATTCTGTTTAAGGTGATATATCATCAACAAGATATAATAATCATAAATATGTATACTCCAAACAATGGAGCATCTATGTATATCACACAAATTCTTCTAATATTAAGACTCAAATAGAAGACTTCAAGATGGTGGGCCACAAGAGTCAGCATCCTGTGTTGCTCCGTGACCAAGGTCTCTCCTAGTCAGAATACAGCATCTCAGAGAATGTGAGAGAACCCCTATACAATGGATCTTTCACAGAAATCACCAGCGCTGTGACCCCCACGCAGAACTCAGAGCCTCTGCATTCAAGTAGGACTTCGGACTCTAGACCTCAAAGCACGCAGTTCTAGCTCACGCACAGCTCTCAAGCAGCTTAGAAGAATCACCTATCAGCACCTCTGCAGAACTCCAAACTGCACTCCACTCCCACACAGGTTACTTAACTGCTACCTGCCCACAGCACAAGGCCATCACCCAGCTACCCCCACCTCACCTGACACCCCGGCACTGGAAGCATATCCACTCCATCTTGGATAACCTTTCTTGCCATATTTGGTGGGAGTGGCTCTTAGATTGGATCTCCATCTGACCAGGTACCTGGTTTCCAACCCCCCTCCCCTCCCCAGCAGTGATAACTTGGTACAGTGACCACCCAACACAAAAACAGCTCTCAGTTGGGCAGGTGTGCAGTGCAATGAGGGCACCGCCTACCTGGTGTGAGCCTGGGGGTGAGAGGTTCTGAAGTTGGAATATGCTAAGTAAGAGAGGGAAGAGGACTAAATTCTGGAGCATAACAGATAGACCAGGATCTGGGAAATCTCCAGGCAAGAGAGAGAGACAATACTAGGGGCTCAAGTCATATGAGTGGTCCCAAAAGGAGACCTGTGAGGTGCAATTTCTCTGCTGGGACTGGTGGGCAGCACTCTCTGCTTCCAGATGCTCCACACTGGGTCCAGTCTTCACACCCTGGTTACCTACACCATCCTAAGAGCAGAGACACCAGCTTAAAACAGACAACCCCACCTACTGGATGAGAAGAGAAGCAGGAAAGAAATGGATTTCTAAGACTACCAACAACCCTGGTTCCTTCTTTTGAGTATTCCTTTTTTTCTTTCTCTTCTACCCTTCTATCCTCTGGCCCTCACATTCCCAACATATGTGAAACTAAGAACTTTGCATGAAATAGGACTTTGAGGACTGAGTCATCTGAATAATATAATATAGAGGAGTTGCATAAGCTCCCCCTTTTTTCTTTGTCTTCTCCTTTTTTCTTTCTTTCTTTCTTTCTCTTTTTTCTTTCTTCTTCTTTCATCCCCCAAATTTTACTATTTTTACATCCTGTATTTTTCTAAATACATATATATGTTTGTTTTATGTACCCTACTGTCTTTCCATGTTCTATTCCCCTGCTACTAACCCTCTTCATTCGAGTTCTCTTTCACATTTCCTAAGATATATTAACTCTATACCCTCACATCTTTTCCCCTCAGCATATTATCCTATACCCAATCCCCAGTTCATTGTCCACTGACAGAAACTGTAAACCTTTTTACAAAACTACTAATTATATTTTAAATAATAATTAAATCCAACATTTCTGGAATTGAGATTAAACTGTAAATGTCTTAATAACAACAAATTGTTTATAGGTGATATATTATTGATATTGGGATCTTTTACCATTGTCCTTCCCTACAAAGGAGGGATCTTGGAACCCTACAAGAGCACTACAAATATATAGGATAAAAACAATAACACACCAGATCCACAGAGCTGGAAAGGAAGACTCATGAAAAGACACGGGAAGAAAGTACCACAAACAAATAAAGACAACACATCATTAGAATCATTGGCAGCTACAGCAGAAAAAATTACAGAGAAAGATTTCAGGATATACATGGTTAAAATGTTCTGTGAACTAAAAGAAGATATAATACAGCAAATAGAAGCAGTGAAAGATCACTTTGTCAATGAGCTACATAAACAAATCCAAGACACAAAAGATCACCTCAACGGGAAGAAACAGGTTCTAAAAACAAAACAAAACAAAACAAAACAAAACAGAAATATTTGAGATGAAAGAAATAATAAGCCAAATTAAAAGCTCAAATGAAAGCATCACTAACAGAGTAGACCACTTGGAAGAAGGACATCAGACAATGAAAATAAAACATATAATCTTGAAAAGAACATAGACCACACAGAGAAAATGGTAAGAAACCATGAGCAGAACATTCAAGAAATATGGGATAACATAAAAAGACCAAATTTAAGAGTTATTGGGATAGAGGAAGGCATAGAGGTCCAAATCAAAGGAATGATTCAATGAAGTAATATCAGAAAACTTTCCAAACATGAAGAATGAGTTGGAAATCCCAATTCAAGAAGCCTACAGGATGCTGAATGTACAAAATCACAACAGATCCACACCAAGTCACATTATAATAAAAATGCCCAACATACAGAATAAGAAGAGAATTTTTAAAGCCATGAGAGAAATGAATCAGATTACATATAGGGGAAAACCAATTAGGATAAGGGCAGATTTTTTTCATCACAGACCCTAAAAGCTAGAAGATCCTGGAACAACATATAATGAAGCTCTGAACGATAATGAGTGCCAATTAAGAATCTTGTATCCAGCACAATTAAGCTTTAGATTTGAAGATGAAATAAAAGCCTTCCAGGATAAACAAAAGTTAAAAGAATTTATAGCTAGAAAACTGGCACTACAAAATATCCTTGGCAAAATATTTCATGAAGAGGAAATGAAAAACAACAATGAAAACCAGCAGAGGGAGGTAGTACCCTAAAGGAAAAACTAATCAAAGAAGAAAACCAAGTCAAGTTCAATAACAAAAATAAACAAATATGGGTGGAAATACAAACCATGTCTCAATAATAACCCTGAATGCTAATGGCTTAAATAGGCTAGCAGATTGGATTTTTAAAAAGACCCAACAATATGCTACCTCCGGGAGACTCACATGATAGGAAAAGACATACACAGACTGAAGGTGAAAGGTTGGGAAAAATCATATCACTCACATGAACTGTGGAAACAAGAAAGGGTTTCCATCTTCGTATCAAATAAAGTAGACTTCAAGCCAAAGTTAATCAAAATGGATAAAATGGACATTACATATGCTCAAGGCAACTATACATGCAAAGCATAACAATCATAAATTTATATACCCCAAACAATGGTGCAGCTATGTTCATCAAACAAACTCTTCTCAAGTTCAAGAGTCAAATTGACCACAACACAATGATCTTGGGTGACTTTAACACACCTTTCTCACCACTAGATAGATCTTCCAAACAAAAGTTGAATAAAGAAATTGTAGAACTCTATAATAAAATCAATAACTTAGACTTAACTGACATATACAGAATATTTCACCCTGCATCAAGCGGATACACTTTCTTCTTGAAGCACATGGATCCTTGTCTAAAATAGACCATATTCTATGCCACAAAGCAACTTTTAGCAAATACAAAAAAGTAGAGATAGTACCATGCATTTTATCAGATCAGAATGGAATGATTGGAAATCAATGACAAAATAAAAAATAAAAATTTCTCCATCACCTGGAGACTAAACAATACGCTATTCAATGAACAATGGGTTGCAGAAGACATCAAGGAGGTGATTAAAAAATTCTTAGAGGTAAATGAGAACATAGATACAACATATCAAAATCTCTGGAACACCATAAAAGCAGTACTAAGAGGAAAATTTATTGCATGGAGTTCATTCCTTAAAAGAAGAAAAAGACAACAAATAAATGACCTCACACTACATCTCAAAGCCCTAGAAAAAGAAGAACAAATCAGCAGCAAAAGCAATAGAAGGCAATAAATAATCAAAATCAGAGCTGAAATCAATGAAATTGAAACAAAAGAAACACTTGAAAAATTGACAAAACAAAAAGTTGGTTCTTTGAATAAATAAATAAAATTGAGAGACTCTTAGCCATGCTAATGAAGAGAAGGAGAGAGAAAACTCAAATTACCAGCATATATGATGAAAAAGGCAATATCACAACAGACACTACAGAAATACAGAGGATAATTAGAAGTTATTTTGAAATCTTATACTCTAATAAAATAGAAGACATTAAAGGCATTGACAAATTTCTTAAGTCATACGATTTGCCCAGATTGAGTCAGGAAGATATACACAATTTAAACAGACCAATATTAAGTGATGAAATAGAAGAAGCCATCAGAAGCTTACCAACCAAGAAAAGCCCAGGACCGGATGGATACACAGCTGAGTTCTACAAGACCTTTAAAGAAGAACTAATACCAATACTCTTCAATTTACTGCAGGAAATAGAAAAAGAGACAGCACTTCCAAACTCATTCTATGAGGCCAATATCACCCTGATTCCAAAACCAGGCAAAGACACTCAAAGAAAGAAAACTTCAGACCAATATCTCTAATGAACATAGATGCTAAAATTCTGGCAAATCAAATACACAAAACATATCAAAAATATTGTGCACCACTATCAAGTGGGATTTGTTCCAGGGATTGCAAAGTTGGTTCAATATACGGAAATCAATAAATGTAATTCATCACATCAATATATACCTAAAGATAAGAATCATATGATCATCTCAATAGATGCAGAAAAAGCATTTGACAAAATACAGCACCCCTTTATGTTCAATGCACCAGAAAAACTAGGGATAACAGGAACATATCTCAACATTGTAAAGGCTATCTATGCTACGCCTCAGGCCAACATCATTCTAAATGAAGAAAAATTGAAGGTATTTCCTCTAAAAACTGGAACAAGGCAGGGATGCCTTCTTTCATCACTTCTATTCAACAAAATTCTTGAAACACTGGCCAGAGTAATTAGATAGACTAAAGAAATTAAAGGGATATATATAGGAAAAGAAGAACTTAAATTAGCTCTATTTGCTGACAATATGATTCTATACCTAGGAGACCCAAAAAACTCCACCAGAAAACTTTTAGAACTAGTAAATGAATTCAAGCAAAGTAGCAGGATATAAAATCACCACCCATAAATCAAAAGCATTTCTGTATATCAGTGAAAAATCCTCTGAGAAGGAAATGAGGAAAGCTACCCCATTCACAATAACCTCAAAAAAAAAAAAAAAGATACTTGGGAATCAACTTAACGAAAGAGGTGAAAGATCTATTGAATGAAAATTACAGAACCCTAAAGAGAGAAATCAAAGAAGACCTTAGAAGATGGAAAGATGTATACCTTGCTCTTGGATAGGCAGAATTAACATTATCAAAATGACCATACTACCAAAAGCACTATACAGATTTAATGCAATTCTGATAAAAATCCCAATGACATTCCTCATAGAAATAGAAAAAGCAATCATGAAATTCATCTGGAAAAACAAGAGACCCAGAATAGCTAAAACAATCCTTAGCAGGAAGAATGAAGCAGGTGGCATCTCTATACCAGACCTTAAACTATAACACAGAGCAATAGTAACAAAAACAGCATGGTGTTGGCACCAAAACAGACTGATAGACCAATGGTACAGAATAGAAGACGCAGAGACTAAACCACAAAATTACAATTATCTTATGTTAGACAAAAGTGCCAAGAACATGCATTGGAGAAAACACAGCCTCTTCAACAAATAGTGCTAGGAAAACTGGAAATCCATATATAACAAAATGGAATTAAACTCCTATCTCTCACCATGAACAAAACTTAACTCAAAATGGATCAAGGACCTGGGAATTAAACCAGAGACTCTGCGTCTAATAGAAGAAAAACTAGGCCCTAATCTTTATCATGTGGGATTAGGCCCTAACTTCCTTAATAAGATCCTATAGTGCAAGAATTAAAATCAGGAATCAATAAGTGGAATGGTATCAAACTAAAAGGTTTCTTCTCAGCAAGAGAAACAATTTGTGAGGTGAACAGAGAGCCTACATCCTGGGAGCAAATTTTTACCCCTCACACATCAGATAGAGCACTAATCTCTAGGGTATATAAAGAATTCAAAAAGCTAAGCATGAAAAAAACAAATAACCCAATCAACAAATGGGCCAAGGACCTGAACAGACACTTCTCAGAAGAGGATCTACAATCAATCAACAAATATATGAAAAAATGCTCATCATCTCTAGCAATCAGAAAAATGCCAATCAAAACTACTCTAAGATATCATCTCACTCCAGTCAGAATGGCAGCCATGATGAAGACAAACAACAATAGTGTTGGCGAGGATGTGGGAAAAAAGGCACATTCATACATTGCTGGTGGGACTGCAAATTGGTGCAGCCAATATGGAAAGCAGTATGGATATTCCTTGTAAAACCTGGGAATGGAACCACCATTTGACCCAGCTATTCCTCTCCTTGTACTATACCCAAAGGACTTAAAAACAGCATACTACAGGGACACAGCCACATCAATGTTTATAGCAGCACAGTTCACAAGAGCTAAACTGTGGAGCTAACCTAGATGCCCTTCAGTGGATGAGTGGATAAAAAAAAAAATATGGCATATATACACAATGGAATTTTACTCAGCAATAAAAGAGAATAAAATCATGGCATTTGCAGGTAATGGATGGAATTGGAGAAGATAATACTAAGTGAAATTAGCCAATCCCAAATAAACAAATGCTGAATGTTTTCTCTGATATAAGGAGGCTGATTCATAGTGGGGTAGGGAGGGGGAGTATGGGAGGAATAGATGAATTCTAGATATGGAAGAGGGGTGAGAGGGAAAGAGAGGGGGCAGGAGATTAGCAAGGATGGTGGAATGTGATGGACATCATTATCCAAAGTATACATAGGAAGACACGAATTGGGTGTCAACATACTTTATATACAAACAAAGATATAACAAACTGTGGTATATATGTGTTATAAGATTTGTAATGCATTCTACTGTCATTCTTTTAAAAAATCAATTAAAAAAAGGTCTGGAGTTACAGGACTAAAATTAAAAAAAAAAAAGAGATTCAAACAGACCACAATTCGATAACACTGGGTGACTTTAACACACCTATCTCACTACTGGATAAATCATTCAAATATAAGCTAAGAATAGATTCTACAGAATTAAAAATACCATTAATAATATGGACCTAACAGATATCTATAAAATATTTTATCCATCCATAGCTAAATCAACTTTCTTATCAGTAGCACATGGAACATTTCCTAAAATAGGCCATATTTTAGGTCACAAAGCCAATCTTAGCAAATAGATACAATACCTTTCATTATATCAGATCATAATGGAATGAAATTAGAAATTGATGATAAAATAAAAGCAGACATCACTCTGACAGCTGGAGATTAAATAATACACTTTTGAATGATGAACAGACAGCAGAACAAATAAGGGGATAAATTTTAAAAATCTCAAATGAGAAGAATAATACAACATATCAAAATTTCTGGGACAGTTCAAGGGCAGTGCCAAGAGCAAAGATCACAGCACTGAGCTCATACATTAGAAGAACAAAGAGATAACAAATAACATTACATATCAAGGTACTAGAAAAATAACAAGCCAACACCCAAATTAGTAGAAGACAGGAAATACTTAAAATCAGAGCTGAAATGAATGAAATTGAGAATAAGAACAACAAAGACAAAAACAATATGAAAAATCAACAAAACAAAGAGTTTTTTTGGAAAGGATAAGTAAGATTAATAAATCCTTATCCAAACTAACCAAGAGGAAGAAAGAAAAACTCAAATCAACAAAATTTGAGTTGAAAAAGGAAACATTAACCACTAATACTAATGATATCCAAAGGATCCTCAGAGATCATTTTGAAAATTCATACTCCAACACATTAGAGTATAACAATAAATCTCAAAGATATTGACAAATTCCCAGAGAGATGACCTACTCAAATTGAATCATCCAGGATATAATAAACTTAAGCTGATCAATATCAAGTAATAAAATTGAAGCAGGTATCAAAAAACCTCCAACAAAGAAAAATCTAGGACTAGATGGATTCTAAGAGAAATTCTACAATATTTAAAGAAGAACTAATACCAATCTTCCTCAAATTATTCCATATAATAGAAAAGGAGGGGGCTGGGGATGTGGCTCAAGCGGTAGCTCGCTTGCCTGGCATGCGTGCGGCCCGGGTTCGATCCTCAGCACCACATACAAACAAAGATGTTGTGTCCGCCGAAAACTAAAAAAAAATAAATAAATATTAAAATTTAAAAAAAAAAAAAAAAAGAAAAGGAGGGAAAACTGGCAAACTGATTTTATGAAGCTAGTATCACCATCCAAACCAGATGAAGACAATCAAGGAAAGAAAACTTCAGACCAATATCTTTGATGAATATAGAATCAAAAATTCTTAAATAAAATATTGGCAAAAACACACTAAAAATATAATGCACCATGATCATGTGTGATTCTATCCCAGAGGGGTTCAACACATGGAAATCAATCAATGTAATTCACCACATAAATAGACTTAAGGACAAGAATCACATCGTTATCTCACAAGGTGCAGAAAAAGCATTTGACAAAATATTCATCTTTACAACACTAGAGAACTAGGGATAGAAGAAACTTACCTCAAAGTTGTAAGAGCTATATATGACAAACCTAAGGTCAACATTATTCTGAATGGAGAAAAATTGAAAGCATTTCCTCTAAAAACAGAATAAAGACAAGGATGCCACTTTAACCACTCCTATTTAATATAGTCCTTGAAGCTCTAGCCAATCAGGAAAGAGAAGGAAATTCAAGGGATACAAATAGGAAAAGAAGATCTCAAATTATCTGTTTGCTAATGACATTATCCTATTCATAGAAGACCCCCCCAAAAAAAAACCCTCTATCAGAAGACTTCTAGAGCTAATAAATGAATTCAGCATAGTAGCCTGATACAAGATCAATATTCATAAATCAATCATGCTCTTATACTCCAATGATGTATCCATTGAAAAAGATATAAGAAGAACTACCCATTCATAATAGCCTCACAAGTAGGATATTTGGGAATCAATCTAACAAAAAAAATGTGAAGAACCTCTGTAATGAAAACTATAGAGCACTAAAGCAAGAAATTAATCTCCTAAAGGATGGAAAGACCTCCTATGTTCTTGGATCAGCAGAATTAATATTGTCAAAAAGACCATACTACCAAAAACACTATATAGATTCAATACAATTCCCATAAAAATTCCAATGATGTTCTTTACAAAACTAAAAAAGCAGTTATGAATTTTTTTTTTTGAAAAATAAGACAACCAGAATAGCCAAAGCAATCTTTAGCAAAAAAATAAAGTAGGAGGTATCACAATCCTGGACCTCAAATTATACTACAGAGCTGTAGTAATAAAAACAGTTTTGTACTGGCACCAAAACAGAAATGAAGAGAAATACCAATGGAATAGAGTAGAAGACACAGAGATCAAATCCACATAAATACAATGATCTGATTTTAGACAAAGTTGCCAAAAAATAATACTGGAGAAAAGATACCCTTTTAAACAAATGATGCTGGAAAAACTGGAAATCCATATGTAGTGAAATGATAATTAACCCTCATCTCTCACCCTACATAAAAGCCAGCTTAAAGTAAATCAAAAACCTACAAATTAGACCAGAAACCCTGCAACTGCTAGAAGAAAATACAGGCCCAACACTCTTAACATGTTGGCACAGGAACCAGCTTCCTTAACAAGACTCCTAAAGCACAAGAAATAAAATTAAAAAATCAGTAAGTCGGATGGCATCAAATTCAAAAACTTCTTAACACAAAGGAAACAAGTAAGAGCATGAATTGAGAGCCTACAGAATGAGAGAAAATCTTTGTCACCTGTTACTCCAGGCATTAATATCTCAAATACACACAGAACTCAAAAAACTTGACACCAAAATAAATAAATAAATAAATAAATAAATAACCCAATTAAAAGTGGGCAAAAGAACTAAACAGACACTTCTCGAAAAAGAAATACAAATGGCCAACTAAAATGAAAAATGTTCAACATCTCTAGCAACTAGGGAAATGCAAATTAAACTACATTGAGATTTCATCTCATTCCAATCAGAATGACAATTATTGAGAACACAAATAACAATAAATGTTGGCCAGGGTATATGGAAAATGTACATTCATATATTTTTGGTGGAACTTCAAATTGGTGCAACCACTCTGGGAAGCAGTATGGAGATTCAAAAAACTAGGAATGGAACCAACATTTGACCCAGCTATTCCACTCCTCGTTATATATCCAAAGGACTTAAAATCAGCATACTATAGTGATGCAGCCACATCAATGTTCATAGCAGCATAATTCACAATAGCCAAGCTATTGAATAAACCTAAGTACCCTTCAACAGACTAATGGATAATGAAAATGTGGCATATATACACACTGAAGTATTACTCATATTCATAAGGAAGAATGTCATGACATTTGACAGTATTGATGCTAAGTGAAATAAGCCAGTTCCAGAAAGTCAAGTATTGAATGTTTTCTCTAATAAGCAGAAACTAATCCAAAAGAAGTGGGGGGCGGGTTAAAAAATGGAAGAAATATCAGTGGAGTTGATGAAGGGGAATGAGTGGTACATTCATATATGTACATACTTTCCTATGTACATATATGAATGTACCACAGTGAATCTCACCATCATGTACACATCCATAAGACACAAATTAGTAAAAAACAAACCAACCTGTAAATAAATAATAGAAAGATTCAGTAGAGTTGAGGGAAGGGACAGGAGGAGTGAAGAGGGGAGGGAAAGGGTAAGTTCTAGGAACTGAATTTCAACAAATTATATTCCATGCTTTTATAATTATGTTAAAAAAACAACCCTCAATAGCTAAGCTATAGAATCAACCTAATTACCCTTCAACAGATGAATATATAAAGAAAATACTATAGTGATGCAGCCACATCAATGTTCATAGCAGCATAATTCACAATAGCCAAGCTATTGAATAAACCTAAGTACCCTGCCACAGACTAATGGATAATGAAACACACACACAATGGAATATTACTCAGTCATAAGAAAGAATGACTTTATGACATTTGCTGGAAAAATGGATGGATCTGGAGACTATTATGCTAAGTGGAATAAGCCAATCCCCAAATATCAAAGGTCAAATGTCTGTCTGATATGTGAATTTGCTACCACACAACAAGGTGGGGAGGAAGAGTATAGAAATTCAGTAGATTAAACAAAGGGGAATGAAGAGAATTAATGGGAATAGGAATAGGAAGGATAGTGGAATGAATCTGACTTAACTTTTCTATGTACATATATAAATATACCACAGTGAATCTCCACATCATGTACAACCACAAGACTGAGATGCTAAAATACTTGGAAATCTCCATGTTTGTATAAATATGTCAAAATATACTCTACTGTCATGTATAACCAACAAATAAATAAATAAATAGAAATTAAAAATTAAAAAAATAAATTCTAATGTATAACTAAAAAGAACCATTAAAATTAATAAATTTTAAAAAATGAGTATTCCTTATGTGTCATAGATATATTTGTATGTACATATGTAGACATGTAGGTGTGTACATATGTAGATATGTAGGTATATACATATGTAAATGTGTATGTATGTACATCAAATGGCTTGGTTTTTAGCTTTTATCTCCTTATGTAATATAAGATGTATTGACTTTATTTTATAATGTTTAAATATTTTTAACTTTCTATCATAGTATTAAGTTACAGAATATCAAAAAGAGCAATCACCCAAGGACTTTGCATCCCTTTCTGGGGAAAAATTAACACATTCAGGGTGTATGCAGGATATCTGTACCATGTTAGGTGGAATCATGACCTGTTTTGTCTTTATTTGGGGATTAAGTATGATTTAAAGTAGTCTTGTTGTGTTTAGTTTTATGGGTCAGGAGGCTGGGCCATGGTACCTAAATATGTGGTCAAATGTTATTTTAGATGTTTTTGAGTGTAGATTTTGATGAGATTAACATGCATTGGTAAACTCAGAAAAGCAGGTTACTCTCTATAATATAGGTGAGCTTTGCCTAAGCAGTGGACTATCTGAATAGAACAAAAGACTGACCTCTTTTGAGAGAGGGAATTTTCCAGCTCACACCCTTTAGTCTTGTACTGCAACTGGTGTTCCAGAGGAATGGCCTTTGGATTGAATCTAGTTATAAGTCTAGATGCAAAGAAGGGTGTTGGAAGTGGGTCCTGAGGAGAAGCAGCAGAATCTCCTAAGGCAATCGCAAGGGAGGCCATTGCTGTTTCCTTAGGTACTGCAGATCTAATCTGCCTGAGTTCCTTGTGAGCCAACATTGTAGTTTTCTCTCCCTAACTGCCAGCAGTAGGTGCTCAATACGGGCTGCCCTGAAGAAAAGGATGATTTTAGAACAGTAAAAGAAATCACTAGAACTCCCCTCAGCTGTGCTTTTCTCTCAGCACAGTTGGCTAAGGAGGAGTGACTGTGCATTCTTGCCTGTCAGAATCTCCATCAATTACCCTCCCAGACCCCTTCCCAAGATAGGAGGCTGAGAAGGAGGAGGTAGGCTCCCTTCAAAATGCCTGCAAACCTCACCCAGGCTGGGGCCCAGCAAGGGAGCTGCTGCCTCTAGCAGCAACAAAGGCCTCCATTGTTTTTTCCTTTTCTTATCCTCATCCCTGCACAGAAAAAAAAAAAAAAAAAAAAGCCCTGAAGGCTGTGCTCTCTCTAAGAACTTTGAAAGCCTGAGGATTTTGCCTGCCTCAGGGAGAAGAGAATGGAGAGTGGGAAAGGGGGTGATTAGTCACTGCCTGGCAATGCTCCAGGGCCTAAGGAAATTGGGATGAGAGTAGAAGCAGGAGCAGAAACAGGCCTTTCCTCACCTTTGTCTGCCTTTAGCTTTCTAATCTGGAGGCTATTGGAAAAGGCATTGCAAGAGGTTGGGTAGAAATATGGAGAGAAAGGGAAGGAACCTGGGGTGACCCTTGCATTTGAAAGCTCTTTTAGGGATCTGCATTCAGTTTTCAAATACAAATCTATCACAAGGGAGCTCCCAGGCACAATGGAGGCATCCCATAGTGCCTGACCAAGGAAGAGGATCTTAGAAACCACCTGGGAGATGATGGGAGGGAATAAGAGAGACAGGAGGCCTGAGGGTGGCATGATTTGCCCAAAGTCAGACAGCAGCCATGCAAATAAATAGATAAATAAGTAAATAAAAATAAAAAGCTTTTTTTTTTTTTTTCTTTTCCCTTCTTCATGGACTGCTGAGCCACAGATCACAAACCCCCTTGCCTGCTTTTGGTTTTGCAAGGAGGCACTCCTGACAGTGCTGCAGCTTCTTCCTGGCTAAAAAGAGATACAGAAAGTGAGTCCTTCACCTAACTTCACCACTCAGCCTCCCTGGCAAAGGGTAGGATAGGATTTTTTTGTGCCTTCCCCTTCAGGTGACCTCTGACACTGGCCGATGCCCTGTGAGCCACTACTCATTTTGTCCATCCCCTGGAACTGAGATAGGAATGTGGGGATAACTGTTGGAATGCCCAGGAATTGTGGGAAATGCAAAATGAGCAACTTATGAGCCTGCATCCTTGCACCCTCCTCCTTTCTCACAGAACACAGCATGCAAGGGCACTGCACAAGTGCCAGGAAAACTGCTGTGAAATTGGGAAACCCCACCCCAACTCCACCTCTAGTTCAGCCTGTAGCTACTGTACCTCTGTAAATATCAGAACCCTGGACCAAGATTTGCTTCTCACTTCCAGGAAAGCCCACACTCTTTCCTTTCAAGTGTGTAACTTTTGCTTTCCTAAATAAATCCTTGCTTGTGTCTCTATCTGATGTACACTTAAATTCTTTTCTGTTATATTTATCAAGAATCCTACTCACCCTGAGCTGATGTCTTCTTTGGGGGGCCTTCTTGGACCCTTCTTCTCCTGTGATAGAACCTCAGTGGAGCAGGGGGTTGCTGGGTAGCCTCTTCCTCTTTTGCATGGTCCCACCCGTCTCTGTACCACACTGTAGTGAGGTGGTTCTGGAGTGTGAACATTCTTTCTTGAAGGTTTGGTCATTAGCAGTAACTATAAGGAATGCTGAACTAACATGCACAGGAAATGAACTTTTCTTTGTCGGAATTAATAAGTTAAATTCTGAGTAATGAGGTTTCCTCTAGAGAATGTACCCAACTCCTAATCTGCTCCCCCCGACTTTCTGTTGGTTCTTTCTTCTCCATCTTTCTTCATAGAAATTTCTTCTCCTCCTTAAGAAACTTCAGCAGTAGAGGGAGATAGGTTAGTAACCAAAAGATGCTACTTTGAGATGGGCACTCAAATTTGGCAATGTTATTGGGTCCAGTTCAAGCCACTTGCTGCTTGAAACACAATACTTGGGAGATCAGAGTTACAGGAAAGGAAATCTTTTTTATTTTTTTAATTTTTTTTAGGACCAGCACCCTGGAAGACTGAGGGAGCGTTACTCTCAAAGTTCCATCTTGGGGTACTCAGAGGCACAAATGGCTTTTATAATGAAGGGAAGGAGGAGCAGGGCAGAAAGGCTGTATGTTGAGAAGGGTCTTAGTCATCCAGGATGTGTGTCTTCTTTTTTTCTTCTTCTCTGGATAGAACATTGTGATCAACCTCAAGCTCTTGAAGCTCATTCCCGTAGTTTCTTAGACACATTACTTTCCTGCAAGTTAAACCTCCCAGCAACTTATATGCTTTGTGTTAGTTGGTGCACAGAACTGAAGAATAAGGAGGGGTTTCACACATGCTGGTGCTATCTGAAGGTCACCATATGTTCTGGGTTTTCTCAACCTAAAGAAAGATTATCTAGCAGTTAACATCTTAATCATTTAGGTAGCTTCTCTTATGAATTTAGAATGCCAGGCAAAGGGAGGGGACATGACCTTGAGAAGAGCAAAGGGAAGGGATGTGACCTTGCAAAGGACAACTTGCAAAAGAGTGACCACTCTTATATCAGAGGCTTTGTTACATTCTCAGACAAAGCCCCTTGGACTCTGCTTTGTTAGAGACTGGACACTTGTTAATTTCAGCAATATTTTATATGGATGAATTCAACATTTGTGGTTCCAAAGATTTACAAGTGACCTTGATGGCCTGTGACATTTGTAGTTTTGCAGAGATATTAATTAGAATCCTTCTTGGGAATGTGGAGGGGCAGAGACAAGGCTTTCTATTTATTGCCTGGCACCTGCCTCCAGTGTGGCTTTGCACATACTGCTTAGTGGCCCAGGAAGGAACTGAGGGACGATTTTTCAGCTCCAAAGTTGGGGATTTTCATCTCTGTGTGATATTGTCTTCTGTCATTTATTACTGATCTGTCTTCATGAAGGTATCTCTCTACATTTTAATCCAAGTACAGAAGGCTCTGGAGCAGAGTTTTGGAGAATGCAACTTTCACACACTCCCTGCATGGTGTATCAAGTCTATCTTTCTCCCTCTCTTTGGGCCTTTAGTTTCTTACCTGTCATATGAGGGGATGGGCTTAGCTCAGTGGTGTCCAAATCAATATGCACATCAGAATGTGGAGAGGGACACACACACACACACACACACACACACACACAAACACAAACACAAACACATACACAGTCACTCACTTTTGTTGTTAATGTTCCTAGAATATGAATAGAATATATCAAAATTGCTTTAGGTTTGCACTGGTGAAGCTCTAACATGGACAGTTATTTCAACTTCTTTATTTTTTTTTTCTTTAAGAACATCCACACTTGAAAGCTGTATGAGGAAAATAAATGAATATTCCCACCCCTCCATCTTTCTCCATACCTGCACAAATATGGTTTGATATATTATCAAACCATAGAATTGGAAGGATTGGAAAATATTGAACAAAAACTCAGATGGGTTCCAGATAATAGTTGTGGAAATGAGATTTTACACAACCTTATGTTTAAATCTGAAATTATTACATTGATTTGTTCATGGTTGTTTCCATTGGACTGTGACTCCTTGAACCAGGCCTTGTCTGTCTTTTGTCACTAGATCTCCAGCATCTGATTCAGGTCCAGGCTCAGTGTAACCTGCATGCATTGATGACTACCACATATCGAGTGCCTAAATTTTCCATATACAACTTATTACTTTCATTTCTTTTTAACTCCATGAAATAGCATTGTTATCATTCCCTTTTTACAAATGGCACAGAAAAGTGAAGTAACTTGTCCCATGTCACACAATTGGCAAGTAGAGCTGGAATTTAAATGCAGGCAGGACATAAGTTCTGTGCAAGATTGCCACTCAGTGATAAGCACCAAATTCTTACTTGCTGAATGAATGGGTGAATGAAGGATGGACATTTCTGTGAGGGAGCCAAGGAACAGGAAGGGGGGAAAGAATTTGTAAAGGATCTGTGTTAGTCAGCTTTCCATTACCATGATAAACATTTGAGATAGTTCATCATAAAGATGATTATTTTGGCTCATGGTTTCAGAGGTTCTAGTTCGTGAACCCTGACCCCATTGCTTTGAGCCTGTGTGAGGCAGAACATTACAGCAAGGGTATGGCAGAGTAAAACTGTTCACATCATAGCTGGGAAACAAAAGGGACAGGAAGAGGAGGGGTTTGGGGTCCCACAATCCACTTCAAGGGCATACCCTCAATGACCTAAAGACCTTCCACTGGCACCACATCTCAGGTTCTACAACTTCCCAATAGTGCTATGCTGGGGCCCAAGACTTCAAACCATGGGCCTTTGAGGGATACTTACCCAAACTGTAGTAGAAACTAAAAATACTCTATATTAATCTGAACTTATCAACTCGGCTTCAATAGGGTGTGACTTGGGGGAAACCTCTCGGTCTCTGGGTGCTCAGGCTCTTCCTGCTAAAAAAGAGACTTACTGACTACATTTTACCAGATGGAAGTTTTTGCTGGGAGCCATTAGCCAAGTAGGTATGACAATTTCCTTGCCAGCGTACCCCATGTTGCAGTGACATTGCATGTAGGTGACCTTGCTCAAGGACCAGGGCGGATTAGGGTGTTCCCGGTTTAGGATAATTGGGTTTAGGGCGTTCCAGGTTTAAGATTATTCCTGCTGGGAATAGGGTGTATCCTGCTGCCTGAGTTCCCCTTGAGTTCTCACGGGATTCAGACAGTATTTTTTGGGAGACAGAAGCCCAGTGAGAGTGGATTTGGGCAGAGAACGTGGATTTCCCCAAAACGTGATTGTAGACGGCTGGTGTGAGTTCGGGAATAAAGAGTTGCTGTTTGAATCTACAAGCTGTGTGGTGGCTCGTGATTGTGTGCCCAGCCAGACTGCGGCAAGTTTTGTCAATAGTAACTAGTTGAGAGGCACAGATTTTCCAACATTGTCAACAGAGATTTGTAATCCTTTAGTTTAACTTAGACATGTATATTAAAAAATGCTTTTCTCTTGGCTGAGAAAGGAGGCTGGAGAGTTCAGAACACCCTCTAAAGATTTAATGTTGTCGTTTCTAAATTTTAGAAAGTACCTTTAATGGACTGAATTGTGTTTAAAAGATATGTTGAGGGCTCCGTTGGTACAGTGCTTGCCCACATGCACAAGGCCTTGGGTTCAATCCCCAGCAACACACACACACACACACACACACCACATATGTTGAAGCCCTAACTCCCTGTTACCTGTAACTGTGAGTATATTTGGAAATGGTATAGTCAAATTGAGTCATTAGAGTGAGCCCTAATCCAATACACCTGGGGTCCTTCTAAGAAGAGGATGGAAGGTATACATAGAGAGGCAAGACTGCCTCAGAAAGACAGAGTGGAATTAAGCTGCCTCAGAATAAAGGGGCTTCCAGAAAGAGGAAAGGAAACATCTATCCCTAGAGATTCTGTAGACAACATGGTTTTGCCAACATCTTGATTTGGATTTCTGGCCTCCAGAACTGATTGAGAAAATAAATATGTTGTTTTAAGTTATCTAGCCTGTTGTTTCAGTATAGTAGTCCTAGGAAACAAACACAGGTCATAATATTATTTCTCATTTTATTATCATCCCAACTCATAATGGTGGCAACTGCAACTCCTTTCCCAGTGATCTTTCCCTGATTTTCTCCAACAACGTACACAAAGATCTAAAAGGTGCCTCACCTGTCCACACCCTCCTGAACCAGACAGTTGTAGCGATTTAGTTTGGAATCCTTGAAAGGATTTTCTGTATTCTAATACTGGCTCTAGTCCAGTCTATCTGTGTGGGTTTGGTTGTTAGAAATTAGGAAAAGAAAAACAAAGTACTAATAGTGGCATTTATTTAATAGTGGCATTTATTACTTCCTTTGAACAGGCTTTACAGGGATTTTCTCTAATCTGCACCAACATCCTGTAAGTTAGTTAACATGAATTCAAATGTCAAAGAAAGGTACTAGGGTGGGAGCGACAGACCCAGGTGTCAGACCATGCATGGTCTGATAGGTCTGAAGCTAGAACATATATCTATCATTCTGCTTCTTTACAGAATAGATAATTAGGTGGAGAATGGGCATGGTGCAGAGGTGAAAATGTTTTGATAATTTTGTAGTGGTGTGCTGGATCCAGCTTGGATTGGGTTGCAAGACCTGGTCATGAAATTTTCAGGATTTTTGCAGACAGGTCACATTAGTAGTTTGAAATTGGCCACAGTGGGAGTATTTATACTGCAAATATTGGCAAATACTGCAAATCAGAGATCCCTCAGCATCTGGTTTGCTGGAACAGTGCTGTGACTGGAAATAAAGAAGGGAAGCCAAGTAAAGGTACCCTGAGGCTTGGAGTCGAAGGCTAGCTAAGAAGGACTGATTAGTCTAGGCAGCTTTATGATGCTTTTAGGAATGCAGTCATACATTACGCAAGTGTCCCAATTCTATGGATTTCAGGAAGGCCAGTCTCTCCCTGGGATTTTGGAAACATATTGAGACCACCTTACTGAATGGAGAAATAAATCATCAAAGCTGTCCACTCTCACCCCCCAACTACAGCTGTATGGTAGGTCAAAAGGGGCCACTGTGTTTTGAACTAGTTAAATGGACACTCTTAGCTTCACTTCTTTTTTGTTGTTGTTTTAAAAATATCTGTTTTAGTTGTAGGTGGATACAATACCCTTATTTTATTTGTTTATTTTTATGTGGTGCTGGAGATCAAACCCAGGGCCTCACGTATGCTAGGCAAGCATTTTACCATTGAGCCACAACTCCAACCCCTCAACCTCAGTTCTTAATCTGTGAAAAAGAGGGATAGCCGGGCGCAGTGGTGCATGCCTGTAGTCCCAGCAGCTTGGGAGGCTAAAGCAGGAGGATCATGAGTTCAAAGTCAGCCTCAAGGAAGCAACTCAGTGAGACCCTGTTTCTAAATAAAATACAAAAAAGGGTTGGGGATGTGGCTCAGTGGTCAAGGGTCCCTGAGTTCAACCCCTGGATCGATGCTTTTTGAACCTGTGCCATCATAAATTACCATAAAATTAAAACAACAACAGCAACAACAAAAACCTTGTGCCTAGCCCAAATCCACTCTAACTACCACTTCATGAGGTAGCTGCCTGTTTCAAGAACTCCTTATCCATGAGCTATCTATTCCCAAACTGGAATTTTGAGTTGAGTTCCCACTGGTATCAAGTATGTTGAGAATCCCTCTGATCAATGGCAACACTAGTACTGCATTTGTCTATTCTAAGGGCCATATACAGCTAAGGTGCGCTTGATGTGGCAAGTCTGAATTGAGAGGCACTGTGAAAATAAAATACATACTAGATTTCAAACCCTTGCTATGAAAACAGGATTCTTGAAATCTCATTGATAATTCTTTGATTGTAGGTTGGAATAATAACATTTTGAATACGTTGTTTATATATATATATATGTACTGGGGATTGAACTCAGGGGCACTTAACCACTGAGCCACATCCCCAGGCCTAAAAATATACATATTATTAAAATTAATTCCTCCTGTTTTTTAAAACTTTTTTAAAAATTGTGCTTACTATAAAATCTTCAATTATGTATGTAATTGGATTTCTATTTCATTTCAACAGCACTGCTGTGGAGACATGGCCCATGAAGCCCTGGGGGTTGAGAAGCTCACATTCTTCTCAGGCCTAGGTAGTCAGCTTTTTGCTTCTTTGAACATCACTGTCTTCTACCATGTTCCCTTTTGAGTTCATCCTAACCAGAGGAATCTGATCATTTGTAATCAGAGACTTGATCCAGTCTCCTTGGGTTGTCATACTGGATTCTGAAGTTCTGACAGAAGAACCTTTCCAGCACTCGCAATGGGTCATGTTCAAGTGCAATCTGAAATGATGAGTCCCTTAGGATAGCATTGTTGCTTCTGTCCTTCATTTTCTCTCCCCTTCCCCATCTGGCAAGTCTGCCCCTTCTCATGCATGTTGATTACTGTGTTTCATGCCACTCACTGCACCCAGCCTGGAAACCCTGGCTTTGAAAATATGAAATTTCCTAAAACATTTCAGTTGTTTCAAGGTGTGAGATGAAACTCCCACAAAAAACCTGTCAAGAGCTGGCTTTGGAGTTGAATTCTGAAGGTTAGCTTATTGGGGTGAATTCTATGCCAGATTCCAAGTAATTATTCCTTCAGGAACTGCCTGCTCCCAGCACTTTAATGAAAAATGATGAGAAAGAGTTATTGACCTTTGAGACATTTAATTCCACCATGCAGCTAAGCATTTGCAGTGGATCAGGCCAGGGAAGATTACATCTGTCCCACCATGGAGACACTGCAATAGTTTATCTTGAAAATAGGCAAAGAAAATGTGTCTAATGAATCCCTAAAGCATCGTGTGTACAGATAGGGTTGGAAATGGTCTTTAGCAATTTTTCATCCTCATTATAATGGGAATCCCTTGGAAACAAGTTAGAGATCATATGTAAATTTAACTTGTTATACTTAAAACATTCCTGGGAAGATTAGGAGTGGGATGATAAATGAAGACATTGCAAAGTTAATAATTTGAGAGAGAAACCCTTATTAAAATAAAAAAATGAGCTGCATATGCCATATTCACAGGAACTGCATAATTTAATACAATAAGTCTCTAATGTGCTCCATATGGCTCTGATTTGAATGGAAGACAAATGGATGTACGACATGCCCCTACCCTCCAGAAGCTTGCAATCACGTTGACTGTTGAGATAACACTCAGACATGGGGACAGTGCATCACAATGCCAGACAGACTCAGTCAGAGAAAAAAGCAGCACTCTGATTGTTAAGTGGGAGGGTAGAGGGTGAAGCAGAGGAGGGGGAGACAGGAACCAGTTTTCTGGATGTTTTTGTTGGTGTTATCCATTTTTATAAGACAATTAAAAGCTGAGTTCCCAGTCTTCACCCCTTTTTCCTTCGCAGAAATCATCCCTAAGCTGTGACTTGAATGTCCTCTCAGGCAAATATTTTGTCACATATGTTTGAAAAATTGTGAACATTTGACAAATATGAATATTAGGTATTTGATTCTATGTCGTCATTTTCCATACTTTAGGGATCCTAAAACTTTTTTTTTTTACAATTTATAAGATTGTAAGTAAATATTATGTACAATGTAATACAATAAGATTGAAAACCCAAGGAAAGAGAAAAGAAGAAAGAAAGAAGAAATCCAACAAAGGAAGAAATGAAAGAAGAAAATAATTTAGGAGAGGAACTAAGTGACAACACTTGGCTAGCTTGCATGAGGTTCTAGTTTCTAGTCACAGCAGTGCAAGGGGGGTGGGTGGGGTGTGTGGGGGGGACTAAAGAAGACAGGACAAGATCTTCTACTAGAATGATTCAGGTCTTAAAAAACAAGGAAGGGAGAGGATGATCTGAGAGGAGGTATATCCATTAAGAACGCCTTTTATCTCAAAGCATGGAGGTTAAACTTTGTGAACTCTAAATTCATGTTCACTCTGCTGCCTGTATTTTATGCTCATTCTTTCAATCCTAAAACAATAATTAGATACTTACATGCAAAATAAAGTTTCATTTTTTTTTTTGTCACCTTGGAACATTTCCTATTTTTCCTCTAGAACTTGTATATTCTTTCTGTGTATGCCCAGGTTACAAGGTTGGAGCAAAATTTATTTGAACACACAAATTGAAAATAAACATTGATAGTGAGACTAGGGCAGAGGACATGTAGCTGATTATCAAAGAAAAGGAAATGGGTGGATAGCACTTCCCCATCAATGGGTTGCTAACACCTCAACAGGAGAGGAAGGATAGCACTTTCCAATGTAAGCAGTGACCTCCCAGGCAGCTGTTTTCTTGCTTTTAATCAGAAAGAAAGAAAGGGTGGGGTCTATAAAAGACAAGACATCCCCACTCCCATTGGCACCAGCTCTGGAGCCTGGCTTTTCTCCAGAGAAGTCCATCTCTGTCTCTCTGTTTTGTCTCTTAAATAAAACTTGTGTTTTATGCTTGCCTTAGCATTTCTCCCGTGTTTAATAATCAATACAGGAGAATGAGGACCTGATCCTGATTTCCAAGACGGGTATCAATAGCCTGCATTGGTACATATCAAGAAAGGTGACAGACACATGCTTTTGACAAATTGTAGGAATACAACTCTCCTTTTTTTTTGCACACATCTTTTTACAAAGCAATGTAACAATCCTTTGCAAGTACTTTAAAACTATTATTACTCAGAATTATGTATTTAATAGAGTAGTATTTTTTGTTTGTTCATGTTACCATTATATTTTGGGAACAGTTCATGGACCTGAAAAAAATTGCTTTCTGATTAAAGTGATGTTTAAAAACAGTATTGCCTTCTTGGTAGACACAAGAAAAATGCCTCTCTCTAATCTGATGAACTTGCTTTTGGGTGTCCTACATGGGTTTGTCTATATCTCTGCCTTTGTGAAAGAAGATCTACAAATTAATTGTCATGAATGCTATTTAAAAATTGTTGCAAGATAATGCTTTTGCTTGTTGATGTGTATATATGTGTATATATGTGTGTGTATATATATGTGTAATGTGTGTGTATATATATATATATATATAGAGAGAGAGAGAGAGAGAGAGAGAGAGAGAGAGAAAATCACTTTCCAACATTTGTATTATGAGTTTCTTTGGTCTGAAAAACCACTTTCCAACATTTGTATTATGAGTTTCTTTGGTCTGAAAAACTTGTCAAGAGAAAATGCTCCGATTTGAGAGTTAGACCCCTCAGCCCTAGTCAATGTTACTGTGCGTGGTTTCTAGTTCTTAAGCACTGAAGCCTCAGTTTCCTCATCTAGAATCCAGGAAGATTCTCATCTGGCTGGGTTTGTGAGGAGAAATGGGATCAAGGCTTGTGGGTCAACAAAGGGGTTTAATGTATTTGCATTTCCTTTTTATTTCTTTACTTACTCTGAGCAAATTTCTTAGTGACTTTTTATCTCCTTAAATTCCACTCTACTTCTTCAAGAAGCCAAGTTAAATAAACACCCTGTCTCATGACCTCTTCACATTATCAGTCCAGTTGTTTACACCAATTTCCGAAGAAAGGAAACAGTGATTGCAAAGTCACAATTGTATTTTAAAGTAAGCAAGATAAGGTTTTTCTGAAAACAGAGATTGCCAGTGAAAAGTCCCTTTAGTTCTTAAAATTTAAGCGTATAATTTTACTAATCAAATTTTGTAAAACATGCATAGTTGTTTAGCACTAATTTTTAGACAGTCTGATAACCAGGTCTTCATTGATGGAGTGATACTGGCTCAGTGACTCAATTCTTCTGAGCCTTAGTTTCCTTATCTGTAAAATGGGGAAAAGTATTACTTTATAAGGTTTTGGAACAGATCTAATGGGGTGAAATCCTATTGCTATAGCTTAGATATGGTTCAAGTGTGTCTCCCAACAATTCACATGATGGAAGCTTTGTCTTCTGTGTGTGATGCTAGGAGGTAGTAGAAGAAATTAATGTAGTTCTTACAGAGTGAATTAGTTCTCCAGAGAATGGGTTGTTATAAAAAAAGCAAGACAGGCTCCTCCCCTCCTCTGGATTTGTTTCACCTTGTGATCCTTCTCACACAAGCCCTCACCATGATGCTATCCTCCATTATGTGATGCAGTCAAGGGGGCCCTTGCCAGATTCAGTGTCATGCTGTTTGGACTTTCAGTCTCTGAGACTCCTGATGAAATGATTTGAAGCTATTATTATTTCTACTGAAGAATATTGGCAGGAGTAATGTTATCAGAATAAAATATCTGGGCTGCACCAATAGGTGGGAAATGATTGTTGACAAGAAGAATCATGTTTACTCAAGTCCAGTCTTGAAGAAGATAGAGAGGCTAGCTCCTCAAAGCTTCATTTCCCCAGGCTCAGGGGCGCCAAGGGCTTTTATGGGGCAGGAAAAAGGCAGTGAGCCTGCAGGTTGGGCAAGGTCTTGGCCGTGGGAGCCTATGTTGTCTCCAGATTTCGACCTCCTGAGGCTAGTTCCTAGGGAAGGGTCTTATAGATGATATCTTGGCTCTGTGAATCTTCAGAAAGGTTTAGCAGTTAAAATTTAGATGGGGCTTCTCTTCAGCAAAAGGATTAGAGAGTGGGGTGGAAAGGCAAAAGAGAAGGTGGAGCAAAGAACAACTTCAAGAGACCCCCTGTTATAATAATCTTTCAATTTTCCTTTAAGAATTTAGTGTATTAAAATATTATGAAAAAAATCACTAAAATGTGTTTCAGTGCTCAAATCACCAGATTTGGACTTAGAAAGCAGGTACTTCTTTTGGCCTGGGATGCTGTAAAAAAAAAAAAATATATATATATATATATACACATATATATTATATGACAGAGAGCTTTGTGTACCTACAAAGTTTGGGAACTTCTGGGATAGAGCCTTCAGTTTTAAGTTTTTCTTTGAAAAAAGCACATGTGCAGGAAACAGGGCACTACTTACAGTTCAACAAGGCTCCGGAGGCTAATGAAGGCCTGAGAAATTTGTGTGTGGTGAAGCTTTGCAAACTCAGATTTATCTTGCGCACAAAACCTTTGATAGTCCAAAGAAAGGCATAAAATATCTGGAAGAGGTAGGGATTTGCATTTTCCATAATAAACTAGAAGCTGCTTCTTCACTTTGAAGTGTGTTCCCTTTTGGCTTCTTGAAAGTTTCTCTGCATTAACAATTTGTACTGATTTTAGTTACTGATGAGCAACATTGTTTTGGTGAGTTCTGATTAGCACATGAATACCCAACTACAGGCCTGAGGGAATGCAAAGCAGACACATTTGCAATTGAATATCCACTTAACATTTGGGCTGGAGTTTGAAGTCTCAATCAGTTTCCACATCCACCACTACTCTGCTGGGACTCTTGCCCAGATGTGAGTCTCTTGGGATGCAAATGCCTGTGTTCAGAGTTTTATGCAACACTCATTGCTGAGATGGGGGACAGTGAGGCTTACACTGCCAAGTGAAGGTATGAATACTTTGCTCCCAGCAAGAAAGTGACTTTCCTCTGCATTCATTTCTTTCATTTTCTTTCTATTTAAGTGCACACCAAGAAACCAGATATTATCAAAGAGTTTATAATAATAAAACAAGATAATATTACTCCTCTCCCACCTAAAAACCTTTTTTCACTCCTTCAAGAAAAATTCTTGAAACTTTTTATTTTTGAGGTTGTCTATTAGTCATCTTCATAACTTTAGACAATATGCTTATAATGCACCAATTTCTTGACATGAATTTTAGACAGTGATTATTGATGTCTATGTTGGGAGGAAAGCTTTTTCTATACCCACTTAGAATTGGTTGGGATCTATGAATTAACTGAAAATAGATTAATAGGAGGAAAGTTTACTATGCAAGTGGGAGTACTCAGTAATAAATAACTCACTGGATAGCCAGAGGGAAAAGTTTATACCTTAAGAAAAAAAAAAAAAGATGGTTTAGGGCTTCAGTGGGAAAATGCAGAAAGTTCTATAGTCATTCACTTCATGTACAATGTGATCCCAGAAGAGGAGCTGAAAAATGATTGTTGCCTGGAGATGCTGTAGCTGTCATAACAGCATAGGACAACACATGACACGTAATGCTGGCCATGATGGTGTAAATGAAGCCAGATTTAAAATTAGGTAGTCAGTATAGTTAGATAAATCGGGTCTAATATCATATCGAGTGAAATCTGAAATGGAGGCCATGCTGATAATGATTCTGGAAGCACAGGACAACTCATGGAATGTTAATGAAGTCCCCGGAAAGGCCCTAGGCCAAAGTCCACCCCAAAGAAATGTTAATGGAACCCAGGAAACAGCCCCCAACAGATTTGGAGATAGCGCATCCCAAAGAAGTGATAATGAAGTCCTTCCTGCCCAGATTACTTGTTTGGCCCACCTGTGTCCCAACCCTTCCCCCTTACATTCCATCACCAAAACTATAATAAGGGGAGACAACCGCACTTCCATGGATTCCACCTCTTGGGTCCCCTTCTTCCTCCGGGAGAAGTCTTTTCTGTTGTCCTTTAATAAACTTCTAATTTCTACTCTGACCTTGCCTTGGCGTGCTTTTCTGGTGTTATTCTTCAACATTGGGGAAGCAAGGACTCATCACTGGTCAAAGGCGGTAACATAAATAAACCTGTGGTGCTGCGAACAAATCATAGACGCAGCACTTAGGGTTAGGTACAGGACTTAATACTTGATGATAATAATAATAAATGATTAGGTTCCTGATTTATGTATTTACAATGTTATACTTTCATCAGTACTCCTACCACTTATAAAAAAAAAAATGTTTACTGTAACACAATATGGCATGTGATGCCAGGAGCAGCCTCATGTATCTCATGTTTACTGCATCTCCTGATTGCACCATTTTCTCTTGTACTTGATTTAATCTCATGTTTTGCTCATCATGGCCCCCAAGTATAAAAACCCCACGGCTAATGTTGTCAGTATGAGGCCATGTTGAGTGATTGATCTGGAAACAAAATTAAAAGTGATTAAGGACTACAAAGGTGGATAATCAGGGATGGTCATTGCTTACCAGTCAGGCATGGCCCCTTCCACCACAGCTCTGATCTTGAAGAACTTTATGATGTTCCCACAATGACAAAATCACCTAATAATGCCCTTCTCAGCTTGTATCCACCTCATTAAGCAACATGTGACAGTACTGGTCTTTGTGATGCCAATGGAGAGATGAATTCACGCTTCCCTAGTGTCAATTTCTTCCAAACAGGAAACTCCCTTAGGAAGTCAACGGGCAGCTGTATTTTCAGGAGGTTCTAAAGTTGAAATTGTGTTTCTTTCTGTGGCTGCTGATGTTCAGATGTTTCTAGTTTCAAGTAATTTTTATACCACTTTGGTGGGCTGTTAATCCCTTCATTTACTTCATTTAAAACATCCTGGGAAATTTCACCAACAAGGAGCTGGGTTGATTACTCTGGAGAGAAGACTTTTGGAAGTTGGGAGATAAGCAAGAGGCAAAGAGAAAGAAGACCATAGATTAAAAGAAGCAAAAGAAAAAACAAAGATTAATGGTTGGCGCATGCTATGAACTCAGTTTCAGAGTCGAGATTTTAAACATTTGAATTTAAGGCATTTTGAGACAGTGGAATGAAAGGGATAGTTAAATGGTGAAAAACCAGCCTCTACCTCAGAGCAAAGCTTGTCCAAGGAAGGGGGCGTGACCCTTGTCCTTGGAAAGATCCACAGAGCACTCCTAGGCACCTACCCAGCCTGCTGAGTTGTTTACCTACAAATAACAGGAGAGATCTGTTGTGCCAGGTGTCCCTGACTCAGTCAGGCTAGGTGGGGACCCATAGCAACCCCCTAGCAGCCACCAATCAGCATGAGACTGGGAAAATACCTGGGAAACTCCCAGTAGTTTATGGTGGTTGATAACATGTTGGGAAACCATGTACTTCAGTAAATACTCCCCTTGTGGCTTAAACCAATCAGTTCAAACAAATCCCCCTCTTGTACTAACCAATCACCCCTACCCAACTTGTTCCCGCCAGTGAATGTGCTAATCGTGTTTTAGAGTTGTTTTATTATTTTCCCGTGGTGCATGATGATTTGCAAGAGATGCTATGATGTATGTGAAGTCCCTGCTTTCCCCAAAGAGTGTATAAAACTGCTGCAAACCCTGGGCTCGGGGCCACTCAGCATCACCAGTTGCTGTGTGCCCGCAGAGGACTGAGCTAGCTCACAATAAACACCTCTTTTCAGCTTACATGGATCTTGGTCTCTGGTGGTCTTTTGGGGGTCCCGAATTGGAGCATAACAATGGATTTTCCATTGTATGTTTGAATGCCTTTGCTGATGGCACCTGTGTTATTCAGATTTTTGTTGCCATGATGAAATACCTGAGGAAAAAAAAACTTAAAGGAAGAAAGATTGATTTTGCCTCACCTTTTCAGAGATTTCAGTCCATAGTTAGTTGCCTCTGCTGCTATGGACCCGTGATGAGGAAGAATATCATGGTGGAGAGGACTTGGTGGAGCAGAGCTGCTCTTGAAAGCCAGAATGAAAAGAAAGGACTGAGAGCATAATATACCCTTTAAGAACGTTCCCCGAATAACTTATTTTCTCCAACTAGATCCCACCTCTTAACATTGCTGCATACTAAACCTTCAATGCATGGGCCTTTGTAGGACATTCCAAAATCCAAACCATAACAGCATCCCATCTAATTGTTGCCAGGTAGCACTAAAGTCAGGAGGTGGAAATAAGGCTAAGTGGATAGGGAAATTGGCCCCTGGGTCATGTGAGAAATAGAAAGCTCAGTGGTTGTGAGG
Source organism: Marmota marmota marmota (assembly GCF_001458135.2). Lineage (NCBI taxonomy): Eukaryota > Metazoa > Chordata > Mammalia > Rodentia > Sciuridae > Marmota > Marmota marmota. The sequence continues at coordinate 1,226,748 of NW_026000225.1, read as the reverse complement.
ATGGCCTTAGGCCTTAACCTAAGCAACTCCATTTTAAAAACTCTAGTTTGAAACCTGCCATCTCACCAGGCACACCTATGGAGCCCTCCAGTATGGCCTCAAACAAGTTATTTCCCCTCACCCTGATAAACTCTGGCAGGCTGTCCTTGCCTGATAAGCGGGAAAGGTGAGAAGATCAGGGTGGGGACCACCAGACCAGATGTTTCTGACCCCAGGGTAAATGATGTCATGGAGAAATCCAGTGGTAGCTGATAAAGATTGAAAGGAGGGTCAAAAGCCCCCAAATTTAGTATAAATAATAGAACTAATGAATAGGAATTCAGCCAGCCAAAACCTGGATGCACTGAGATGGAGGGCCTGATAAGGACCTGGACTGATATCCCATCACTTGTCATTGTTTTCCTGATCCTCTAGGTGATCCTCACCACTCTCAAACTCTACCACCTGTCTCAAACCTGGTGAGAGCCGCAACTTCTCCCTATGGCCCTCTCCTCAACCAGTTGTCCACTACACACCAGGAAAAGCCTGCCTTGGTTCAGGACCTGATGACCACAGTCTGAGTGAGTGTGCATTTGCTGGACTTAAAGCCTAAGGCTTAAGACTTTTGATCTGACATTTGAACTTAGCATGCAGAGGGAATATCTGCCATTAGCCTGTCATGACTAAGTATATTTGCAGTTCTTAGAATTAATCTAGAATTGTTAGCAGTGAATTAATTAATCTAGAATTGTTTGCTGTGAATTGATTATGTCTATTGCAGTGCCTAGCATTAAGGATTATCATTTTCTTGATTAAGAACCTATAGAGTGAAATTGTATTGAATAATTTGAGTGAATAAAGCATTGAAAGGGGCAGAAATGCGTGGACATTCTTTATTTCTCCTCTCGACTGCGTACATCTCAATTTTGCCCCCTTGTGACAGTGGTCCATTTTCAGAATATGGTATCTAGCCTTAATTGGGATGTAAGATCCAATTGTAGCCATTTGGAGATCCACTCATAGCCATTTTAACTCTAGCCTTTCCCTTTGCCCTTCCCAATTTTAAAATTAGCCAATCACGTAGATTGTAACCCTGAGCTCCTCCTATCAGAGCAAGGCAGAGTGCTGTATTAGGGATAAATAAAACAGGCAAACTACCCACCCAAGTGTGCTTACTTGCTAGACTTTGTTCGGTAGCACAACCTTCTGCAGAAGTAAAGTTTGCCTTGCTAAGCTCTTGTGGGATTCTTGTGCAGAGACAGGACACAGGATTCTCCTATTGAAAATCATCCCCCAAGTAATTCTCCAGAGTTCCAACCTTTCCAGGTCTGGATGATGATGTGGGTGATCTTTTTCATTCTTATACATTCAGTAGGAAGCAGCATTTATTAATGCCAGCACTGGCCCAGTGTATTTGTATCCAAAAGCTGTGTGGGGTGGGGGTGGGGTTGCCTTATAGACCCTCTTATAAACTTGTTACATGTTAGCTTCTTTGTAAAATACATGCTGATTAGATATATTGTACTATAGACTTATAATAGAATTGTGACAGTTTCATGCTTAACAGAGTTACATTAGAGTGGCATATGCACACTGAGTGTGACACATCACCTTCTCTTTGTTCTAGGAGAGCAAGCACACATAGCTACTGAGTGTAGCACGTACTTTCTCTCTGTTCCAGGATAGCCCTTGCCATATTCCCCCCTTTGACACTCAGATCCCCTCAAAGAACATCATCCTGATTCAATGTCTTATATTTCCATAACATCATAATATATGTGGCTCTTTTTTGGTTCAACTACACCCTCCTTGAGACTCCCTGAGACCCATCTTATAACCAGGGGTAGCAGGCAGGGTAAGAGTAGGCAGGCCCTTGGGCTGGGGTTGTGACTCAGTGGTAGAGCACTTGCCTAGCATGTGTGAGGCACTGTGTTCAATTCTCCGCACTGCATATAAACAAATTAATTAAATAAAGGTCCATCAACTAAAAAAAATAAAAAATAAAAAAAGGAGTAGGCAGGCCCCAGCATTAAAATCATGACACTCATGAGAGTTTTGAATCCCCTCAAAATTGAAAATCATCCCCCAAGTAATTCTCCAGAGTTCCAACCTTTCCAAGTCTGGACGATGATGTAGATGATCTTTCTCATACAATCTGTGATTTTCCCTATGATCTTGCCTTCATCATCAATTTGTAAGCAACAGTTTATCACATTAAATTTCCCACATACCTCACCTTGAGAAGCAAGCAAGTAGTCTAAGAGCAAACAGTCTTGATGTTGTGGGATTCTCATGCAGAGAGACAGGGCACCTGAGTGTTCATTAGGAAGCAAGCAGTGTTCTATTTGTACTGTCATTAGCCCAGTGGATTTGTATCCAAAGGCTGAGTCCTGAGTGGGGTGTTTTAAATATTTCTTATTAGCTCTTCCTTATTTGATAGCTCTTTGTTTCCCATATAAGAAATACATATTCTGATTTGGCATTCTATTTCTACAGTATAGAGTTACAACCGTGTTATAACAGAGTCGTGGAATGTGCTCGTTGATACTGATGCTATTCTTTGTTCTGAGAAAGTCCCTAACACATTATGAATATTATTGCATATTTTAGTGCTTTGTTTGGCCAGAAAATTGAGGGGTCTTGCAGTTTCATTTGTTATAATTTCAATAATAGCCTGTAGCCTGATAAAATAGTTTGGCATATAGGTAGGAGTATGGTATCCATAGAATCCACCCTCCACTCAGGTGACAGGGCTATAATAGTGAATTACACATTCAGGAGGTCATTCATCATCTTTCTAGTTACCAATTACCAGGTCTCACCACTCTCTTTGGGCCCCTTGGTCTTCATAAACTAGGACTCCCAATTGTTCCCCTCTGGCTAATGAAAGGAGGAAAAAGGAGGGGCAAATGGTCCCAAGTACAAAAGATCCAAACCAGAATTAGGGCAGTTTAGCGTAGGCAGCCCTTCCTCATATCCAATATAGTTCACCTGGGCCTGTCATTTAATTTCTGTGGCGGCATTGTCCCAGGCTTCTTTGAGTTTAGAGAAATTTGGTAGGGGGTGGGGATTTGGTTTTGTGATTTTAGGATCTCCACACTGGTTTTTCTGGGTGGATATGTTATAAAATTTTTGGTCCAGACATGTCAATGTTCCAACCAAAATGTCAAACTGTTTGTCTTCTTGCAAAAGACAATGATTTCTAATAGTTGAGGTTTTGAGGAACCAAACACCAGCAGTTGGGTGGGAAAAAATTGCTTCATTACAAGGCTCATGATAGTCTAGCTTTTGAGCCTCCCATGTCCATTGATCCCCCATATTAGTCCTTCCACATGTACAGCAAGAGGAGATGCTCAGAGACCAAACTATAGTCTCTGCCAAGGTTAGAAGCCTGGTTGTGATAGAGATAAGAGTTGGGCTTCTCACCATGTCCTCATAAAAGGAATGAAAGACTTGATAGGAGGAAGACTTAGGTCCATATGTATTGAGGCCCAGGAGTCAATGCCCCACCCGGATAGAGCTATACCAATTTTGGGGCCTTTCTCCTATCTTGAGTCTTCCAGGTTAAAGATAATAAAAATTAAAGGGGTTACAGGCCCCTGATGTACAGCTGGAGGTGACAACACCCTTTTGGAGAAGTGCCGTCTTATCTTCCCCTTGCCAAGTGTCCCATGAAGTACAGCTCCATCAGGGACAGTAATGATTACTATTAGTACATTCCAGCTGAGTTGAGAACTGCTCACACCTGTGCTTATCATTCATTGGGCAGTATTCCCATACCCAAGAGAGGCCTCCACAGGAGGATGGGATTCTTGGCTGCCAAAATTTAGCCCTGTTGAACCAGGGCTTATTTATAGCTTCACACACATCAAAGAGGACTGACACTGGCTGCTTTGAATTAGGAATCTGAGTCAGACTAATTTGTTGACCCACACTGCCACAGCTTCAGACTTTAGCCATTCCTCAGCTGGGGAGTACTGTGGGTCAAAGCAAGTGTATTGGTCCCCCTGTGGGCAGACGGAATAGGTTGTCCTATTATGTTTGCGGGTTCCTGAAACTGCTCCCTGGCAGCAGAAATGCTTATGATAAAATCGGATTCTGACTCCGGCCTGATTGAGTCATGTGAAGGCATGGGTCACAGGAGGAGGGACTTAAGTCTACAAACAGGAGCCAAAGTAGACACAACTAATAGCAGTGAAACATCTTATAGGCAAAAGACTGCTAATAGATTTTTCAACCTAGTGCCAGGTGGCTGAACATTCTCTGCTAAACCTATGATGAAAATTAAGGCTAAGATCCCAGCAACAGAGAGGGGTAAGGGGTGAGAGTGCCAAAACATTATAGTGAGAAGGCAATATAGGAAATAAGAATAGTTTGTTTATTCTGGTAGGTGGTCCATTCCTCAAGCTTCTTCTGTGTGTAGATTAGTCAGTTTCCAGGGATGTTGTCCTTGGGGTTGCCTCAGAATGAAGCTCACTTATTTCAGATGGTCAACTTGCATGGTGCAGCTGGATTGGGAATAATTTTCAGTCATGAGAAGCTGGTTTTACTCTGCTGTGGTGAGTCCAGGGGACCAGCTCAGCCATTCTCACTGCAGTAGGGTTGGATAAAATGAGAGCAAACAGACCCCTCCAAAGGGGCTTTAGGAATTGGACATTCTATTCTTTTACCCAAATAGCATCTCCTGGTTTAAAGAGATGGGCATTTGTGGTCATAAAGGTAGCCATTCCCTAACCCAATGGTGTATAGTGGTCAGGGTCGAGCAAAGAACCTGCATCTGCTTCCTCAGAGTAATGTTGCCCAATTCCTTTAGATCTCCTTGTATATCACTTACAATTAGAGAAGGTTGTCCATAAAGAATTTAATAAGGGGAGGATCCTATCTCACTAATAGGGCTAGACCTATTGTTTTTTTATACCTGGGATTTAACCCAGGGGTAATTAATCACTGAGCCACATCCCCAGCCCTTTTTTGTATTTTTATTAAGAGAGTGGGTCTCACTGAGTTGCTTAGGGCCTCACCAAATTGCTGAGTCTGGCTTTGAACTTGATATCCTCCTGCCTCAGCTTCCCAAGCTGCTGGGATTACAGGCACACACCACCATACCTGGCTAGACCTAATTCTTTTTTATTTTTTTGTACCTTTTTATTTTATTTACATGGTGCTGAGGATTGAACTCAGGGCCTCACACATATGAGACAAGTGCTCTAACGCTGAGCCCCAGCTCCAGCCCCTAGACCTAATTCTTAACAAAGCAAATGGCAACACCTGGTCGCAGTGTAGGTGGGTTTACTGGCACAGTTTGCTTAATTGTAACTTCAGAGTTTGGTTCATTTGCTCCACTTTCCTGGAGTTTTGGGGATGGTATGCAGCGTATAACTTCTAGGTGATCTTCAACCCCTTTGCCACCAATTGTACCACCTTAGCCATGAGCCCTGGCCCATTATCCAATCCCATGGTGATTGGGATTCCAAAGGAATGATTTCCATTAGAAGAGATTGGGCTACTTCATGTACCTTTTCTATGTGAGTAGGGAAGGCCTCTACCCAGCCTGAGAAAGTAAACAACAACAACAACAAAATTAGTAAATATTTATGCCCCAGACCCAGGGGAGCTCAGTGAAGTCCACATCTATATTTTCAAATGAAGCCCCTCCAACACTTTGTACCCCAGGGGAGGCCTTAAGTCCCTGACACGGGTAACTCCAGGCAATTGTTTGCACACTGTTTTGGATATGCTGGAGAGCAGGGGAATATAGAAATGGTGGCTCAATGTGGTCTTGAGAGCCCTCTGGTCAATGTGGGTTTCTTGGTGGAAATGCTTAATGGAGACTGGGGTTAAGGCCTCAGGAATTTCTTTTTGCCCATTTTCAAATCTCCACTGTCTGCCTGGGTGTTAACTCATACTTTCAGTTTTAAACCAGATGCTCTTGTGTTGTAAATGGGGTCCCATCCTGCCAGTGGTGTAGGGAATAGGGCAGCTGTCAGGGATGTTAGATCTCTTGTCCCCTTGGAGGCCACAAACTTTGCCTCTTGGTCTTCTTTATGATTTCCCCCAGATGACTGTGGTGTTCTCCTTTGATGTCCTCAACACTGCATGACTCCACCGTTTTAGGAGCCCATAAAGCATCTAAGAGTTCAGGATTTCTTTGCCATACATTATGTCTTTCCCTCCTGAGTTCATTAAGACCTTTTCTTTATATAGAGTCCTGTGCACATGGAGGGTGGTGAAGGCATATTTAGGGTCCGCATATATTGACACATATTCCTGCTGCAAGTTGAAGGACTTGGGTCAGCAAAATGAGTTCTGCGTTTTGTGCCGAGTTTTTTTTTTTCTTTTTCCTTTTTTTTTTCTGCAGAAGTTTTGCCTTGATGGTGGAATTTAGGGTCACATGGAGAATCCAGCAAGGTCTTCTCCCTCTTCCACAAAACTGCTACATCAGTGAAGTACTCAGCATTGGAATCTTTGAGAAGCTGGTCTGTTAAGCCTGGTTGGCTGGAAAATACCTCATCTGTGATTTTGATGAAGTCATGATCTGGTGGACCTGGCCCAATAGGCAATAGGGTCATAGGTTTTGAGGTCTGCACTATTTCCAGGTGGATGCATGGATTTTTATATAGCATTCCCTGACACCTGACCATCCAGTTATTAGTCAGCCAATATTGCCCCTTTTACTCCATTAATGTAAGCATTCAGTGTGGCACTCAGACCATTAATTATTGTCCCAGAATCAGTTTATCAGTCTCTGATGCTAATAGGGCCATAGCCAGAAGAGTTTATAGATAGGGTGGCCAAACTTGGTGTGACAGAGTCAATTGTTTAGAGGGGTATATCACTGGATGAAGCTATGACTCCACCATTCAGGTCAGGACCTCGACTACAATGCCAGTACCCTGGTGTCCATATAAAAAGAAAGGCTTGAACCCGTCTGGGAGTCCCAAGGTGGGTGCCTTGGTGAGGGCTAGCTCGATTTCCTCCAAGGCCTTTTGTTGGCCTTATTCCCATAACAAAGGTTCTTATTCTTCCTTTTTGGCTTTATACAGGGGTTTTTGCCAAGATAGAGAAGTTGGGAACAGAATTCTACAGAAACCTGCAGCTCCAAGGAACTCCCGAACCTGATATCAGGTTGACAAAACAAGAATTGAGCAGATGGCCTATTTTCTTTCTGGGCCAAATTGACATTGTCATTGAGATAGGTGAAAACTGAGGTATTTGACTATTTATTTCTTGACAGATTTGGACATTTTTTACTTGAAACCTTGTAGCCAGCTTCCCATAGAAGGGTGAGGAGTTGTCATGTCCCTTTCAAACAATCCTCTTGCATCTCTCTGGCCAGCAGAAGGTTGTCCACATACTGGAGCAGTGTACAGCTATGTTTGTCTGCTGGGAATGCTTTTAAATCAGAGGCCAATGCATTGCCAAAAATGGCTGGGTAATATTTAAATCCTTGAGGCAGTCTAGTTTATGTCAGATTCTTTCTCATGTCTTCATTCTCAGGATATTCTCACTGGAAGGCAAAGATTGGTTGAATTTAAGGGGACAGGAGGATACAGAAGAAGGCTTTCTTAAAGTCCAGACATGTAAGAAAGGCAACTTTAGTGGGAATGAGTCCCAGGAGAGTACAAGGGTAGGAATAACTGGATGTAGGGTAATGGTGGCCTAGTTTATTGCTTGTAGGTCCTGAACTGGCTGATAATCATCTGTTCCCAGCTTTTGGACTTGCAGAAGATATGTGTTCCAGGATGACTAGCAGTGTTTGGAGGATTCCATACTTCAAACATCTCTCCAGGTGCCCCTGGATCCCAATTTGCGCCTTGCAAAGAATGAAATGTTATTTTTGGTGAGCAGGCTCAGCTTCTGGCTTTAGTTCTGCTATTATTAGGGGTATGGTTTGGGCCAGTCTAGTACCATTGGACTTTAGCCCATACCTAGGAACCTTGAAAAGAAGCTCAGGTCCCTGTTATGGTCTTTCTGTGAGACTGTAGTAGTTCTACTTTTCTCCTTAGGGAACCTTGAGAGTCAGGATTTTTGCTTCTGGGTTTCCTAGGGTCAGGGCAATTTGGCTGTGAGAGCTGAAAGTTATCTGGGCCTGGAGTTTTCTCAATGGATCCTGACCCATTAAAGCCACAGGGCAGTCAGGGAGGTATAGAAATTTGTGAACAACTTAATGGCTGCCTAAATTGCATCATAAAGGCAGTAAGAAGGCATGATGAACTACAAGGGTGGCTAACTCTGGCTTCCACAATAGTGGCTTGTCTCCGTGAGAGGGGCCCACAGGTTGAGTCACCATGGAATGTTCTGCCCCAGTATTGACCATAAAGTCCGTGGGCCAGCCAGCCCCCCACCCCCACACACAAGGTCATTTGGACTGCAGACTCCTAGGGGCTTAACAAAATGGAGCCTGGTCAGTTCTAGCCTTCATCATAGTTTCCCCTGGTGACCAATTCAATATAATCATCCTCAGGGGCTTCATATGGTTGATGTAGGGATTGGTACCATACTTGAATCACTTGGCCTCTCTCTTTTCATCCATAGACTGGGCCATAATCCTCTGACTATTGGGGACACTCATTCTTCTAGTGACTTTCTTGATGGCAACAGCAATCACATAAATGAGAAGGGGGAAAAGGGAAAGGAGTGAGAAACCATTTTGTCCATCTCTGGCAACTTTCCTTCAGAGGCAAGTCTTAGCATTGGCAAGTCAGTATAAACCCCTGGCTTAGACCAGGCTCATAGAACTTGTACAGAGCCTGGCACTGTCCTAAGCTGTATGCGGATCTCCACGAACCTGCTGATCAGGAATCTGCACTCACTTCAGGCTAAACCCATCTTGTCTCATTCAGTCACCATTCACTCCCATTCAAAATGGCATCTCCAACCTGCCACCAAGTACCTTAGAGTTACAGTTTCATCTCATGCAATGAAGACTACTTGGGCAACTTTGGGAGGTGATCAGTCTCCCTTTCTGTTACTTATGGGCAGGGTGACCTCTTCAACCTGGGTTTCTACCTGTCTGAGAGGCTGTGCTCCCTGAGCTGGTAACCAGGCCCCACCAGGTTCCTTTATGCTCCTGAGGTTTTTGCCCTGGGTGGGCTAATCCCCAATGAATCAATCAATCTACTTACTGGCACCAGGCAATATCACCTCTCCTGGCATCCAAGGGCTAGCACCCCAGTGACAAGGAAGGTGAAATCACCATCTCCGAATCCTGAAAATGAGCCCCACAAAAACATTGTGGGGGCCTGGGGTTGTGGCTCAGCGGTAGAGTGCCCACCTCGCATGTGTGAGACCCTGGGTTCCTGGGTTCAATCCTCAGCACCACATAAAAATAATAAACAAAATAAAGATATTGTGCCCATGTGTAACTAAAAAAATATTAAAAAAAACCATTGTGGGATTCTTGCACAGAAAGGACACTGGGGCATTCGATAGAAAACAGTATTTATTAGTGCCAGCACTGGCCCAGAAGATTCATATCCAAAGCTGAGCCCTGAGCACAGCATGACATTGCCTTATATACCTTATGTTAGTGCCCCCATTACATATTAGTTACTTTGTTTTCCCTATATGGGTAACACACATTCTGATTAATATTCTATATTATATAGAATTACAACAGAGTTGCAACAGTGTCGTGTATGTGTTATGGCACAGTTGTGCATATGCACTGAGTGTGCCCCATAGCCTTCTCTTTGTTCTGGGAATCAGTGAGCACCTCTCTACTGCGTGTGTCACTTCACTTTCTGTTCTTGGAGAGCACTGACCACAGAGCTACTTCCAAGCACGTGTGTGATTCCTTGTGGCACTGCAGTATTTCTAACAGTAACTTCCTGGGAAGCAGAGCACAAATAGCAGCTGTGGATTTTTGCTGAGAAACTTACAAAAAGGCTATTTTTAAAGTAGGACCTATGTGACCTGGAGTCCCTAGGAATTCAGGACATATGTGACTTGGAGTCCCTGGTCTCTCCAAAGAAGAAAAAGTGTCTGATCAATATTATAATTGACTAACACGTGCATGAATACCTCATGGACACTGAGTGCCTTACCCAGGATTGGGCAGGGTGCTGACCTCCTTTATGTGGCTCCTGTAGAGCCACATAAACCCCTAGACAATAGCCTCATGGACACCTCTTTCTTGGGACTCTTCTCTCTTTGGAGCTCTGCTTTCTATTACTCTAATAAATCATGTTACTTTACTCTCACTCCTGTGTCCATGGATTTCTTCTTCAAATTAATGAGATAAAGAACCCACCCTACATCTGTGATCCATGTTACAGCTCTAGTACAGCTTTAGGAAAATGTTATAGAACAAAGCCTACACACAGACATGGAGGTTGAAGTGAACATGGAGGTTGTTGGACACTAGTTCTTTGTGACCCCACAGGAAGAATTTTCATCAAGTAGCACACAGTCACAGGCAGGAGTTTATTTTATTTTATTTTATTTTTTTAAGAGAGAGTGAGAGAGGAGAGAGAGAGAGAGAGAGAGTGAGAGAGAGAATTTTTTTAATATTTATTTTTTAGTTATCGGCGGATACAACATCTTTGTTTTGTATGTGGTGCTGAGGATCGAACCTGGGCCGCACGCATGCCAGGCGAGCGTGCTAACGCTTGAGCCACGTCCCCAGCCCCATAGGCAGGAGTTTATTAGACGACAAAAGGAGACTCTCAAAGGAGAAAGGGAGACAGTGGGTCCTCTCAGAGAGGACAGGGATGACACTTCTCTGCCCCTTGTCCTCCAGTTTTATTGGAGATCTTAGGGTAGTTTCCAGAGAGTCCTGCCCAGGTCCATTTCTTGACTTTTGACTGAGAGCAGAATTGTATCAAGTCCTCCATTCTCATAGTCTTACCCTACACAGGGTAGGTTTTACAATTATTATGACTTTCTAAGTATCCAAAGACAATTCTGAGTCACTTTGGCCCATACTAACCAGTTCACATTTTATGGCTGGGGGGTTTGCTTCTAATTATTCGGTGTCCCTGAATCTTGGAATCTGGTCTGTTTAAAGGTCACAAAAGTTCCCCCTTCAGTGTACTTTGTCTTTTTCTCATCAGTAGGAAGGAATCTTTGGGACTGCATTTTTCTTGCAGATAACGGGTTGTTTAATGAAAAACCTAGCATATCCTAGTGCCTCAAGCCAGGATAGGGCCAGAGTGGCCTACAGTAAATTCCATTTTAAAAGAAAGCTGTGGGAGTCATTAAAGTAGGCCCAGTCCATATAATTATCCCTTAAACCTCATGTTCCCATAGACTACCTATCAGAAAGCACCTAGGTTACAATGCTCACTGCTAGAAATATTTGGGTCAAATTTGTAGGAAAATAGGTTTTTTCCAAAGCCAATTTTGAAGGAAGTTCTATCTTAAAGATCTCTGAAGGTGAGCAAAACTTTTAAAGGATAAGAAGTAGCAAGTGAGATAAAGGACAAGAAAGGTACCTATGTAGATTCAGCTAGCCTGTGGTAGACAGGCCCCAGGAAGAGGCTATCTTGGCCTCCTTGGCCCCTGTCAGGTAGAGGGTTGCTGCCCCTCAGCTTCCATTCTCAGCACAAGGCAGTTGCTCTTAATTTCAGAGCCCCCCCCCCATTTCAGTCTGTTTCACAATAATGACTTGTCTGAAGTTTATAGGAAGTAAATCACCTTTAGCTTGCAGGACTTTGACTAATCCCTGTAGAAGAAGGTGGCAGTGAGACAAATTAGAGTCCCAAATGGGAATTGATGCTGTCATGTCTTAATTTTTAGTGATGCTAAGTCAAGAGGTTGGAGAAAATTTGGAAATGTTAATTTGGAGGGTTGGAATCTGAAATTAGCAGGACTAGGAAGGTAGGAGAAGAGAGAATTTAGTGAGGTCTTCTAAAATGTGCAAGATGGCATAATATAGTCCAGTATACAGTTGAATAATAAAACATCAAAAATCATGAACAGGAATAGAATCTGAGAATCCACAGAATGTGTTACAGTTTTCTGTGGCACCATACAATTTTATACTGTTATTTCCTTCTCTGATGAGTGATAAAGTCTCCTCAATTGGGGACTGATTATTTACATGAATGCAGCATAAAAGTCACTATATTGAAGTTTACTTTGCTGGAATTATTATGAGAAATTCAAATTTTTAATATTCTCTTAAGGCTAGGAAATCAGAGACTTCACCATCAGACTTCACCTGTAATATCTACATATTTGGTTGAATTTCTCACTCTTCAAGGTGCTCTTAATTTTTAAGTTTCTTGCACCTGCCAGCAAGCACCTTTTTAATTCTCCTGCAAGTCTGGCAATTCTATAAGTTGTTTATCAGGCTTGTATTTCTAATAAAGCTTTGGAAATATTAGCTCCATAAAGTCAAGCTTAATTCCATAAAACTGCTTTCTTATGCCTCATTCTATGCACAGACTTCTCAAATAGTGACAATTCAGCCAAAATCTTGGTTATATAACTTGGTTATGATGGGAGAGTAAAATACCCCACCCCAAATGTTTCTTTGGCTTACTTTGAGTTGGTTATTCAGAGAATCTATAGATACAGATGTAGGAATGACTCTGTAAAACTGTCCACTATAAAAAGAATTCAACATCTAGCTCTTTTAGTGAAATAAATAACAAACACTGATGACAGTTTTTCTTCTATGATTTCTTTTTCCCCTTTCTGCCTAGGAGAAATATTTACACAGGAAGAAGAGATTGGAGTCAGACACAGGAAGGACCAGCGGTATCTATAACCTGAGAGACATGATATGCGTAACAGGGCAACCCTTGTTTCCTGTGTACACCCTCTCCCCAATTTTCCAGATCCTGTTCTACTCCCCTTTGCCTCAGAAGCCCAAGCCTCTATCCCTTTATAAGAGTCAACTATGTTGTCCTTCTTTGAGTCTAATACTACTATGCATGTAATAAAATTTGTGTGTTCTTTTTTCTATTTTCTGTTCATTGTCAGTTTATTTCATAAACTAAAATTATCAGAAATTTTAGAAGGAAAATTTTCTTTCAGAAGCAAAGACACGAATTCAAAAATTATGGCATTTGCCAGTAAATGGTTGGAGTTGGAGAATATGATGCTAAGCAAAATAAGTCAATCCCACACAACCAAAGGCTGAATGTTTTCTCTACTATGTGGATACTAATTCACAATAAGGCAGCGGGGCACTAGAGAGGAATAGTGTTACCATGGATTAGGTAGAGGGAAGTGATGGGAGGGGAGGGGAGAGGATATGGGGATAGGAAAGATAGTAGAATGAAGCAGACATTATAACTGTATGTATATATGTAACTGCATGACCAATATGATTCTGCAACATGTATACTCAGAAAAATGAGAAATTATATCCCATCTAAGTATGATATATCAAAGTGCATAAATGCATTCTATTATCATGTATAACTAATTAAAACAAATAAAAAAATTAAAAGAAATTTCCTACATCACCATATTTTTGATTGTGTCCTACTACAATAAAGAGAAATTCTTATTGAATCTATTTAAGTAACTATCTTGCCCATAAAATAAGAATACTCAATAAGTTTCTAAATTCTAGAGATATCAGGCAGCAAGAACTGAAACAACTGTTTCATTCTCATTAACAAAATTATAATCTACTAAAATTTGCTTGAAATATCAACAGTGTAAGAGAAAAAAGCAATGAGTTCCTTATATCTAGTGATACCAGTGGTGTATCCTGTTGGATTGCAGGTACTTGGAGACATAAACAAAGACTTGAACAAGACACACAGAATATGGGCTGGGGATGTGGCTCAGGCGGTAGCGCGCTCGCCTGGCATGCGTGCGGCCCGGGTTCGATCCTCAGCACCACATACTTGTGTCCGCCGAGAACTGAAAAAATAAACGTTGAAAAATTCTCTCGCTCACTCTCTCATTCTCTCTAAAAAAAAAAAAAAAAAAGACACACAGAATGTAGATTTATAGAAAGTGAAAGTGAAAGTTAACACTCAGTAGAGCAGGAGAGGCCTGAGTGTGAGAGAGTGGCCAAGGCCAGGATGATGTCTGGATGAGTCTTGTCTTTTATGCTGACCTGTGCCTCATTTCCATCCCTGTGGACCTGGTTTGCCCTATTTGTTCCCATTGGTTACTTTATTTTTGCCCAATTAGAATATGGAACTTAAAGCAGTAGTTGCTATGGTAATGGGACATACAGAACTTGTGGCAGCAGTTGCTATGGTGATAAGTCCTCTACGGTGGGAGTTGCCATAGTAATGGGATTTATTGTAAACAGGAACATGATGACTCATCTCCCCATCTTATACTCCAGTCTGCATTTTTCTTGTGCCATGCCTCTGCCATCTTGACACCCCTAAACTCTTACCTCATTTCCCCCTGAGAGACATGGTACAAAAATTCTCTTTTGGGTGGTTGAAGGCTGGAGGTCTCCTCTTCTGTAGTTGATAGACTCTGTCATTTCTGCTTAACTGGGGATCACAAAACTCTTGCTCAATCTGGTGAAGAGGAGAGAACAGGGGACTTGGGTTCATTTGTGGGATCAGTTTAAAACTCTGCTGTAGCCCCAGCTAGAGTCTGACAACCTCTAGACAAGAAGAGATACACTTTGTTAGTAGTTTTAAAAGGTAGCATCTGGACAACAAAGTCAGAAGGAGCATCCAATGGTGTCCTGCCAAGGGTAGAAACCATGACATCCAATCCAAATTTTAACCATGATCCCTGACAGCCCTGATTGATAGAAAGTTGTTGCTAAATCCTGGAGGCATGATCTGTTCATTTCTTTGATGAATATCTAACTCTCCCAGGGTTTTCCATAAAGATGACATTTTGCTTCCGGGAAGAGACACAGTCTCCTCTTTTCAGTGGTTAATAGATCTAATCCTCTGTGGTTTTGGAGAGTGACTGTTGCTGATTAATCTATTTGGTTGTGAAGGGTAATTATGTCTTTAATTATTAATTATTTTCTCTGGACTATAAGACAAACTCTGAAAATAGGAGAGGGACAGTTTTACAGAGTCATTCCTACATCTGTATCTATAGATTGTCTGAATAACCAACTCAAAGTAAGCCAAAGAAACATCTGGGGTGGGGTATTTTACTCTCTCACCATAACCAAGTTATATAACCAAGATTTTGGCTGAATTGTCACTATTTGAGAATAGTCCTTCTAACTCTGTGCTCACACCAGTGGTTATTTCCAATACCACCATGAGAGGAATTGTTTATTCCATTCAGCTTTAATGGTGCTCTTAAAAATGTGATTTTGCAGGTCTGCGATATTAGGTTCAAATTGACTGAGGACAAACTTGTGACTCTATTAGAGTCCTTTTGTGAGAATTATTATTAGGCACTCCCACTCAAGAACCATTTCTTTACAACTTTCTGGTTTTACTTACTTTTGGGAGGACTGACACAAGTGTACATCTTAAGTAACATTAAAATAACCATTGTTTTTTCTTTTAAATATACATATATGGTTATGCTTTGCTTATACTTTATTGCCAGGTTTTAAGACCAAGTTGGTAGAAAATAGACATTTTTTTAGTCTATTATTAATATAAGCGGAGATTCCTCATTGGTCACTCTTGGGAACCTGTGAGAAGCCTCTTTGCTTCTTTACACTTCCTATACCAGTTGTGCCATCTACCTTTAAGGATAAGGATCTTGATGACCACAACCGGCTTCCCTTGGAAACACCAGTGATAGTACCCTCTCCAATGACTGTTCTCCTTGTAGAATTTACACTGGTCAACTTCCTGTTTTGTAGGTCCTCATACCTCGCCCCCACAACACACCAGCCACACACACCCAATCAGGAGTTGGATGACTCACTGGAGTTGTAAGGCCCTTAGATGGCTCCTGTGTTCCATGGATACTGGTTGACTTCAGAGAGAAAGGCTCAAATTATTGGTTGCTTTATTCTTGGCCCTTTTACTTTGTTGACTTTGGTCTCCAAGTTTTGGTTTTAAACATCCAGCAGGCCAGTTCCACCAGTCTCAAAGTGGGAGTAATGGGTCTTAACTTTAATGAGTATAATTTTACAGTCACCCCTTTCATTTAATTGACTCGGTGTTAGTTCTGGGAGTTGGCATTATATTCTATCTGTCTTGGAGGTGATGGTTTATTATCTCAAATTAGCTCAGCTATTTTGTGAGAAGTAGTATTTTTGCTAAATATTAGCAGGCGACAGATATACATGAAATTGACAACAGCAAAATCATTTTGTTTGTATAATAGCTTTGAACCAGGAAACAAAATGTTTATAGTAATACTAATGTATCTTATGTATCTATTTAGCCTCTATAAAAGACCCATAGGTTTATAAACTCAATGACATATGAAACCATTTGCAAACTTTACTTTCTTTAAAAACTTTATAATTTACCCAAGAGGTTTACTTAATTTATTATGCCCCTTTATTTTGAGATCACAGTAATCTTTACAACAAAATCTATATTTTGAATATAACTTTGGATGAGCTTAATTCTAGTCTACTTTGGAACCATCTTAATATGGAGCAGGTGAGAGATAGAGCCTCATCTCAGGTGAGGCTGGCCTTTTGACAAATATTAGTTGGTGTCTTACTTTGAAGCAGATTTTTACCTCTTTTAAAAATATCATTCTATGGGCTGGGAATATAGCTCAATTGTTAGAATGCTTGCCTCTCATGCACAAAGTCCTGGGTTCAATCTCCAGCACCACACACACAACACACACACACACACACACACACATACATATATGTATATATATTTAATATATATACACACACATATATATCATTCTACAAAGTTCTCATACATTTCTTTCTGAATATATGTGACTATTAGTTAATACAACATAATTAATGTATAAATTAATACAACATCAATCCAAAATAAGAATCAAATGGAAAGGCTAAGAGAGCCTGTAATTTGCTTTTTGTGGAAAAAGCAGGCAAAATATTTTCATGTTCCACATTATCAATCTTTAAACAAATCAGGATTTCCTTATTATCATCCAAAAATACATGTAAATTCCTATCCCAGGGTAAAGAGATTTTACAAACATGTTATTTTATAGAATTTAAAGAGCCACAACAAAAGTTCAGCTTTCATTTCTTGCATATTTTGTTTTCAGAGTTGTTCTCTTTACTCTTACTATTTCTTACAGTTATATATATATATATATTAGCCTTTCCATTTGATTCTTATTTTGGATTGATGTATTAATTTATACATTGATTATGTTGTATTAACTAATAGTCACATATATTCAGAAAGAAATGTATGAGAACTTTGTAGAATAATATATAGTAATCTTTATCCATTTGTAAGCTTTACAGAAGAAATGAAAAGGCAGGCAGTTTTGGAATGTCTGCTGTATAGTGGCATTTTGTAGCAGTTTAATTCTTGTCATGAATATACCATCCCATTATTTCCAAAGACATGTGCCTCTTTATACTAATAAAGTTTGTTTTTTCAAGATGGCAAAAAGAACAGAACTAAATATCTGTAGTCCTTTTTTCTTAAATATTAGAACTCTAAAGTACATAAATTTAAACTTATGTTTAATTATAAATGTGTTTGTAATTTCTTACTTAGAACTGACTTAGATTTTTAATGAATATATATTACTTAACATCACCATAAGGTTGTAAATCACCAAAAAGATTTTGGAAGCTATTTTTAGGCAGACATATTATAAAATGTAATTATTACTGAGATTGTTGGTCAGAACAATGACTCAATTTGATTAAATTCAAATATGTGTTCTTTTTTTTGCCCAGAAGTGTAATTTTACCAATAATGTCAATAACAAATATCTAAGGGCTTGCTATACAGCAGGTATGTTCTCAGGGCTTTAAATAAGTTAATTAATTTAATCCTCTCAGCTACTCCATCTTTTTTTTTTAATCTTTGGGCTGCTAGGAATAGTAATAGCTACTAGCCTCCTACTGTTACACACAACAGTAATGCCAGATTGACACACCTGCAAAATATAGTTTTAAAGCAAACACATGATGAACTGATGTTCTATGAAGGCTTCAAACTAGAAAGCATGTTTTAAATATCAGTAGTCCCTAAAGTGCCTGGCAGAGTCCTATGTGTGACAGAAAGAGTGTTTATTTGATGCTGAAGGGTTTGTTTGAAGCAGGTAGTTGAGAAGGCTGCTCTGAAAACTGCTGTCACGCCTCAGGATTTTCCATGGAGTGTAGTTCACAGAAGTTTAGTAATTAGAATAGATAAACTATGGTTAAGTAGCCTTTCAAAGAATCACAGAAGATAGTAAGTCCAAGGTCCATTATGACTTGAGTCAGGAGCAAAGACTACAGATCTAGGGCTTTGTTCAAGTCTAACACTGTGATATCTGTATGCTTTTGTCACCTGTTTCCTTGGGATTTTCACCTTTTATGTCGAATGTGTGAATTGGGGTATGCTTTTTTATAATCGACTGTTCTTATTGAATGAGTTGTTTATATATTGTTTTAAACAAAATAATAAAACATTTTTAGTTCCTTCAGGAAGTATTGCCTTAATTCAACCCTGTGTAACTGGGATTTATAATTTATATAAATTGTATAATCTTAAACATTTAGTAGATATGGTATTAACTTATTCAACTAATAAACCCAGATAGAATAAACATATTTAATATACTAACATTTTTTAAACCAACAATATGAAAAATTTTATTTCCCCAAATTACATGAACTTTAAAGGCATTTGAATTAGTTTCTATAGTTTAATAGTTTTAAGAATATTTTATTTATATAAGTGCTTATTTTTCTCAAAGTAAATTAAAATAGAACTACTTAGAGGGATTTCCTAAATTAATTTCTCAATTCCATCTGAAGGTAGGAAAAATCACATATACATAACATTGTACATACTTAGATAAACATATAGAGGGCTGAAAACAGATTTCATTCTAAAATTTCATATGCGTTTAGCATAAACACAGTAATACAAAACTTGTCAGCTTATATAAAAGTTAGTTTTAATCCTCACTCTGTAAGGGTAAAAGAAATTGAAGTTAAAGCATAAAAGTTAAAGGGTAAAAGACCGGGTGTTGTAAAAGTTTCTAAGCTGCAAGGTCTGAGTTAGCTGTTAAGACAACGCTTAGAACCGCTCAGTAAACATTTCCCCTGATTGTCTGGTTGTTTAATAACTGAAGGGGTCTGTGTGGTTGCACGCAGGCATTGCAGGGCCTGGACCAATCAGTTTAAATGTAACCCCCTCCTTAGGAATGACCTATCTCTCCAGCCTGACCTGTTCCCGCCAATGAATGAACTAATCAGGTTTAGGAGTTGTTGTTCAATTTTCTCGCGCCTAATGATGATTTGTTCTGATGTATACAAAGCCCTCCGCCCTCCCCAAAAAGTGTACTTAAGCAGTGCTCAGCCCCTGCTCGGGGCTCTGGGCTGCTTTCCCTTCTTGAGTGGGCACGGAGCCCCAGCATGCTGGTTCAATAAATCCCCCCTTCTGCCAATTGCATGAGTGGTCACTTGGTGGTCTCTTTCTCCGACGTTTCGCGGGACCCTTACAACTCCACTTTAAATTTTTATCTGAATTGTATTTGTAGCAGATAAAACAAGTTAAAATTATCGGATTTAATAGGAGGGTAAAAGGTTTTCTTTTTTTTTTTTTTTAAACCAACATTAGTGAAAGAGACTTTTCAGATTTTCAGAAGTTATTATGGTTTAGATATGAGGTATCCTCCCAAAGCTCACATGTGAGATAATGCAAGAACGTTTAGAGGTTAAATGATTATGAGGGCCTCAGCCTAAGCAGTGCCTTAATTCTTTGATAGGAATTAACTGAGTGGCAACTGTGGACAGGTAGGGTGTGGCTGAGGAGATGGGGGTGTGCCCTTGGGGTTTATATTTTGTCTGTGGTGAGGGAAGCTGTTGCTCTCTCTTTTTTTGTTACCATGTCCTAAACTGCTTTTCTGCACCACACTCTTCCACCATGATGTCCTGCCTTACCTCAGGCCCTGAGGAATGGTCTGAGACCTTGAAACCATCAGTGACAAGTAAACTTTTCCTCCTCTAAAATTGTTCTTGTCATATTTTTGATCATAGCAAAGAAAAAGCTGACTTAAACACAAGCCCTGATATGTAATCTTATGGAGACTGAGAGCCGAGGAGGCACTGTTACAGGTCTGGGGCCTTCTGGGAAGCGGAGACAGCTTGAGGGTCCTCCTTCAAGCCCTGACTCTTATGATCAGGTTGGAAAGATTTCAGACATGTTGCTCAGAGTAACAAGCAATGAGTTTGTTAGAAGGGATAGGAAAGAGGAAAGGAGATAACTTGGAGAGAGAGTGGATCCTCTCAGAAAGGAGAGAGACACCTTGCTTCTCCTGTACTCCAGTTTTATTGGGAATCCCAGAGAAGTTTCCAGAAAGTCCTGCCCAAGTCCATCTCTTGACTTGTGACTGACAGAAAAATGACATCAGATTTTCAAGTACCCACTGTCATGACAACTCTAGGTCACTTTGACACATGCTGAGTGGTTCTAATTCTTATAGATTTTATGATTAGGAGGAATTATTCTTATCTCCATGAGTCCCAGGATCTGGTCTGTAAAAAGGGTCACAAATGTCTCTCCCTTTAGAGTAACTTGGGTTTCTCTTATGTACATTATTTTGGGCCTGCAGTTCTCCTGGCAGATAATAGAAGGTTCTTGCTTAGCATCTGGATGGCCATTTTAAGTTCTAGCCACCTTTTTAGGGAAAAAAAATTTTGCTTTCCTGCCCAAGGGCATTTCTGAGAAAGGCTCACCACTCTCTCATACCAACCCAACCCTTAACTGCCTGCATTACTTGGCTCTGATTCCTGAGTCTTCCCCATAAAAGTTCCGGAACCCAAGCCTCTTTTGCCTCTCTTGCCTCTCTCTCCTGTAGAGAGATGGCCTTTATATGTCAGCTCTGACAAATAAACTGTCATTTGTATCTCTGCCTGTTCTCTGTCTTTCATGTCAAGCTTACCCATCTCGTTCCTTACTTTCCCTTCATTTTGGTGCGGAAACCCAGATCAGGTTCCCTGGTGTGCCTGCTCCCCTTTTTGAAGGTCATTGAGCATCCCTGGGGCCCCATCTGAATTCCATCGTGGGAGCAGACCCTCCATTCTGCCAAATGCTCTCTCTGCATCCACAACTGGATATTTCAGGTAAGACCCCTATCTCCAGTTCACCTAAATGATCTACAGGTCCCGGGAAATGACTGTTGAACATCCAGCATTCCCAGGGTTACTGTATGGTCTGGGGCACCCCCAGCCACAGCTTGTACAGCTACAGCTATTCCCTGTCGACCAAGTCTATAGGTGGTCTTTTATTTGGATCCTGGGTTTTGAGCTTTCTCTCACCCTGGACCTATACGCCGCCCTCCCNCTTGCTCTCACCCTGTACCTAAACCCCCCGCAACTTATCTGCTTGGGCAATCAGATCTGGTCTCAGCATCCTTTGGATAATGACTCTAAATGTCTGCTTACAGTCACTCTAGATCCCAGTATTATCAGGGATTTTTTCAACTATTCTGAGCATTCAGGAAAATGGAAAGAGATATCATATGTTCAGGCCTTCTCCTCTCTCTAAGCCCTCTCTCTGCAACTCTTGCTCTCCTGCACAAGTCCTCTTAGCTCTCACCCCCACTACCCAGCGGATGTGTCCCTACCATACCACAATGCTCTTCCTAATGAAGCCTCCACAGGAACTGTCCCCTCAGCCCCTCCCTCTTCTCTCTTGCTGCCACATGCTCATGGGCTGCAGCTGCCCAACCCATATCTCTGTGTCCTCTACACGAGGTGGCTGGGGTAGATGGTGTAATCTGGGTTTATGTGCCTTTCTCTTTGTCAGATCTTTCACAGATAGAAAAGTGGCTTGGGTCCTATACTTCAAGTCCCACCACATATATCAAAGGGTTTTAATATCTGACTCAATCAATCATATGATTTGACCTTCCACGATGTCCATATGACCTTGTCTAACACCCTCTGCCTGAGGAACACAGGTGAGTTTGGGAACAAGCTAGAAATTATACTGATGAGGTACATCAAGACTTCCCCTACACATCTGATTGGCAATGTAGCAGTCCCTGATTGGGACCCCAATTGGGATTATAATTCACGTAGAGGAGTAACTAGTAGAAACCAATTCATTACTTACCTCATGGCAGGACTTAGAAAGGCAGCCCATAAGGCTATCAATTATGAAAGGCTCCATGAAATCTTCCAAGATAAGAACGAAAACCCTTCAGCATTTTTAGACCACCTGACCAAGGCTTTATTAATATAATAAATATTATAAATATTTAATATACTAATCTGGACCCTGAGACTCCATATGGGAGATTACTACTATGTACTTTTTATCACAGAGTTTCCCTGATATTAAGGGCAAACTTAGGTGCCTCAAGAGGGGGCCCCTAATTCCCCAAGCTGAGGTTCTGGAGGTGCCCTTTAAGATATTTAACAAGAGAGATGAGAAGTCCCAGAAGCAGAAATATTAGATGTTTCCTCAAGCAATCCGACTGCCTCAGCATCTGTCCCTGTTTCCACTGGCCCACGGAATTGTCCCTTGGGTGTGCTCAGACCCTGTTTTAAATGTGGTCGGATGGGTCACTTGACTTGTACATGTCCCAAGCCTTGTAAGCCTCTGGGTCCTTGTCCTAAATGCCATCAGGAGGGACACTGGGCTGTTGACTGTCCCCAAGCCCATAATGAACTCCAGATATCTGGCACTTCTGGTTCCCCTTTCCAACTCTTAGGACTGGCTGCAGAGGACTTACAAGGCCTAGGTCCCCATCACCCGGTCACTACCATCACTCCACGGGAACCCAGGTAACTCTGTGTATTTAAGGTAGGCCTATCTCCTTCCTCCTAGATATTGGGGCTACATATTCAGTCCTCAAGGAGTAACGGGGGGTCTATTACTCATTCTATGACCTCTATTGTTGGGGTAGAGGGAAAACCTTACCAACCCTTATAGACACCTGGCCTTGTTTGTGCTTTTGGCTCTCTAATTTTTACTCATTCCTTTTTGGTCATCCCACAGTGCCCTGTTGTTTCCCTTATGGGAAGGGATGTTCTTACAAAGTTGGTGGCGACACTTTTCTTCTTTCCTCATATATGCTTCCATCCAGACTTGCCTTCCGCTCCCATGATCCTCACCCTTACCTTTAGGACCATCCCCTATTCCATCTGCCAGTGCCTTCCCATTACTCCCTTCCAAGGTGGACCCTACTGTCTGGAATATTTCAAGTCCTTCTACTGCCTCACACCACAAGCCCATTCCCATTTGTCTCAAAACCCCCTCTATTTTCTGGCCCAATCACAATACCTGCTCTCCCTCATTGCTGCTGCTGTCCCTCTCTTTTTGCAGAGCAGCCTTGATCACATTCTCCCATCAGTTTTGTTCTCCCATCCAGGGATTTGAGCTGCTTTGGGATCCTAGCCTGATTGCCCAGGATAATTACCACACACCTTCTTCCATTCACCTAGCACTCTTCTTCTTCATCCACACACTGGCCTCATTTGGATAAGTGTCTTCACCCTTTTCCTCCTTTCCTCCCTACAAGTCTATTCCCTAGAGACGGCAGTGACAAGTCTCCTTTCTAGAGACAAAAGTTAACTTAGATCTTGGCCCAGCACCCTCCTATCCCTTCCTATGGACCTTCCTATCCCTTCCCCTGGGTGAGTTCACTCTTGGGTCTTGGTTCTCAGCTCCTCAGCAGAGCTGATGAAAGCCCCGGCCAGGCACCAAGACTCTCTACAGGCAAAGCCAGGGACTAGGGAAGTAGCGGGTGATGATTCCCTTCTCTTTGTCCCAGAAAGGCTTCATCCCTGGGACCAGTGAATTGTGTGGTGGCAACCTCTTTTAATGTCTGTCCCCTTTCTCACTTTGGTTTGGCTTAGAGCTGGGGACGCCTGCCTCTAGCCACTCCAGCACTCCAACTTACCATGGGAAACTCGCAATCCAGAATCCCATCTGTCTCACCTCTTGGCTGCCTCCTCTCCCACTTAGCCCCACTCTGTTTGGCACCTGATCTAAAGGCCCATTGACTAATTCAACTTTCCACTCAGTCATGGCCCTTCTATGACTTATACAATGGCCACCTAATGGTATCTTTGATCCCAATATTTTATGGAATCTTCATAACTTTTGCGAGTACTCAGGAAAATGGAAGGAAATCCCTTATGTGCAGGCTTTCTCCTTTCTTCATTCTAAGCCTTCCCTTTGCTCCTCTTGCTCCCCTGCCCAGCTTCTACTTGCCTCTAAAGCTCTGGATTCCTCCAGAGACCCTACTTCTAGACAAACAAGGGACTCAGAAACCTTCTCCTTCTTCTATTGGCATAATGCATTGTAAAACAATAGGCAGCAATCTCCCTGGCCAAGGCCACACTGAAGTTAACATTGAAATACAAAGGACAGACACAGCAGCTTGATAAAAGTTCTAATACTTAAAAAAGTCTTAATTTAACTTTTCCCTTGTCTATAATACAGAAGAAAACCTTCTCTCTCCATCTCCCTGATCTCACATGCCCCTTTCACCTTTACATGACTGAAAAGCAGGGATTTGCTCTAGGGGTCCTAGGACACATGCTGGGACCAACCTTTGCCCCTGTGGCTTATCTACTGAAGGGTCTTGACCCTACTGTTTGGGGATGGGCCCCTTGACTATCAACATTGGCCACAGCCTCTCTACTCATTAATGAGTCAAAGAAACTCACCTTTGACGCCCCATTCATCATCCTGGCTCCCCATCACCTAAAGGGACTCCTCACCTACAAGGGCTACAAGGGCTGTAAGCCCCCCTGTCACCTTTTATCATATAGGTTTCTCTGGTGTAAGATCCCAGTCTTATTTTCCACATGTGCTCACCTTTAAACCCTGCTACTCTTCTCCCCACTTCTCAGGATTCTTCCACTTCTTCTCCTCTTACCCATACATGCACTGAAACTTGGAGGAGCTTCTTTCACATCCTTCCTACATACAGAAAGTCCCTTTGCTCCAGATAATGTACACAAGGTTCACAGGTGGCTCCTCCTTCCTTAAGGAGGGAGTTTGTTGGGCAGGGAATGCTATAGTCTCTCTGAGAACCTCTGTTATGGAAGCAGCTCTCCTCTCCAATATCAGCAGGCTGAACTTATTGCCTTCACCAGAGCCTTCACTTTGGCAAAGAGAGCCTCCCTCAATGTCTACTATCCCTTGAATTACATTTAGATTGGTCTAAACTTCTTTCCTTGGCTCTTCTTAGGTTACGAGCCCTCCCAAATAAGCTACTCAACATCTTCCCTTTTGAGTTTCTATATGGAAGCCTATCTCCCTGCTCAGGTCACCACCCTCTGATTCTCCACTACCCCTTGCTCCTCATCTTTTCTGGCCCCTTTTTGCATACATTAGGAACCTTCTTTGGAAATACAGTAATGCTATTCTGGAAAAGCCTAGTTCTGCTTCTTTCCCTTCTCCCACTCTGTCTCCTGGTGACCTGATACCTTTTAACCCCCATCCACACCCCCCACAATAGGCCCCCCCCCATTCTCCTCTCAACTCTCCACAAAATGGACTGGACCCTATTGGGTCATTTTTTTTTTTAGTTGTAAATGGATCTTTCACTTTATTTATTTATTTATATGTGGTGAGGATCAAGCCCAGGGCCTCACACATGCCAGGCAAGTGTTCTACCATTGGGTCATTTTTACCACTCTGTCAGTGGCCTGCCTTGAGGGTATCCCATATTGGGTTCATAACTCCTATTTAAAACAGTTTTCTCCATCCTTTTATACAGTGACACCCACAGGCCCTCTCAAGCTGTGTTTCTCCAAGGCCAGAACCTCCAATCTTCCTTTGGTCTCTGAGGACCACGAGGACACTGCAGAAACATGAGTACCATCCTTCCCATTTTTTTTTTACCTCCTCCCTCATTCTGCATTCACTTCCCAGGGGTACTACTACCAGGGATTATCATTCGAATTTCAAGGAGACTTACAGCAACTTGCTCAAACCATACTAACCATACAATCCCAGCTTGATTCTTGAGCTGCTGTGGTTCTGCAGAATCAAATGGGCCTTGATCTTCTTATGGCCAAAAAAGTCAGACTTTGTCTGTACCTACAGGAGGAATGCTATTTTTATGTCAATCAATCTGGTATAGTAAAGGACAAGATAAAACAACTCCAACAGGACCTTGAACTTTGGAAACAACAGCTCTCCTCTGCTGAAGGAATACCAATCTCTCACCAAAATCAGGCCCCTGGTAGCATTCCAGCACCACTCACCCTCCCTCATCATTCCTGTGATTCCCAGTAGGAACAGTTATAGAAGATTGACCTTCCTGTTCCCTAAGGGGCCCAATAAAAAACAAAAAAAAAGGGGGGGGCGTGGATTTAAAGTTCTTGCTTAGCATCTGGATGTCCATCTTAAACAACAGCAGCCATTTTAAGGAAAAAGTTTCCCTTTGCTGCCCAAGGGCATTTCTGAGAAAGGCTCACCACTCCCTCCAACACAACCTTTAACCACTGTGTTAGGAACCACCTGGCTCTGATTCCTGAGCCTCACCCATAAAAGTCCCAGAACTCAACTCTATTTTGCCTCTCTCTCCAATAGAGAGATGGCCTTTATTTGTCAGCTCTGACAAATAAACTCTAGTGTGTGTCTCTCTGCCTGGTCTGTGTCTTTCATTTCTCACTGACCTGTCTCTTGTTTCTAATTTTCCCTTCAGATAACAGGTAGTTTACTGAAGAATGTGGCATATCCTGTCCACATAAGCCAGGAAGGGCTGCAGGTAAATTTTGCTTTTGGAAAAGAAACCCTGTGCGGGTCAGCACAGTGAGCCCATTTTATAGAATTAACTTTGTGTTCCCACCACTCACATTTGTCTGTCCACTATGATCATCAGCAATCCATCTGGGTGTCTCCAAGTCACCTAATTAGATAAAATATCCTTCTGTTTAAATTTAAGTCTACCGAGGCTGCTTTTTGGGGTCTCTGGTAACTTGAAATCCCCTGATTGGGTGGGAGCCTAAAGCTTGAGTAACTACAAGGAGTTGGGCATTGTTTTGGTAAAGGAAAGATCTTAGGAGAGCCAGTTTGGACCTGTTTGGACCATTTTCTCAAAGAAGCCATTGAAGATATAAATTATTCTCAGTAAATTCATGCTAGTGAGAAAGGAAATGGTCAGAGTAAGCAGCATGGTGATGAAGCATGAGAAGAAGGCAGGGTATTAATTCCTTCATAGCTAGGGAAAAATTTGAGAATGGAGTTCTGGGTGGTAGAATATTTACATCCCAACAGCTGGGGAGGCTGAGACAGGAGGATCATGTGTTCAAAACCAGCCTCAGCAACAATGAGGCACTAAACAACTCAGTGAGACCCTGTCTCTAAATAAAATGCAAAGTAGAGCTAGATTGACCTGCAACTCAGTGAGACCCTATCTTTAAATAAAATGTGGCTCAGTGATTGAATGGCCCTGAGTTCATTTCCCAGTATGCGCCGCCCCCCCCCGCCCAAAAAAAAAAGAGGGAGAGAAAAAGAAATTATGATTGCAAGTTTTCTTGGAACAGATGGTAGAGAAAATTAGGTGCACCAATATCAATTTGAAAAAGAATTCCACCAATACCTGCATCGTGTACAACCTGAAAAATGAAAAGGTGTGCTCCATTTGCATACAATGAATCAAAATGCATTCTTCTGTTATACATACCTAATTAGAACAAATATAATAAATAAATGAAAAAGAAAAAAAAAAAAGAATTCCAAGTCCTAGTCTTCCACTTACATTTCAGTGGTGAGTTCTGGGGATTGTTTGAATATACCAAATAGTAGAGATTACAGTTTAAAGTTTGACTATACCAGTGATCACAGAAGGGAAAAAATGGACCTTTGGAGGGTGCTGGGATCTAGAACAATCATTCTTTCTTTATTTTTTCTTATGTACAAGAAGTCCTTTTTCCAATGTCCCAGCTTTTTAACATATTTATAAGTATTCTGAGATGAACAGGGGAGGCTCTGTGATTGCTAAGAAGGATGGGCAGATTCAGGGTTTCTGTAAGAGTCATGTTTTCATTTTTGTAAAGACTTGAATTGTCAGATAAAGACCAGTGTATTAATTCATTAATTAATTTGGGTACTGGATATTGAACTTGGGGCATTGACCTGCAGGATAAACATGTACTCTGCTACTGAGCTACACTTCCAACCTGGACCTATTTATTTTCTTTCTTTCTTTCTTTCTTTCTTTCTTTCTTTCTTTCTTTCTTTCTTTCTTTCTTTCTTTCTTTCTTTCTTTCTTTCTTTCTTTCTTTCCTTCTCTCTCTCTCTCTCTCTCAAGCAATTTCAAAGAATTGGGTGGCAGCCAAAATAATAATATTAAGGGGATGGCATTCTCATCTAGGTACATTATTTTAGTATCATTTCATTATAGCAAAGGCAATATTTCCAGATAAGGCAAAGATCCTATATTCTAGAGCCTTTGGGTTTAGGACTGTGCTCCTTTAGATTATTTGTATAAAGCATTCCACAAAATCTTTAGGATACTTTTTTTTTTTTTTTTTTTTTAACTTTTTTTTTTTAAGAAAGAGAGAGGGAGGGAGAGAGAGAGAGAAGGGAGAGAGAATTTCAATATTTATTTTTCAGTTTTCAGCGGACACAACATCTTTCTTTGTATGTGGTGCTGAGGATCGAACCCGGGCCGCACGCATGCCAGGTGAGCGCGCTACCGCTTGAGCCACATCCCCAGCCCTAGGATACTCTTCTTTCAGAGTTAATAGTTCTACTTTAGCCCAGTTAATCTTTTTTAAATTAATTTATTTTGTTAGGTATATATAACAGTAGAATGCATTTTGATTCATTGTACACAATTGTAGCACAACTTTTCTCTGGCTGTATACAATGTAGTGTCTCACAATATGCTCAGTCACACATATACCTAGGGTAATGCTGTCAAGCTCATTCTGCCATCTTTCCTTCCCCCATGCACCCTCCCCTCCACTCACTCACCTTTGCCCAAAGTTCCTCCATTTTCCCCATGCCCTCCATTATGTATCAGCATCCACTTATCAGAGCGAACATTTGGCCTCTGGTATTTTGGGGATTGGCTTATTTCACTTAACATGATATTCTCCATCTCCTTCCATTTACCTGCAAATGCCATAATTCTATTCTCTTTTAATGCTGAGTAATATTCCATTGTGTATGTATACCACAGGGAAGATTTCTAGTGTAGCTCCTGGAAGGTCCTGAATTTTAGGCTCCTACTGGTCATGTCCTAATTATGTGTAGGAGGGCAAAGGATAGGGTCTGCCTGTTTCCTTAGTGAGGAGGATTTTCTCCAGGGGAGTTTTTTGGGGGACATTTTTGGCTGGCTATGATATTTTGTGTGCTTCCTCCAATCTGGTCTTCTCATAGGTTCTGTTGTTCAATTCAAATTTAGAATTTGCAAATGTAAAATAATTTCATTTGGGATCTTAGGAATTACAGTTTGGGAAATGTGTTTAGTACCTCTGCATCAGTGTTCTGGGGAAGAAAAGAAAAGTGAGAATGGATGTTGGAAAGGAGAATATATGACCAAGAAGATATAAAAGAATGTGTGCACAGAATGGAAGTTCCACAAGTCCAGTTTGGTAACCTGTGGGAAGCCATTCTCGCATGTGATTGGGCACCTCCCTGATTGGGTGTGAGGCGTTCTGGCTAAACTGTGTTGGAACTAATCCCCACCCTTTCTAGGTGCGAGAGCCCATCTGTGTGGGGGTGTGACTGACCATTGACCCTGAGACCAATCACAGACCCTGACCTTGGAATGCTGTCCCCCTCGACCTTCATTGGATGGAATTTTCCCCTGAATTTCTTGTTCCCCAATAAAAGGCTACTCTCTAGCGTGCCCTGCCTCTCTCTCCTGATATTCTCTTGTGTAACCTCGTTGCCCCACCGGGTGGCTCCAGGCAGGAGCCAGAGGGAGAGCCATCTCAGACCTGGTCAAAGAAAAAGGTAAATTGAGTTTTGTGTGTTTATTTTGATCTCACCAGTTAACTTCTATGCTTCGAACCTCTAATATGAAGCTAGCATGCTGGTCACTAGGTTGAGTAACCTCTTGCTGTGCACCTTGAGGCTCTGAGCATGATGTAATTGTCCAGTCATTCAGGTTTCTCCAGATGCCTGAGGCTGAAGGTTTGATGTGACCACAGTCACATTCTCAGTCTCAGCTGGAATCCTGCCCAAGTCTTTTTCCAAAATGGCCTCCTGACTCCATTTTAGAATCTCCCTGTTGCTTTAACTGTAAGTTTTAATTTATTTTCACACTACTAATAAGACATTTGTTTAGAATGAGAGTTCTCTAAAAAAAATCCTTTAAAATATAAAATATTTTCCAAAGGAAAGAATCCATTATTAATTCATTTGTGATTTAGCATCTCCAAGGGTGTCTACCCATTCCAAATGTGACTCAAATCTGTAAGCCTCTTGTGCTTTAGCAA
Source organism: Marmota marmota marmota (assembly GCF_001458135.2). NCBI lineage: Eukaryota > Metazoa > Chordata > Mammalia > Rodentia > Sciuridae > Marmota > Marmota marmota. The sequence continues at coordinate 1,196,375 of NW_026000225.1, read as the reverse complement.
TGGGCTCAAGGTGCACCCCCAAAGAGGGTGCAGAAGATGCAGCCTGCACACCAAAATAACCCTAAAAATAGCCAGAAAGAGGGAATTCAGTTGCCATAGACAGTTTAAATAAAGTTCTTTTTCCTCCACAAAATGAGGTGTTTTTAGCATATGTAAGAGAAGCCAACTTCCCCATTTCACGTTGCCTGTTAACTATGAGAGCTGTATACTTTAGGTCATTTGTATATCACTTCATAACTGTAGTGGTTTCTCCTTTGTATTGACTGATACAGTATCCTGATTACAAGGTTATTTTGTATTTGTCTTAATACCTTGAGAATAATAAAAACTGCTTAAAAATGAAAGTACTATGTGATGTTTTGATGTACATGTATCTTGTATAATGATGATTACTATAATCAAGCTAATTAATATATCCACCCGTGTGTGTGTGTGTGTGTGTGGTGAGAACACTTAGGACCAGCACATTCTAAGCATACAACAGTGTNTTCTGTTCCTCCAGAAAGGAAACAATTTTTTATTTTGTCATGATCACAGATCATTAATATAGTAGATAAATTGTGCCTTATTCAATATAATAATCTCCCTTTATTTTATTTATTTTTTTTTTTTTTTTTTTTTTATTGGTTGTTCAAAACATTACAAAGCTCTTGACATATCGTATTTCATGCATTAGATTCAAGTTGGCTATGAACTCCCAATTTTACCCCAAATACAGATTGCAGAATCACATCGGTTACACATCCACATTTTTACATAATGCCCTATTAGTAACTGTTGTATTCTGCTACCTTTCCTATCCTCAACTATCCCCTCTCCCCTCCCCTCCCATCTTCTCTCTCTACCCCATCTACTGTAATTGAGCAACTGGCTTTGATCCCACACTTAATTAAGGTCATATAGCACGACCTTCTACAGTTGCTTATTTCACTTAGAACATTGTCTCTTAAGCTCATTAGGGTTTCAAATGACAAGATTTCCTGCATTTTGAAGGCTGAATAATGTTCTGGGTGTCAAATGATTGACATGTTTTTGTATGTGGACATAATCTTGAAAACACCAGTGAAGAAAATTAGTGAGATTTTTTTTTTTCAGAAGTGATTTATGAAACAACATTATTTTTATTTATTTTAGTATCAGGGGTTGAACTCAGGGTTGGTTACCACAGAGCCATGTCTCAGCCCTTTTTGTTTATTTATTTATTTTTTAAAAAAATTTGAGGCAGGATCTTGCTAAGTTGTTTAGGGCCTTGCTAAATTGCTGAGGCTGGCTTTGAATTTGCAATCTTCCTGCTTCAACCTCCAGAGCTCTGGAAAGCAGTATAGAAATTCTTCAGAAAACTTGGAATGGAATTATCATTTGACCTAGTTATCCCACTCCTTGGCATATACCCAAAGGACTTAAAATCAGCATATCATAGTGATGCAGCCACATCAATATTTATAGAGCTCAATTCACAATATCTAAGCTTTGTGATATTGTGGTGCCCTTCAGCAGATGAATGGATTAAAAAATGAGGTATATATACACAAAGAAATATTACTCAGCCATAAAGAAAGAAATTATGACATTTACTGGTAAATGGATGGAACTGGAGACTATCATACTAAATAAAACAGACCAATTCCGTAAAAAACAAAGGTTGAACGTTCTTTGATATGTAGATGCTGACGCATGATAAGGGGGTAGGGAAACAATAGAAGATCATTGGATAAGACAAAGGAGAATGAAGGGAAGGGAAAAGGGATGAGAAAAGGAAAGACTGTAGAATTAACCAGATGTAACCTTCCTATGTTCACATATTCAGGGGTTAGTTCCAAGCAGCAGAGAACTCAGCCCATCACAGGTTGAAAGCAGAGCACTGCAGCACCAAGGGAATAAGGTTCTTGACTCAGCTAACCATTGGTGAATTAGTCTAAGGCTTGTTGAATATTTGTTGATACTTGCCCTCAACTAGCTTTGAACTATGAATAAACATACCTGAGCAGCTAGCTCTGACAGAGGGCAAGATGGAAGCACCCAGTAGAGAATAATATGAACCAACGTTCTTTTCCCTGGAAGTGTCTTTCTTACTCTGATTTTTCTACTCCTTCTCATTTGCAGGCCCCACCTCCTTTGCCACAGGAATGAACTCACCACCTAGACTGGCCCATCAAGGAACTCAAACTTCCCCAAAGTAACAAAGGATTCAAGGTGGAGACGTGTTCCATATGGAGACCACCCAAGTCCTGCAGTGGCTGACTGTTGTGAAAGAGAATCTCTCTGCATCTGAGATCAAGAACTAAACGAGCCAGATATATGTGCCACCCTGTGTGGATTCTGTGAATGGGAACACGAGGATGCAATGTGGCTGCATTTTCCTCTCATGGTGGTGTTAGTCACCTACTAAACTGCTGTTAGTAAGGCCAGGCAATCTCTCCATCTCAGCTGCTTCCTTCTTGTCCAATAAATAAAGACCATCCCTGCTCAGGGAATGGAGGGTGGGTTTGGAGTTTTCACTGACCCAACCCTTGGGACAGTCTCCATTTCCACGGCCAAGAAGGTGACTGCACATTCGAGAGCCAGACTGGATTTCCACACAACCTTGTTCTGACTTTTGTTCTATCAAGCACTGATGCACGGGTTAGTTCCACGTCACAAAGTTGGATGACATCTACCATTAAGCATTAATTTTGAAAGACAAAACGTGTCAGTTGGGCAAAGGCTTTCCTACAATGCCATTGGTAGGCCAGATGTTCTCTTGATGGAATACACTGCTCAGATACTTCATCCCAATTCCTGAAATTTAGTACTCTCAGGAAAATATTTTTACTTTACTTATGTTTTTTAAGGACACAAAATATTCCAATTGTTAACTGGTCATAGGAATTCTTCTGGTTTCTCCTTCATGATTATTTTAAATTTCTACAACAAGTGCTTCTATCAACTCAGTGACAGTGCCATCATCGCTTTTAAACCCAATCACCCTGTAGGTGAATGGGCTACACCTTCAAGTTACAGATACACACAGTAGACTGAGGACAATGATGAAAACTGCAGGTACTGAACCCAGTCGTCCTCAGAGGTCAACTGACAGTCACTACTCATTTGTGAATTAGAGCTGCTGTGCACTGCAGATCCATGCTATCCATCCTGCCAACTCTGCCATGGAGGAGTCAAGGTTTCTAGCACATACGATGCCGGGCAAACTCTGTACAAGACAGCCAGAGTTGGGTGCTATTGTATGTTACGGGAAGAATAGCATGGATCATCAGGCTGAGCAGCACAATTCATGTGCCTCAGTGTTTTTGCACAGAGGTGGTCCACCATCGTTATATTGTTAACAGAGTTCTCTATAACAGGGTAGCCCCACTCATCAGCAAGGTCTCTGCCTTCACTGGAGGACACTTCTTTCTCACTCTCCACGTCCATTTTGTTCACAATCAAGACTACCAATATAGAATCAATTCAAATGATTTGGTCCCGAATGGGCTTGATGTCTTGGAGGTCCTGCTGGTTGACCATGCTGTCCAGGAGGACGAAGCCCTTGGTGTATTTGATGTACAGGTCCCCCAGTGATGTGAACTGCTGGGTGCTAGCAGTGTTCAGGATCTGCAGCACCAACGGCGAGGAATCCATCTCAATCTCCTTGTGGTAGAAGTCCTCAATGTTGGGGTCCTATTTCTGGATGAAAGTATTGATCCTCACAGACTGCCAGGGGGAAGATTTGCCGACCCCACAGGAGCTGAGCACCACAACTATTTTCGTTAATAAAGAAACTAATTTTCTTTAACCTCCTTCTGTGTTGTCTCTTTATGAAATCTGGAGTTCACTGTTGGAAGCAGTATATAAATTATGTTTTTTTTGAGTCAACATAAGGCAGGGAGGAACTCCTGAGAAAGCCCAGATCACACTGAAGCCCTGCCTGAGCTACAGCCCCAGGTTCTTGCTGCTCTAGTATTCCTTAAAGAAACTTGTTCTTAAAACTAGGAAAGGAAATAGGCATGTGTTGGCTAAGGCTGTTAAATAGAAGCAATGGAGTCTGTTATGCTAATAGTATAAGTGTTAAGACTGTTCTTCTTTGTTTTCATGATTATGCATATTTAAAGCACTGTATATTACTTGTCCTGTCTCAAGAAAATTTAGCACATGTAAAAGAAACCAACTTCCACATTTCAAGTTGTTAACTATGAGAGCTGTATACTTTAGTCATTTATCACTTTATACTGTAGTGCTTTCTCCTTTTGTATTGACTGACGTAGTAGCCTGATTACAAGATTTTACAAGTTTTTATTCCATAAATGTTACTTCATACCTTGAGTGTGATAAAAACTGCTTAAGAAAAAAAGCTAAAAGTATCAGGTATGTTTTGATGTACATATATCTTGCACAATGATTATTGTAATCAACCTATCAAGTAATCAAGTATCAGTGATTGAACCCAGAGGTGGTTACCACTGAGCCACATTCCCTAATCCTTTTTGTTTGTTTATTTATTCATATTTTGAGAGAGGGTTTTGATAAGTTGTTTAGGGCCTTGATAAATTGCTAAGGCTGGCGTTGACCTTGCAATCCTCTTGCTTCAGTGTCCTGAGCGATGATATTAGGGGCATATGCCACCATGCCTGGCTGAAACAACACTCTTAATTATCACAGGGATAAATATTTCAGGACAATCTTTGGGGAGATTGTGACTTACCTGAGGCATTGGGGTGAGCCTGCTATCTGTGCCTAAAAACACCATGAGCTGATAGAGTTGTAGGTGGACATGACCCTGAACCTACAAGTCTGGGAATCTAAATGTTTCACAGAAGTAACAGCCATGAACTAACAATAAACTCACACAGCTAAAACCAAATCCCTTTTAAAATAGATATACCTAGAAATAAAAATGTTTGTTATAAAACTCTAAAATCAAGTGACCAAAATATGAATAATAAAACACAAATCATTTTGTGATTAAAATATTTTAGAACAAACAATCATTTCATGAGTGGAGTTCTGATAAGTAAAATCAATGATTCAGAGACCAAGTAAATTTTGATATGTCTTTGGAAAACTGTAAATATTCTGATTGGTTCTGGAAAAGAATTCTTAGGTAAAGGGAATGACAACACATTCTGGACAGTGGCTGCAGTTGTCATTCCAAGAGAGGCCTCATATGCAGAGACTCTAATCAAGTGCAGGACCACAATAGAGATGAACAAGTGTAATGGAGGTAATAACAGGAGACTCCACATACTGAATGGTAAAATGCAGAGCCAAGAACTACAGGAAGGAAGGTGTTATTTTAGCAAACATTGCAGAGAAACATCAGAGTGAAGCTCTGTTAGGATGGAAGAGCTTCACTGAATTCTGATGCTCATAAAAAATTAAAACAAAACAAATTTTATTTGAAAACCAGGCACAGATGATTCCGGTTGCAATGGAGGTGTGGAGGGGAAACAGGAAGAAGCAAGAGTGACGGCAGCTCAGAACCCAGCAGCTCTCAGTGCCCGTGACACCTAGTGAGTGTGCAAGGCAGTTTTCAAAAACGAGGTCAAAGGCACTAAGGAAAATATTAGAGAATGCAGGGGAATGAGAGGGACTGAGAAATGAGTGGTCAGGAACTCAGGAGAGAACTAGCAAACAGAAAAATCACGCAGCAATGAAGAGTAAACCCCAGGAAACCCAGGAAGGACTGTTGCTTACACAAGCAGCGGAAAGTGAAAGAGGGGAACAGTTTCACACGCCATTAAGCAGGGGATGGAAAAAGACTTGAGAAATGTCATAAAATCAAGGTTAGCTGAAGAAGAGCTGATATATGTATAAAAGTAAAAGCACAGCAGAGTCACAAAGCAAATATTAAAATGAGCATTTATTTCTTTGAAATAAAATTATAATCTGGAATGAGTTCTTCAAGAAAATATTGAGCACTGATTTAGAATGTCTCATAGGACCGGATAGTCTTGTGAAATCTTGGACTTTGAAGAAAAGAAAAATGCTTTGAGAATCTGGATTAGGAGAGCAAGTGCCATGCAAGAGAATAAAATGTAGTCTCTCTTCAGCATTTTAGAGACAAACTTTGTGGTGGAGACAAACAGAGCATCATGTGTAGGACCCTCAAGGACAGAAATGGTGAGCCAGGAATTGACACTAGTCAGGCTGGCTATTGCCAATACAGGACCAGGACCCAGGTCAACATGGAAGACCTCAGGTCACATTGCTCTTGAGATTTCTTTCAGAAAAAGAAATGGACCGCAGACAGCAAAGTTTCTAGGGAGTCACTACCATGAGGAAAGATGGTCTGCCCTAAATTGTAAGTTACTGTGATCATTTAAAGCAAAAGTATAGGCCTAGGAGAAAGTGAGTGTCATGCTGGTGGGCACCAGGGTGACTGCTTCTCAATCTGGTAAGATCTCCCTCTGCTTATGATGTTTTTCTATGATGTGTTTTATTTTACAGAAAAACTTTTAAAATGTAACTGGTGACAGTGACTATCATCACTATAAAAACATCCAAAACTAACTCATCTCTATACTTTTTGTTGTTGTTCTGGGGATCACCCAAAGGGTGTTAACACACTGAGCCACATCTCAGTCAGGGCAGATTTGCCGACCCCGAAGGGACTGAGCACCACCATAATTTTCATTCACCTTCTTCTTTGTTCTCTTTGTGGAATCTGGAGTCCACTGTTGGAAGCTGTGTATAGATTATGGGTTGTTTGAGCCAACTTAAGGCAGGGAGGAACTCCTGAGTGAGAAAGCCCAGATCACACTGAAGCCCTGCCTGAGCTACAGCCCCAGGTTCTTGCTGCTCTAGTATTCCTTAAAGGAAATTGTCCTTAAAACTAGGAAAGGAAATAGGCATGTGTTGGCTAAGGCTGTTAAATAGAAGCAATGGAGTCTGTTATGCTAATAGTATAAGTGTTAAGACTGCTCTTCTTTGTTTTCATGATTATGCGTATTTAGAGCACTGTATATTACTTGTCCTGTTTCAAGAAAATTTAGCACATGTAAAAGAAACCAACTTCCACATTTCAAGTTGTCTGTTAACTATGAGAGCTGTATACTTTAGTCATTTGTATATCACTTCATACTGTAGTGGTTTCTCCTTTTGTATTACAAGGTTATTTTGATGACAAGGTTATTTTGTATTTGTCTTTATACCTTGAGTGTAATAAAAACTGCTTAAGAAAAAAAAAGTGAGATGTCTTTAAAGACCCACTGATCCATGATACCAGATGCCTGACACTAAGATAGGAATTATTAGAAATACGAAATCAATGAAATAAAAGAGGACTTGCATTTAGACAATCATGTGACAGCTGTCAACCTTTGGTAAGAATATTCAGGTCTCCCACCTGATGGTTGCCCACCTTTAGCCACAGACCCAATATTTTGTGTCCTTGGCTGATGGAAAGCCAATGAGAAGGCTCTGACTTCCAATGTCAAGCTCTCAGGACAAAACAGCAGCACAAAAGACAGAACAATGGCTATCCCTGGGAAGAACTGTGATCTCATCCACAGACCCTATTGTCATTTAAAGGAGAATGTTCCTACTGAAAGATAAATTTTTTTTTCTCATACTTTACTGTTGCCTTAAATTATGCCAAAATTCATTTCCCCTCTTATTTGTATTTATATTTAGATGGTTCTTCCTAAAATTTCTAAAATTTTCCTTTTTCCTATTATCTTTTCAAATCCCAAAGTCACAGTGCTTAAAGAATTAGCTCTAACCAAAATATTTATCCTATAAATTTAGTTTTTAAAAATAAGATAATGTGATTCTTTCACTGCTTTTGCTTAAAAAGATCCTAACCAGAGATCTTGGAGGCAGACTGATAAGAAAACTTCTTTCCTTTGGGTTGATCAGAGGTTCCAAGATCTCAGCTGCCATCTCTAGAGAAGCAGGGAGTCCTGATGAACTCATTCTCATTGCCAGCCATGTTGGGAGAAAACCTTTCCTTATCCACTTCGATTTAACTTGTTGGATAGCTACAAATTAAGTGATAATAGACAATAACAGAAGAAAAGTTAAATGCACATGTGTCATTATTCAGTAATGCGTAACTCACTGTAGAACCAGAGTTGAAAGATTGTATACCAACCTAACAAAAATGGGGGTGCTTTTGGGCTTTGTTGGGAAAATATAGACAATTTTATTGATCTTTTTGATTGCTAATGAACAACTGAATTTATACCTCTCATTGATAAAGGTCAGTTTTTCTAACAGGAGATTTTTTTTTTTTTTTTGCAGTGGGATGGGGTGTCAATGGAAGCTGTATTTTTGGGAAGCTCTGCTTAAGTTTGTGTATGCATTCATGTATGTATGTATTTATTTTTGTGGTGTTGAGGAATGGACCCAGGGTATTCTGTAAGTGCTTTATCCCTAAACTACCCCATGCCTCAGTCCTCTGCTTAAGTTTAGATAATATTTCTTTATGGATGTTTATTGTTTACATGTTTTCAATTTGGAGTAACTTTCATATCACTTTGGTGGCTCTTTAATCCCTTTATCTGATATACAATAGGAAGATTACAATCCCCGTTTCTTTCTCCAGCCACATTGTATTTGTGTTATTGTTTTTATTATTATATTTGTGTTATTATTTTTAGTTCTTTTTCTGATCAATATTACAACTTCGTATAGTGTGCTTTGATCATTAATTCTTGTTTCAGCAACTTTATACACAGTCTCTTAACTGCTCACTTTTTGTGATTAAGATATCAAGATTCTTATCCTTCCCTATCCTCATTTCCACCCCTAACATGTTAATTGAACTTAATTCTACCATCTTTAGGTTCTTCATGTTAACTTCTCTTCTGATTCCACAAAGTTGATGCTAAAACTTCAAAGCCAATAAGCAGCTCTTACCTTTTTATGACTAGGTGAATGCTACTACATTTTGGGTCAAGTGATAACTCTCTTTTGAATCTCTAGGAGGGAGATGTGATCCCATCCAGAGACCCTACTGTCATTTAAAGGAGAATGTTCCTACTGCAAGATCAATTTTTTTTCTCATACTTTACTGTTGCCTTAAATTATGCCAAAATTCATTTCCCCTCTTATTTGTATTTATATTTAGATGGTTCTTCCTAAAATTTCTAAAATTTTCCTTTTTCCTGTTATCTTTTAAGTTTTTTCTAAGTTCATGGTAATACATTATTTCATTGAATGCCCATCCCCCTTCCTTTTTTTCTGGAGACCTTCCAGAGCTTTTTCAGAAATGATACATAAGGCATAAGCCTTCTGAGTCCTTGAAAGTCTTGAGTCACTTTTATTATCTTTTCATAATTGGTCACTTCTTTCTTGGTTGGTAGCACTTTAGAATTAGAATTACTCCCATTAGAAATTGGAAGGCACTGTTCCGTTATCTTCTGGCCCTCAGATTTGCTGATGAACAATCTGATATTCTTCTTCGTAGGTTACTGCTTTTTCCTCAGCTGAAGACCCCAGAATGTCTTCTTTACGATTGATGTTCTATCATTTCACAGGAAGGGTCTTGGTCTTTTTATTTATTAAAATATGCCCTCAGTAGGTCCTTTCATCTGACGAATTCTTTTCTACATTTGGATGTTTTATTTCTTATGATTTTTAAAAATACTTTCTTGGATTCTTCTCTGTACTTTATTTTTTGAACATTTATTGGATGGATTGCAATTTTTGTTTCTCTTCATTCTTATTTTTAAGAACTGTTCCTTCCATGTTTTAGGAATTTTCTTCTACATTGGTATCTGGCACTTGTGTTGATTCTTCTCACTCTCATTAGTTGTGCTCTAAATCTCTAAATCTCTTATTATCTTTTAATTGTAATAACATGTTTCTGTTGTTTGGGAGATGTTAGGTACCTTTTTAAATAGGCTACCTTTATGAATAGGATGCTTTAAAAGTTTTTATCCATTCCGTGAGTTATTTCTGTTTTTTTTTTTTTTTTTTCCTGATTCTTTCTTTATTGTATCTTGGCATATCTGGTGACCTCTGCTGGTCTGTTCATATTTAAGGTAGAAGGTGTGTGTAGTCTGGTGGGCCTCCTCTAGGGCTGCATGAGAAGGCTGGTTTTGGTGAGTTCTCTTCTTCCAGAAGTTCTAGGAGGGATTCTCATCTGGAACTTCATATGGGACCAAGCAAGTTTTTTTTTTTTTTTAAATACTGGGGATTGAACCCAAGACCTCACTCATGCTAGGTAAATGCTCTAACACTGAACTGCATCCTCAGCCCTTTCTTAAAATTCTTGTTTTGAGACAGAGTATCATTAAGTTGTACAAACTGGCCTTCGACTCAGGTAAACATTTTTAAATGGCAGGTTTTATAAAACTGAATGCTAGGCACGTGAGCTATCACAGGAAGGGCTTCTCCCTTCATGCTTGAATGAAGAAATCCTCATTCTGGGTCACCAATGTTCAAACTTAAAACTAACATCCCTCTATATTTTTATGGCTCATCTAGAGAAGATCTGGTTAATGTAGTATTGGCAAATTCAGAAGCATCAATTTTTTAGAGATGAGACTTGGGATACAATCACATCAGACAAAGCAAAAAAACCCCTAAACAAAAAATCCTCAAAATAATACATAATTCTTTGAACTATGTATTGCATATTTAAATTTTATATGCTACATTGTACACCCTCAAGATACAGAAAATAAGATTTTAGAAAAGGACATAATTGTAACAGGAATAAACAATTACTATATATATTTAATAAACACAACAATGATCTATTTTTGTTTGTTCCATGATATATTTGGATATTTTTCTGTTTCTTTTTCTAATATTTTTTGAATTTATTGCAGCTTTTAGGATCTTTTTGTTTCCTTTATGTAGTAGTAAAATTGAATACAATCAAAATAACATTCACTGACTTACAGCCCACGTTTTACTGGTTCCTAGTTTTAGGCTAATGTGATCACATGAACTATATAACCTATCAACAAAGCATTTGACCATGTAATAGTAAGGATTTCACTTACTAGAAATAGCAGGTTTTAAACTTGCACAAATTAGTTTCCTGATCTCCAAAACTGTCCATTTACTTTGTATCCACAGGCTTGTTTTGGTAGAACAACTCTTTGTCAATCACATCTTTTGCATCTATGACTTTATGTTCTTGGTTATCCATGTATAAAATGCCCATAAATGTTAGCAATAAAAACCAGTGGGTGTCATTATAGGTTAAATCTCTCTTTCTCAGAGAAAATGGTTTTAAAGTACAGAAGTAATTTGAGCTTGTGAAATCAAAACTGGATTCCCAATATGCTATACTTTCAGTAAAGAAATGAGAATTCCTATTTAATTTGGCTGCTGTTTCCTGTTAACAACTTTTTTTTTTTTGAGTTTCAAAATAATCTTTTTTTTTTCTCCTAGTACTTGGCTTTCTATCATGATCTTCACGCAATACTGAGCCATTTAGGTATAGTCAGCTTCTCTCTTTTAAAGGATCCTTAGGATCTTCACAGATCATCAAAAGGTTTTGGAGAAAACAGCATTTAAGTCTATGTTTACTATTGCCTTTTTCTCTATTCTCATCCTCAAGACATTTTTCTTGTCTACATTAAGAAAATATATTCTCTGGCAGGCTGATATTGTAACATGTTTCATTTGGCCTGCAATGAGAACGACTATCTTGTAGGCAAAAATATATCTCTGTTTTTACAACATGAAAAGATTCATTATGTGAGTCTTTACATTTTGGAGAATTAAAAAGTAATCAACAACTTTCATTATGACAGGCTCAATATGACAAGTAGGCAAGTCACACCTTTTTCCAAAGTATTATGTCCAAAGTATGGGGAGGGGGTACATTTAACAGGTTAAGACCTCTTCATTTTCTTTGGTAAGGAATTTCTATACTAAGTAGAATTTGCCAAAATTTACATTTGTTCAATTTTCTAAATATGCAGATAGATCACCAAAGTCTAATTTATTTTGGACAGAGATTATTGATCCAGATGATTTGAAAGTACATTCTTTAAATACCTAAGCGATAAAGGGAATAATGTGTGTGTACTGCTGCTATTTAGTGCTTCACTTGACATTGTTGAGAGCAGGATCACAGCTAAGATCTGACATGAGTGCTATAGTAAGGGATCTACACACAATTGGTAAAAAAATTTCTCTTTTGTTCAACCACTGGGCATTTTAATTGCATCTTCTGAATCAGGAAATGTAACTTCACTGCTTTATTCAATCTTGTAGAGCAATCAGGGGGTGGATACACTACTTTTTCTAGATACTGAGGTGGCCGATGCAGGAGGCTCTCAAGTTTGAAGCCCATCTGGGCAACTTAGTGAGACCCTGTCTCAAAATAAAATAAAGAGGGCTGGAGATATAGCTTTGTGGTAGAGCCCAGCTGGATTCAATGCCCAGTACTACAAAAATAAAAAAAACAATCATTTAGCAGTCATGACTTCCAAATGAGCATTGGTGTCTTTGGGAACACAAAAACTTTTGAATGATTTAGAAGTATTTTTTTTTCTCATCCCAGACTTCTGAGATTCAGTGTCTGTGTGTGCTTTTATATCCACTTCCCTAATATTTCAGCCTCAAATTCTTTTTGGCATATTTACTGTATGCTGTGTTTTGCTTATTTACCTTTCTAATCCAGGTGTATATATCCTTCTATTGTTATTAAAATAAAACAGTTTTGTTGCTTTCTTGTTTGGTGATTTCTGGGGAATGCTGTATTAGCATTGTAATCTTTCTTGTTTTGATGACCTGAACTTTTAAGTAACATGGTCAAAATAAACACAGTGTATTAATTCAATTAGCATTATTTAAATACCAAATAAAATAATTACCCCACAGGCAAAGTAAAAATTACAATGCACTAAAGTCACGTCACTCAGAGTGAAGCAGCATTTATTGTTGTGGCCATATATTGAAGATTATCAACATCAGTAGGCGGATGAGTGGATAGTGACAGCATCTGTAGAATAGCAAATGATCTTAGCCATGTCTATTTGACACTTAAAATAGTGTTGCTTTCAGCTCCTATGTTTTGAGGCTGATATACGAGCTTAGTACTTTTCTTCCAGTCTTCCAAGTCATGGTGGAAAAGCAAGATTTTCACATTTAAAAGGGATTTCCATGGACATGGAGCTCTAGCAGTGCTAAAAGTAAAACTGTCCTGGGCAAAATAACAGTTGTTTCCTCAGAAAGACCTATGGCCTATGTTCTGTGGTGGGTAGGAATAGGAACCCAGTTATCTCCTATACAGACTTGAAGTTAATCCTCAGCTTTCAGTTCCATTTCTCAGATTTACTCTTTGCTAGTTGACCTTGCCTGAAAATTCTCCTTCTTCCTCTTCTTTTTTTTTTTTTTTTTNGACCAATGATACAGAATAGAGGACACAGAGACTAAGCCACATAATTAGAGTTATCTTATATTAGATAAAGGTGCCAAAAACATACATTGGAGAAAAGATAGCCTTTTCAACAAATGGTGCTGGGGATTAGAACCCAGGGCCTTGTGCATGCAACTTGCCTGCAAATTTTCTAGGACTCTGCCAAACAGAGAGAGAGAGAATCTTACTCTATGCATGATTTAGGTGAGTGGTTCTTTAGTGTTTCAGTTTTTGGATCCTTCACACTCTTAAAAAGCTTTTATTTTTCCCAGTTACATCTATCAATATTGACTATATTAGAAATTAAAACTGAGAATTTATAAAAATATTTATTATTCATTTATTTTAAATAGCAATAATAAACTAATTACATATTAAGAGATTTTTCCCCATAAAAAATTAACTACAAAGAAAACTACATTTTCCCTAACAAAACAATTAATTTAGCAAGAAGAGTAATATTGCTTTACATTTTGCAAATGTTTTTAGAGTCTTGGTTAATAAAATATAACCGAATTTTCACATATATTTCTGCATTCAATCTTCTGTTGGAGTCTACAGAAAAAATTTGGCTTCACATAGACATATAGCTGAAAAAGGGAGTAGTATTTCAATAGACGTTTTAGATAATTGTGGCTATTCTTCTGTCCCCAAACTTAAAAGTCAAAATAAATAAAATTAGCAATTTTACTGTTTCAATAAGTAGCAACTGTTATAAGATTCTTATGTGAATTTGATTTTCATGCATAAGAGTGGATAATAGAATAGCTACTAGTACTGTCTGGTACCATTGCCTAGATTCATGTAAGGCATCAGAAGTTTACACAACTTGCTTTTGTACCAAGTGCAATGTCCACAAGGTGAAAAAGTTTGATCACATCTTAGAAATTTTAAGATAATGACATGAAGGACCTCTGAAAGGATCTGGTGGACTTCCAGAGTTCCATAGCCCACATGCTATTGTTTAGATGTGGTATCCCCCAAAAGCTCACATGTGAGACAATGAAAGAATGTTTGGAGGAGAAATATTTGGGTTATAGCCTTAACCTAATCAGTGAATTAAGCCCTGATGGGATTAACTGGGTTGTGACTGGAGGCAGGTGGGATGTGGCTGGAGGAACTTGTTCACTGGCTATGCGGTATATATTTTTTATCTGGAGAGTGAGGTGTCTCTCTCTGTCTCTGTTGCTGATCATCATGTGAGCCACTTTCCTCTGCCACTCTTCTGCTGTGATGTTCAGCCTTACCTGGAGCCCAGAGGCATGGTGCCAGACTTCTATGGCCTGAAACATAAACTGTTCCTTCTCTACGATTGTGCTGGTTGGGTCCTTTAGTCATAGCAGTGGAAAGCTGACTAAGACAGAAATTGGTATGAGAAGTGGGGTCGTTGCTGTGACTAACCTGACCATGTGGTTCAGAAGCTTTTTGAGTTTTTTGGATTTGGTAGGAGGAATTTTGAGATGTGTAGCATTGCAAGCTGGAAGTGCTTTAGGTTGTTGTAAGTGGAGCCTAATGACCAATTCTGGTGGGACTTCAGAAGACCAAAATTCCAATAAAACTGAACAGTGAAGACGGAACTCAAGAGGAAAAGGAGGACACTATTGGAATTTGGAGTAGAGGCCTTTGTGTTATGTTCTAAGAATTTGTCTGTATTTTGTCTGTGTCCTGAGACTTTCTGTGCAGTTGATTTTAAAGGTGATTGACTTCTAAATCTGGAAAAAGAAATGTCTAGGCAGCATAGCATTCAGTCAGTGGCATGGACATTGCTGGTGGCTTTTAGTCAAATTTATTGTGATAATCAGGTATAGAAAGCAGAGCAGTAAGATGTAAAAACTTGGACTTGAAAGGTGGGAATAAAACTGGGGTTAAGGATTTTGAGGTTGTTAAAGATATTAACACCACTAAGGAATTGCTAAAGATTGCCCAGAGACAATAAGAAAAATGACTTGAAGGCATCTCAGGAATTGGCAAGACCATACCCATATCAGACTCAAGGAAGTAAAAGTAAAATTTCTCTTGAGAAGAGACCAGTGGAGCACCCTTCTTGCATGAGGGATGGGGGGATAGGAAATATTTTCAATGTGCTTAGCCACCCAGGTACTTGGAGGCTGATGCAGCCAGGGTCCCTGGAGAGGACTTTGGCTACTGCTTGAGATGGCAGCAGACCTTGGTGTCAACCATGTGCTGATTCTGCAAGAATGCAGGATCCTGCAGTTAGGGAGTCATGGAATCTTCCACCAAGATTTCAAAAGAAGGGAGGCTAAGCAAAGTGCATCAGGGTAGTAGTTCCTGCAGGCAGCCCCTGAGAGGGCAAAGGATGGAGATGTGAGGAGGAAGCCAAAGCTGCAGTGGAGACCCCAGAGACTAAGAAATGCCAGAAACGTGGGACACCATCCTAGGAAAGCTACAGAAATTGAGCAGAGACAAGCCAACAGAAAGGCCACTTGGGCTGCAACCAACAATCCCATAAGGGTAGAGCTACATAAGACCTTTGAAGAGAGTATCACGATGCCATGTACTGCTAATGCTGGACATGGAGCTACAGGACTTATTTGCCCAGCTGTATTTCAATCTTGCTTTGGTCTTATCCTTTCTTTCTATGCCACTAATTTTGTGAATTGAAAGGTTTACTCTGAAGCAATATATATTTGATACTTGTAAACTGCTTTTAATTTTACAAGAACTCATGATGCAAGATTTCCTTGAGCCTCAGAGAAGACTTTGGACTTGAACTTTGAGCAATCTCAGAACTCTTGGGAATGTATTTTGCATTGTCAGATGAGTGTGAGCTTTTGGGGGCCTGGGGCAGAATGTTATGATTTGGATATGAGGTGTCCCTCAAAAGCTCAGGTGTGAGACAATGCAAGAAGGTTCAGAGAATAAATGGTTGGGTTACAAGAGCCTCAATCCAACCAATAATTTAATCACCTGATGGGATTAGTTGAGTGGTAACTGAAGGAAGGTGGGATGTGGCTTGAGGAGGTGGGGCATTGGGGCCATGGATTTGGAGTATATATTTGTATCTGATAGGTGGGGTCACTCTTTGTTTCTTTATCATCATGTGAGCTATTTCCCTCTGCCACATTCTTCTGTCATGATGTCCAGCCTCACCTCGAGCCCTGAGAAATGGAGCCTGCTGTCTATGGATTGAGATCTCC
Source organism: Marmota marmota marmota (assembly GCF_001458135.2). Classification (NCBI taxonomy): domain Eukaryota; kingdom Metazoa; phylum Chordata; class Mammalia; order Rodentia; family Sciuridae; genus Marmota; species Marmota marmota. The sequence goes on along the minus strand of NW_026000225.1, from coordinate 1,179,914 downwards.
GAAACCATAAGCCCCTAAATAAACTTTTCCTCCCCTAAAATTGTTCTGGTCAGGTCTTTTAGTCACAGAAGTGAAAAAGCTGACTAAAATATCACACTTTGAGAACTGTTCATCTAGGTCATGTCTTTCTTGGGTATTTTATCCATCAACTAACTCCATCCACTTTCTTTCAGAGATAATTTTGAATTTCCTTTTTGGTATTGGTACATTTCATTTTATATATCCAATTCTGTATTACAGGGGTGTCCCACTACATTTAGAGAAAGTGATAGAGTCTTTGTTATGTTGAAACATAAGCTTTCACATCTCTTTTTTAAAGTTTTTTCCTGAGAAACATAAAAGTCACAAGTAAAAGCATCCACTAAGCTGAAATATATTGTTTTGCAAACATGCTAGCTCCTAAACAGAATGTTTTAAAAGCTTAACACTAGGAAGTTATCTATTCTTATTTGCATGGATCCCATTCTCAGACAGAATTGGTTCTCAGTTGTAGGACCTGGTATGGGGTGGTGCCTGCCTCAAAAGCTACTATGATTGTCAGTATATCCACTGGTGAAAGAGTTTATCTTTTTTTTTTTGATATTGTGCAAAAAGGGTTGACCCAGCAGGTATGGGGTGCTCAAACTCTGCACTTCACAAAGAAAGGGCTGGCCCTTGACTGTTCCAGGGAGTTCACCTGTAAGTCCTTGGGATGTCCTAGTGATGAAGGTGTCTCTATTTACCTGGAGTCCTGAGCCATGCCAGTGAGCTTATGCTATCAGTGATGTTACTGGTGGGGAACATTGGTTGCCCCAGTATCTGTTTGACCTCTGTAGTGGCTGGACACTGAGAAACTATGGTAAGTCCTATGGTCAGGACTCCTTGCCTTTGTGACTCCTTGCCTTTAGCGATCCTCACTAAAAGTCCTGGACATCAAAGTTCAGGTGAGCTTTCTATATTTGACCATACTTCATGATGTTGTCACATATCATTGGTGGAAGAATGACAGACCCAGGGAAAAAGGTCATCTAGGATGGGGAGAGGACTTTAGAACACTTCTTCTTAAACTCTGGTTTGATTTGCCTTTTATCCTTGTTGATCATACTCTTTATTTAATTCCTATTATAAACTATAACCTGTGTATGATAGATTTTTTGAGTTTTGTGAATCATGGAGAATCACTGAATCACTGAACCGGGTCTTGGGAACCCCCAAGAGCATACCTTTCTTCCTATTCTTTCCCACATTATCCTGAAGAGAGCAGTTAGGCACAGATAGGTGGTTAATATCCCCAGAGTACAATATAAGGCACTGTATTTGCATGTGTGCTCAAGGACTACATAAGACAGATCCACAGGGCTAGATGGCTTAACAAACAGAATACTCTAGCTCAGGTATTTTTATGCAAGGGTGGAGGGGCTAGAGGTATATAAAAACACACAGGATAAAAAAGTTTAAGTTGGATTTGTAAATAGGATCAATTATTAGCAAATGCTTGACTCAATACCCTTTTCTTTCTTTCTTTCTTTTCTTTCTTTCTTTCTTTCTTTCTTTCTTTCTTTCTTTCTTTCTTTCTTTCTTTCTTTCTTTCTTTCTTTCTTTCTTTCTTTCTTTCTTTCTTTCTTTCTTTCTTTCTTTCTTTCTTTCTTTCTTTCTTTCTTTCTTTCTTTCTTTCTTTCTTTTATTCTTGCTTGGTTTCTTTGTTGTATGGTTGTCTGTGTATCAAAACAGAAAAGTACCCGATATTATTTGTACTTTGATGGAAACTCATTCACCCCAACTAGTTCTGTCTTCTAGGTATTTGCTCATAACAGACTTTTATCTGTAGCTGAGATCTGAGAATGCTCTGTCTCCAGTTCTAGCCACATCTGGAAATAACAAGATAATATTTTTAGGAAGGTGGAGATAAGACATTCTCTCACTGCTGGCAATGCTGGTTGGGCAGAGTTGGGTTAGAAGTAACAGTAGGATATCAGGCCATTTCCTTTCCTTCTCCCTACCCTAGTTTTAGTTCATCTTATGCTATCAATGATGTCACTGGTGGGGAACATTGGTTGCCTAGAATTCTCCCTGCAAAAGAATGTCCTTTGACCTTCATTTTCTCTCCTTGTGTGTGACCACAACCTTGGGGAAGGCTACCCATAGCACTTGCCATCTCCTTGGGCATGTAGCTTGTGGATAGTGAGCTGGAGGCAGCCAACTAGAGGACTGTGTGGGCACATGTGTACATGTGTGTGTTTATGCACATGCATGTGTGCATGTATGCATGAATGCATATGTTTATGTGTGTATGCAGGTGTAAGCATTTGAGCTTGTATGTGTGTGTATGTGTGTATGTGTGTGTGTGTCTGCATGCTTATATGCATGTGTGAGTACATGTGTGTGCTGTATATGTGTGGATATTTGTGTGTGCATGTTCATGTGTGTGTATGGGTGTATTGATGTTGATGGCAGTACATTATAAAATGATTTTCAGTGACAACTAGAGGCTTAAATGGAGCACCTCTGAATTTACAATTCAAGATTATAAGTATTTAATTATATGGAATATTCAGGAAAAAGTGTCCACATTGATGTCATTATAAATACTATAGAACTAGCAAGAAAACAGAACTAAAATTTGTTTTTTTTTTTTTGGGTAAGAACATTATTAATAGAGGTCATTTATGAGAATGATTGAATGCTCTAGCTCATTTACCATTCAATATTATAACAACAATCTATATCAGTCAGCATGTCACTTTCTTGCTTACGTTTTACTTGATCAATACACTTTTCATGTATACTCCCTTTTCATTATTTTATCCTTTGATACATTGGTTGTCTACATACAACTCAAAGTAAGTGGAAAGGAACACTTCCTGGGAAGACTTGATTGAAGGGATGTGCCATTTTGGTGCTGTTGTGGTTTTTGCCTTTCAGATAGATTGCACATTCCACACAATCATTCATTCCGTGAATGCCTGTTATGTGCATGCTTGCTATGTGCTGTTCCCTTCTGATAGAAGTCAGGGAAGGCAGGACAGAGATGAGGCAAATATTTAAAGCTCTTGCTGGAGGAAAGCACTTTCAGATGGTGAGAAAGTGGATGCCTCTACCTCTCCGCAAGGGAAGCCAAGCAGTCAGGCATGGCTGTAAAAGCCAGCTGCAGAGGCTCACAGAGCCAAACGCAGAAACGCCTGCAGACCCTCCTGGCCTTGCTTTTGTAAGGCAGTTCAGCCCTATCTTGGCTCTACTTGCATTTCACTTTGCTCTTTGTTTTATATTAAAAGAAAAAAAGAAACACAAATGAAATTTTCTTTTGTTAAAAAATTCTCTAGGAAACTTTTTAGAGACATTAAGGCAGACTTTACTAAAGAGGGGCCATGGCGATATAGAGACAAATGAAATGGAGTCTTGCATTGGAAAAGATTGGATTCAACTTCCACTTCAACAAGGTGAATTAGGGATTTATAGCCAAGGAGCAGGGTGGAGGGAAAACTGCTGTAGAGAAACATTAGGAATAGGACTGACTGCAAAACTGAATTAATAAGATTTTCATTGAAGACAGGTCAAAGTGGTAAAATATTGAAGGTGGTAGGATCCAAAGGTGCGGGATTTTCACTTAGCAGGATTTTTTTTTCAAATGACATTTAACAAGAACAGAGAGGGAAGCCCAAGGACAGTTCTAGTCAAGAAGAGGACTCAGGGGAGCCTGACCAAAGTTTTGGTCAAAGGAGCAAGCCTTTGTCATCTTAAGCATCCTCTGTATGTGTCCTCTTCTCATACTTCAGGGAAGCTTCTGGACCCAACCCTACTATTTTAGGATCCCAAATCTACGCTGGTCCCTGGAGGTGGCCTATGATGCTGGTGCTTTGGAGAGAACATTGTTTGCCAGCCTTCTTAGGTCTGATATTAACTGTATTTTGACCTTGTTTTAACAGAATACTCCCTTGGAGTGACTAAATATGAAAATTAGTATCCTTAGATTCTGTACCTTTCCCCAGAATGCAGTTGGTTAAATGTCCTATTTAAAACCTCCTTTTATATGGGCAAAAAACAAAAAGGAAACTAATCCTGGTGGGAATAGGCCTCATTAAGGCACCAACCTCTTAGGAGGGCCTCCCTATTTCAGGCTTCAGCATCCCACCCAAATTTATGAACCAGGTCTACCTGGGCCTGTTTAGACCTAACTGGGAACCATAACTTTCTTGAGACTTTTGACATAACTACAGAGTAGATTGGAACAAAGATTTGGAGAAATAAGACCACATTTCAAATAGCAATAGTTCCATTTATTTTCTACCTGTATGAACCTGAACAATTTGCATAATACATTGTATCTTAATGGTTGCAACTTGACATAGTGCATTAGTTTTCTAGGAGGCTATAACTAAGGACCCAAAACTGGGTAGCTTAACACAACTGAAATGCATTCTCTCACAGTTGTGGATACTCAACGTCTGAAATCAAGTCAGCAGGGCCATGCTCCCTTTGAAGGTTCCAGGGGAGCAATGCTTCTTTGCCTCTTCTTGTTCCTGGTTGTTGCCAGTCATCCTTGATATTTTTTACTTGTAGGTGCATCATTCCAGTTCATGGGCATCTTATCTATTTGTGTCTTCACATTGTCTTCTCTCTGTTCGAATCTGTCTCAGACTCCATATTTCTCCCCTTTATACGTACATGACTCATATGGGGTTAGGGTCAACCATAATTGGAACAAGAGTTTGAGATGGAACTAGATTCTCTGCTTCTGCTGGCAGGTGGGCTCTTCATAAGCTACAGGCCTCTGTAACCAAGAAATAAGAGAAATAACAAAGCCCAGAGAGCCTGTTGTGGTGTTAGCAGCAAATCAAGGCAGGGGATGCCTGCTGGGTCAGTTCTTAAGATTGCAGCCAGCAAAGCTGAATTCTTTACCACTATGATTGAGTGGTGTGTTGCAGCTCCAAATGGCAGGCTATGCCCTGTAGTGTCACAGCAGACCCCAGAATACTCCCTTGGAATGACTAATTATGAAAATTAGTATCCTTAGATTTTGTACCTTTCTGCAGAATGCAGTTGGTCAAATGTCCTATTTAAAACCTCCTTTTATATGGGCAAAAATTGGAAACTAATCCTGGTGGGAATGGGCCTCATTAAGGCACCAACCTCTTAGGAGGACCTCCCTATTTCAGGCTTCAGCATCCCACCCAAATTTATGAACCAGGTCTACCTGGGCCTGCTTAGACCTCACTGGGAACCATCACTTTCTTGAAACTTTTGACATAACTACAGGGTAGATTGGAACAAAGATTTGGAGAAATAAGACCACATTTCAAATAGCAATGGTTCCATTTATTTTCTACCTGTATGAATAATATTGAAGGTGGTAAGCATTCAAAGGTGGGGGACTTTCACTTAGCAGGATTCTTTTCCAAACAACATTTAACAAGAACAGAGACGGAAGCCCAAGGTCAGTTCTAGTCATTATTTTCTACCTTCCTTCTCCTGTGTTTCTCTTCCTCAGACCTGTGCTATCATGGTACGCTTCTGGTGGTTGAAGCTCATGCTTGTGGTTCATGTTCCAGTCTTCCTGACTGCTGCTTTGCCATTCTGAGACAAGGGCACAGCTTCGCATTGGCTTCATTTTAAACATGATGACCTCATTAAAGACCTATTTCCCAGTAATGTCACCTTCTGAGGCACTTGGGGTTAAGAAGTCCATGTATTTTTTTGAGGGATTATATTTATCTTACAGATTACTATCTATCCCAGCATATAAAATCCATCAAAAAGAGATGTTATGATGATGATCACAGAAAGTGTGATTTGAAGTGATTGAATCTGCAACACTCACTTATTCACTCATGAGTTCAGACAAATCTTAGGAGCTTTGATTGTGGTTAGGTACCAGGGACTCAGCCTTCCTGTTTGTTTCCACTTGGCTCCTGCTTTGGTCCAGGTGCACACCCAGTTCTTAGTAATGACTCTCTCTTTCCTCTATAATATCAGTCCAGCTTCTGGTCACAAGTCCTCTTGTGACCAGAACCAATGCAGACATTCTTCCTAATACCCAAGATTTTACCCACCACCTTGGTTCTGCACTTTGTTCATATCAAGGGAGTGCTTTAGACAGGAGCTGATGAAATCCTTAGCTAGAAATGGCCATGAGAACTTTCCCCAAGCTGATAGAGTTTGAGTTGTTTCTCTTCCTTCGCCTCTTATTTCTCCTCCTCCTCTGCCTCCTATTACTTCTTCTTCTTTAACCTCATCTCCTGCTCTTCTGGCTCTGACCCAAAGCTTTCAACATTCCACGTCAACCCACTAATACTAATCCTGGGCAGCTTTTCAGGTGATTTAAGAACTGAAGGGAGGAGCTACAGATACAGCCATCTGTTGTAAGTGCCCACTTTCCTCAGTTAGGAGTATTCCTCGTAAAGTAAGTGAGGTGGTTGATGCAGGAGTGGAGGCAATGTGTCTTGGGGTATTTTTCTTGCAGATGCTGTTCTAACAAGATGTGCAGCTGCTGGTCAGACTATTTCTTCAGGAAGGACCCTCCAAAATTGAAAAGACAGGTATATTCTTGCTAAGCTGCTTCCTTCCTTCCTTCCTTCCTTCCTTCCTTCCTTCCTTNTTTTTTTATGAGAAGAAACTTTTTAGTTTGGGTCCATCCCATTTATTGATTCTTGATTTTAATTCTTGTGCCACAGGAGTTTTATTAAGGAAGTTGGGGCCTAACCCCATATGATGGAGATTAGGGCCTACTTTTCCTTCTATTAGAAGCAGTGTCTCTGGTTGTATTCCTAAGCCCTTGATCCATTTTGAGTTAAGTTTTGTGCATGGTGAGAGATAGGGGTTTAATTTCATTTTGTTGCATATGGATTTCCAGTTTTCCCAGCACCATTTGTTGAAGAGGCTATTTTTTCTCCAATGCATGTTCTTGGCACTTTGTCTAATAAAAGATAATTGTAGTTTTGTGGGTTAGTCCCTGTGTCCTCTATTCTGTACCATTGGTCTACCAGTCTGTTTTGGTGCCAATACCATGCTCTTTTTGTTACTATTGCTCTGTAGTATAGTTTAAGGTCTGGTTTGGTGATGCTACCTGCTTTACTCTTCCTGCTAAGGATTGCTTTAGCTGTTCTGGGTCTCTTATTTTTCCAGATGAATTCCATGATTGCTTTTTCTATTTCTATGAGGAATGCCATTGGGATTTTGGTCAGAATTGCATTTAATCTGAATAGTGCTTTTGGAAGTATGGTCATTTTGATAATATTAATTCTGCCTATCCAAGAGCAAGATAGATCTTTCCATCTTCTAAGATCGTCTTTGATTCTTTCTTTAAGGTTCTGTAATTTTCATTATATAGATCTTTCACCTCTTTTGTTAAGTTGATTCACAAGTATTTTATTTTATTTTTTTGAGGCTATTGAGAATGGGGTAGTTTTCCTCATTTCCCAGCACAGTTCACAATAACTAAATTGTGGAACCAACCTAGATGCCCTTCAATAGATGAATGGATAAAAAAAAAATGCTGCATATATACACAATGGAATATTACTCAGCAATAAAAGAATAAAATAATGGCATTTTCAGGTAAATGGATGGAGTTAGAGAAGATAATTCTAATTAGCCAATCCCAAAAAACCAAAAGCTGAATGTTTTCTTTGATATAAGGAAGCTGATTCATAGTCAGATAGGGAGGGGGAACATGGGAGAAATGGATGAACTCTAGGTAGGGCAGAGGGGTGGGAGTGGAAGGGAGAGGGGATGGGGTAATTAATGATGGTGGAATGTGATGGACATTATTATCCAAGTATGAGAATACAAATTGGTGTGAGTATACTATGTATACAACCAGAGATATAAAAAATTGAGCTCTATATATGTAATAAGAGTTGTAATGCATTCTGCTGTTAGATATAAATTTTAAAAATACATATTTAAAAAAAGATCTCTGGATACCCAACAGATTGTTGACAAAGATCAAATACAATCAATCAAGACAGGAAATCTTTTTAAATAAATGGTTCTGGGACACTTGGAATTCACTGCAAAGAAATGAAGGTAGACACAGACCTCATGCCTTTCACAAAAATTAATTCAAAATAGATCAAAGTCATAAATAAAAATCACAAAATTATAAAATTCCCAGAAGATACCATAGGAGAAAATCCATCCAACCTTGGACTTGATGATGACTTTTAGATACAGTACCAAAAGCACAATCCATTAAAGAAAAAAAAAATGGATAAACTAATGTATCCTTTTTATTTTAAGTATATTTTAGATATACTTAAAATTAAATAAAGAAAACTTTTGTTCTGCAAAAGGTACTATTCAGAGAATAGATAATACGACAGGTAGAGAAAATATTTGCAAATCACATGTGTGATAAAAGGCCAGTATCCACGATATACAAAGGACTCTTTAAACTCAACAATATTAAAACAAACAGGCCAACTAAAAAATGAGCGTAAGATCTGAACAATTCACTAGAGAATGGCAATAATAGTGGCAAATAATGGCAAAGGATAATAATGGCAATAAAAATGGCAAATATGCATAAAAATGCTCAACATCATATGTCATTAGGGAGTTGTAAATTAAGACCATAATGAAATACTGCTATACATACTAGAATGGCTAAAATCCAAAACACAAATAATGCCAAATACTGTCAGGGATATGGAGCAAGAGGAAATTTTATTGATTACTCTGGGAATAAAAAATGGTACAATTATTTTGGAAGACAGTCTGACAGTGTCTTATGAAACTAAACATATTCTTAAGCTATAATCCAGAACTCATGTTCCTTGCTCCCTGGTATTTACCCAAATGAGCTGACACTGCCAAAACTTGAAGAAACTACCATATTTCACCACATAGTCATCAAAGTTTTATGACTTTTTTTTCTTTATTTTTTTTCCCAAAAGTGAAATATGACCATTATGTGAAGCTTTTAAAAAAAACTGTGCCAGTATTACTAAAAAATCATTTATTACTAACCTGTCTTCTGTTAAAATTAGGATGCATAGAATACCTGTGAATATACATTAATGTGATGATGACAATTGTGCAGTGAAATATGGTAAGGTGTCTTTCAGTGGCTGGATAAACAAATTTTCTTATATCCACATGGAATGTCATTCACTGATAAAAATAAATGAGCTACCAACCCATGAAAAGACAGAGGAATTTTTAGTGCATATTTCTTTTTTTTAAAAAAAATTTTTTTAGTTGTTGCTGAACATTTATTTATTTATATGCAGTTCTGAGAATAGAATCCAGTGCCTCACACATGCTAGGCAAGAACTCTTCCACTGAGAAGAACACTGAGCCACAACCCCAGCTCCTAAGTGCATATTTCTAAGGGGGGAAAAACAATCAGAAAAAAGCTACATATTGTATAATTCTAACTATATGACATTCTGAAAAAGGAAAACTTATGGAGAAGGATAAAGAAATAGGTGGAGCACAGAGGAGTTTTAGGGCAATGAAATTATCCTATAGGATCTGAAATGATGAATACATATCATGCATTTGTTCAAACCCATAGATCTATGGAATTAGTTAATAATAACATATCAATATTGGTGCATCAATGGTAAAACATGTTATCTCACAAAAGATGTTAATAATAGAAAAACAAGAAGAATTAAGATATAAAGACAACATAGAAATGCAAAGTGCAGAATGGTACAGAATACCCTTTCAGTTTATATATAAAGATGTATTATTTCCTATCTGCTTCAAAATGATCTCTAAAAGTAGCTTTCTAGAAGAGAAGCAGGTGACTGAGGCCAGGGGTTGGACAAAGTTTGATTATATTCTTTTTGTGTCTATTTCTAATTCTATACCATAAACATGTATTACCTATTAAAATACATTAAAAAAAACACAATCCAGTACTCAGGAAAAACACCAGATTGATGATATACATCTCTATGGGGGTGGAGGTCCAGGTAGTAATATTTTCTAAAGCCTTCCAGCTATTTCAGTGGAGACCACTGCTTTAGAGAAATATTCAAATATTAGGCTTCATAGATTTTACACCAAAGTCAGCATCAGAAGGACTAAACTTTATGGGTGAGCAGAAAAAGTAGGTGTGTCGATCTCAGCTCATATCTGGTTTGTAGTAGTCTGGAGACCCCTTTTCCCAGGAATGCCAACCACAAACCCCTCCCATTAATCTGTCCAAACCCACAGAATATACAACTCAAAGTAAATCCTAATGCAAACTGTGAACTTCAGTTAATAGCAATATTAGTACATAAATTGTAACCATGTATCTCACTAATGCAAGATGTTAGTAACAGGAAAACCATTAAAAACATTTATCAGATAGTTCTAAAAACAATCCGTTTCCCTGCAGCTAGTATATTAATTATGGAGAATTCTGAGTCTCTCTGGCTGCAGTTGTCCAATGTTCAGCTCTTTGAGTTTTGTCATCTGTATCTCCAATTTCAATTTCTCCTTTGGCAAGTGCCTAGGATTATAGGTTCCAGCCTTGAGGTGCTGGCAATGGAAATAACACAGCATGACTATTAAGAATAATACTCAGACGGCCTAGAATTTGAGTTCTGGCCACTGCTTACCAGCTTGTTTTGAAAGACTGTCTTTTCCTACGCTTAAGTTGGTAACACCAGAATACTTCTTTGGCAGCATAATAAAAATCAGTAAGAGTTCAAGGGTAGAGTGGGCAATGATCACGCTTTGGTTTGGATAAGTGGTCCCCAAAGACCTATGTGTTGAAGGCTTGGTCCTCAGCCTTCTGGGCTACTAGAAAGTGGTGGAGGCTTTAAGGGGTGGGGACTAATTGGAAGAATTTTGGTCACTGGAGCTAAGCTGTTGCCAGCTGCCATCAGGTGAACAGGCCTCCCCTACCACCTGCTCTCACCATGATGCACTGTGTCATCACAAGCCCAAAGCAACAGGGACAAATGACCATGGTCTGAAACGTCTGAAACTGTGAGCCAAAATAAATCTTTCCTCCTTATCAGTTGATTATTTCAGGTATTTTATCATATGACAGAAAGCTGATGAATACAAATTCCTTTTATCATAATCTGATAGTGTGTGTGATTAACTTAAAAATTTGCTTTTAAGTAAAAATAATTTAAACTATAACCCTGTGGGACAGGCCCCTGTCACATGCTAAAGGCAAAAAGATAAGATAAATTCCAACATTTCCTTCCCTCAATGCCCTTCTAGTTAATTAAGTCTCATGGGAAGAGCCAACACAACGTTAGCCAAAGTAAATGTTATAGTTTGGATCTGAAATGTTTCTCAAAGTGTCCTGAAGGCTTGGTCTGCAATACAGCCGTGTTCAGAGCCATGTTCAGAGAGGAGGCTTTTGAGAAGTCACTGGTTCATAAGGTCATTGTCTTCATCAATGGATTCATGCTTCGAGGGATTCTTTGCTGAATGGAATGAATCCATTCTATTACTGGGAGGCAATGGAAATTATGAGAGGTGGGGTGTAGTTTAAAGGAGTTGCATACCATTGGGGACTCCATCTTTTTCCTGGACCATTCTTTTCTCTGTTTCTCTCCTACCTGCCCTGAGGTGAACGGTTTTACTTTGCTATGCCCTTCCTCCATGATGTACGGTCTTGGTCTTACCACAGACCCAGAAGAAATGGAGCCAGCTGATCACAGACTGAACCTCTGAAACTTTGAGCAAAAATAAACCTTTCCTCTTTAAATTGTTTTTCTCAGGTATTTTGTCACACCAACAAAAAGTTGACAGTATAGTTAACATTTGGAAAAATTAAAGAATTTTAAGTATTTTGTCTCAGAAAAATTTTGGATAGGTATGAAAAGGGATGTGCCTGTCATCTGCTTCTTTTTCAAGTATTTGCATTCTTTCTTCTTTACTTTCCCCCATCCTCTCTCTTCTTTTCCTTCTTCTCTTTACACAAGTGTTTAGTTGTTGGTCTGCCATTCCCTCCCCAGAAGGATGAGGGGAATTGATTTGAAATCTGTTATGCATTCTGTGTACATCTTGTCCAGACTACTGTGTTGAGAATGCCTGTGCTATTTAATGTAATCTCATTCATCATTGTTGGGAGTGAGAGTGTTCTAAATGTATGAAGCAAAATAACAGGCAAATCTATTTAACACAGTTATTACTGTGGCATCCTGGCCTTAGGAAACCCAACTGAAGAAATGCTTGCTGAGCTGCTACCATGTTCCTGGCTCTAACATACAACAATAAGGTAATTGGGCTCTGCTTTCAAGGAACTGATGGTCCAGCAGAGTATGATGGCTGTAAACACCTGCAGTGTGAGGTAATGTAGTGTAACAGCCTTGTCACCTCTGTGATATGACATCACATCCCTTCAGACCTAGAACCCTAACCACATGGACTAGGGAGACATAGACATAGACATAAGAGCAACTGCTCATATCCATGCCTGCTCAGCACATCAGTGGACTCACTTAGAGAATATTCTAGTGTTTTACAGTATTTCTGCCTCTTGGGTAAAGAAAGTACAGTTGAGAATGTCTACAAATTTGTACAATTCATTTTCACTTGGGAGGTAGAGGGCGTGGAATTGGTCTCCACTGATGAATGTCTATAATAGAAAACATTTAACGATAAATTCTATTTTTTTTTTATTTTTCAGATACATGTTCAGTAATCACTGTTGTCTGAGGAAAGAGTAAAAATGATGACTTTGTCCTGGTCTTAGAGAACCTTTAGTGCATAGGAAATATTGTTATCTATTGTTCAACAGCTCAGCAATCCATTTTACCTTTGTTATCTGTTTAATAACAGTTGCAAAGTTCAACTTCAGTTCAGGATAGGGCCTAATGCATATTTGAGATCAGTCAAGTTGGCATTTGTTTCGACTGTAGGTGGTTTGAAACCTGGGTTCATCTTGCCAACAATACCATCCCAATTTCTTGACTTAAGTATCTTCCTCAGGGGGGAAAAATGGGAATTGTCAACTTCTGCAGAGTCAGACACCTGACCTTCTTGATGCCCCAGGGGCTATGAGTGGATTACAAGACACATGTTATTTTCATTGGTAAAATTCTACTAAAGCATTGTTTCAGGGGAAATGCTTGGAGTAAGAAGATGTTTGTGCAGGATTTGGTACAATGATGTTTTTCTGAAATTTCTGCAGCCAAAAATCACTTTGGACCACCCCCAAGGCCTGAAGAATTCCTCATCCTCTCCCCTCATCTCTCAAACTAGGACTAATGTTCAGGCTTCTCTGTGGGAGCTTGGGAATTGGAGCAGAGCCTCTAGGAGCCTCGTCTCCATGCTCAAGAAGTTTGATGAGCTCCAAACATCCAACTAAATGGTAAGTTTAACATTTGGAAGGAAGGTTTCTGTTCAGTTCCTTGTTTTGTATTTTTATGACAGAACAGAAAATGTCAACTATTTTGAAGGAAAGCCATGGCTCTGGGGGAATAATAGATTAGGGGAAAACAAATCTTCCTGTCTTAACACTGCCTCCTCCCTAAAATACATTTACCTCATCCAAATTGACCTCATATTTTCTGTTGTTTCACCAAAGTCTATCAGTCAGATGAGAAAAACTGGCCCAATGAAAGAAATTTTTAAACAGTGCCTGGGAATCGGTTACTTCCCCCTTTTATTTTTGTTCTAAAGGCCCACAGAATAATGAACAGTTCTAAAAATTTTTCCCATTATTTGGATGTTGATGTCTTCTTTGTTTCTTGGCCTTCATTCACCATCCACTCCCCTTATGCTGAAATTAACTCTCTGAAGTGGAAATCATTCAAGTTTGATAGGAATTAAATACTTTTTGTAGCAAACAAGCAAAACAAAAACAAATCTTCCAAATTTCTGTTATCATATCTGACCCATGTAACCATAATAGAAAATGAATGAAACTCTAGCATCAAAGAAGAACGAAAGAGACGTGTGTCTTGTGATTTGCCTGGAATTGAGTTGATTTGTGCTTATTACTTCAGCATCCAGATTGCTTTAGCATTTGTTTTAGATTCTTCATTTTTAAAGAAGATACTATTATTAATAATTCCATTAAAGTAAGTCTAGATGACATCAGTAGACTTCTTGGTGCTTCCAACTGTTTCCATGGCTTTTTTTTTTTTTTTTTTTTTTTTGTGGGGAGGGGGAGTATGTGAGGTACATCTGCAGTGATTTAATCTGAAAGATGACAGCAAACAGTCAACTCTTTCCCAACCCTTTTAGAGAAAAAGACTCCAACATATTTCTATCAGAGTTTGCAAAAAGCTCACTTGGTGAACTCCTTAGGTTTCAAATGGTGACAGGAGACATCTGCCAGTGTTGCACATACGGGGCTATCATTAGCCTCTTCCACTGAAACTTGTGCCCTGACCTCAATACAGAGGGTCCCCATGTCACCAGTTTGTGGAAAAACATGAAAAATGATGGGTTAACTGTACATGAAATATATGCGGGAAAGAAACAGTGAGCAGCCCTGCCATACCATGTCCAGTAAGTAGTATGGATACTCTACTTACAACAGTTTTGTCATTGATTTTATGGCCTAATTTATCACTATTTATTTACGTTTTTTGCAGTGCCTCTTATTTGGCTCTAAACCCATTTTCAATAATGACCTAAGACAACAAAGACAATTTAGAAATACAAAACTTCTGTTTCTAAAGAAAGTCAATGATGGACATACATTATGTACAAATATTTGTTGACATTTTCTGCTCACCGTGAGAGCTAAAAAGGCATCAGTGATCATCCCCAAATCTCAAATCTGATAAAGAAGTATCCAATATTTGGGCTGACGGAAAGCACTTCTTAACATGTATGAGATCCTGGATTTAATCTCCAGCATCAAAAATAAAATAAAAACAAAAACAAAAAAATAAGAGGGCTGAGGTCATAGCTCCGTGGTAGAGTGCTTGCCTAGCACATGTGAGGCCCTGGGTTTGGACCTCAGCACCACATATAAATAAAATAAAGGTATCGTGTCCATCTACAACTAAAAATATTTTTTAAAAACAAGAAGTATCCATATCTACTTCCAAAGTTACTACAGTAGTTGTTTTAAGACCATACGGGACTGCAGAAAGTATGCTTTAAAAATATTCTGAGACATTTGATTTTCATTTATATTAAGCTATTTATGTATATCATCTATTTCTTCTAAATTAATTTCATTCACTTTCAATTCCAAGTTTTTCTTAAGCTATTTATGTATATCATCTATTTCTTCTAAATTAATTTCACTCACTTTCAATTCCAAGTTTTTCTCGGCACATAACAAAACATGAAGTCATAGCTGTTGATGTGTGGGCTCCATTAGCAGAAGTACTCAGCCTGCAGTTAAGTGATGCCAGTTTTATAAAGTGTCATCAGATGCTCCGAGTAGAAAAGTCAGTTAATTCCAATAACAGTTTGATTCTTTATCCAACTCATGACATCAAAGAAAAGCTTTTGGAAGTCTTCTCAAAGGCAAAAAATCTGGATATTGTTGTGAATTCTGTCGTAAATGTGCTTACCAAGTTCAATATTGAAGATAAAATCATTCTTATTTATAGTGAAAATATAAATAAAATCTGGTATCGTGATAAAATGAATGCTTTTACTTAAAAAAAAGTATAGAGTGGTAATATATTTGGAAATAGTGCACTGAAAATTCATAATTGAGTCTAAACAAGCTCCAATACTCTACAATGAAAATAGAAATAATTGGTGTCACAATTTACATTTTCAGAGTTACACAGAAAAACAAAATTATGAAATTGTTTCAATGAAATTGATCCCAAAGTTAAAAAATAGTTTCACATGGATATCTGTCCTTTTTTTGTTGTTATTGGACTTTAGAAATGTTTGAGATATTTATTTATTTATTTTTGATACTGGTGATTGAACCCAGGGGCACTTTATCATCTATATCCCCAGTTTCCTTTCTATTTTTTATTTTGAGACAGGGTCTTGGTAAGTGGCTGAGGGTCTTGCTAAGTTGCTGAGATTGGCCTAGAATTTATGATCCTCCTGCCTTGGTGAACCAAATTCTGGATTGATTTTCAGTATTTTGGAAACATGGCCTCAATTTTAATTTACATAATGTGTTCAAAATTTTATGAAACTATCCCATAAACAAAACACCAAGAACCTTTATATTTTGAAACTTTTAGACAATTGCAATGTTGCAATTATTGAAAACAAAGTTTGCAAAGAGGAAAACATTAAAGTTTATCCCTATCAAAGCATGAGAGAAGCAGAACATATTAAGCAATGAGTTTGATATTTCAATATTCTATGATCTCAGTTTGGCTCAAATTTTTCAAATTTTGGCTGAACTTCAGGGTTTTTTTTTTGTTCACTGTGACCAAAGGGCTTTACAAGAACAATGTAGAGGAGAAAAAGTTTATTTTGGTTCATGATTTCAGAGATATCAGTTCATGGTGAACCAACTTCATAGCTCTGGGCCTGAGGTAAGGCAGAACATCGTTGTGGGCAGGCACAGTGGAGGAAAGCAGCTCAGGACATGGCAACAGGAATGAGAGAACATGCTATGCTCACCAGGGACAAAATATTTACCCCAAAGGCACACCTACAGTGACTTACCTCCTTCAGCCACATCCTACTTGCCTACATTTACCATCCAGTTAATCCGTACCAGTGGATTAATCTACTAGATTATGAGGTTATAGCTCTTATAATGTAGTCATGTTACTTCTGGAAATTCTTGCTATTTCTCATGCATCAGACCTAGGGGAAACTTCATATCTAAATCATAACAGGAAGCTCGTATTTTTAATTGAAAAATACATATTCAGGTCTAGAATAGAATAAGATTGAAAAGATCTATGACATTGTACAAATAAATATACCCAAATGTTCAAAAGAATCAACTAATTTATAGGGTGTTTTGCCTTAAAATATTTATCAAAGAATGGAGGCAAAAATATATACAAAAATACCAGTGTTGAATTATTTCTATATTTCTGTATGAAAAACTAATCGGAATTGAAGTTATTATAGCAGAATTTTCCCTTAGCACATTTTCTCAAATAAAAATACTATGCTTTTCAGAGAAGAGGCAATTGTGTAATCTATTTTATATTCTTAACCATAAAATGCAATTTTGTGAAAGAATTAAAAACAAGATCATTTTGAAAAAAAATGATCAGGGAAACATCAGGGATGCAGTATTTGAGAGAGATGCATCTTGCAAACCAAGTACATGGATATGTACAAAGGATAATAATTCTACTTATGTGATTTTTCAATGTTCAGATAATCAATATTAATAAGCTTTTTATCTTAACATGTAAATTTCCATTATTTAAATATTTTAGGGATGGTTTTAGTCTTGAAATATTTTGAAAAAAGAAGTTTGCAATAGAAATATTTTATTTTTGAGGTCACTTTTGAAAATTATTTTATCTTCAAATAGAACTATTTTATAAGTCCACCAATATATCAAAGCCATTATTTAATCCATAAATACATATTAAAATACATATAATTTTAACTGCATTTAGTACCCTATTTTACTCTCAAGTGTTTTAGTTTGGATGATAACTGTTCACCTTAAATTCGAAATCTTAAGAGGCTAGGCCACTCAGGAAAACTGGTTTTAGCAAATCCAACTCTCATTAGAAAACAAAACTTACTGGAAAGAGCAACAGTGCTGTGAAGTGAATTCTTTCATTTGTTCATGCATGCATTCATTCAATACCTGTTTACTGAGTGAGCACCTCCTGAACACTAGGTGGTAGAGACTGAGATAAATATAGATCGTGTATTACAAATGGTATACAGGAATGGCCTCCTTATGGAACTGGTGTTTAAGTTGATGGTTGAAAAATTGCTGGAGTATAGGATGAGGGAAAAGGTGGAGTGGGATGAGGTTGGAGAGGTAGGCAGAAGGGGTTGAAATACCTGTAGGTCACAGGTAGGATCTGGACCTGGCCCACTAGTTAGACAAAACAATTAACGGGTTTTAAACAGAAAAATTGACTTTAGTTGATTTATTTTTTAAAATAGAGATCACTTTTCAAGATGGAGAATTAATTGAAGAGGATCAGAGTGAACACTCTAAAGACCAAAAGACTATGGAGGAAGATGAAAAGGAGGTTGTCCAGGTAAGGAATGATGAGGACTAGCCTTGTTAGCAATGGAGATAGAGTGAATGAATTCATGCTATTTAGATGTCAGAAGACAGGATTTGGGGTTGGAGTGGACAGAGTGAGGTAGGAAGGGGAACAAAGGTATCAGGGTATCAAGGATGACTCTCATGTTGTTGACCTGAGCAATGATATTTGGATACTGTTTATCTCCAGGTAGAACAGATTTGGGGGCAAAAAGAAGACAAGCTTGTTTGGGGGTATGCTATGCTAATAGTGTGGGTCAACTGCCCAGATGCAAATGTCCAGCAAACTTTGTGCATGCCATCTGGAGTTCAGGAAAACAGTTTGGGTTGGAGACTGTTCTAGTCTAGTTTTTTGAGCCATTGTTGTAGAACATATGGCAAAATGAGATAAACAAGGAGTGGGAATAGCAGAATGAACAATGGAAAGTTTTGGTGTGGTGGTAAGGTTTGGGGACAAAAAGTGTAGCTTGAGATGACAATAGAGAATAAAAGACTAAAAGGGGTTTATAGAGGGGACATGATGGATGAAAGCAGAGATATGGGGTTCAGTATTAGGAACTGAGAATTTCCTGAGTATGTTAGTATGTTAGATACTCAGGTATCTTACAATTCAGTTTTTTTTCTAGAAGTGGGCTGTGATGTGGGGGTTGGGGGATTTTTTTTCCTTATGAAAGGTTCATGGCAATGGTTTGTAGGCAGTTACAAGTCTCTATGAAAAAGCATGAAGTTTGGAGAAGTGATACTGGTGACTGGTGGTGACTGGGGTGGCGATATGTGGCAATGGGGACAGAGAGAATCCTGCTGCCTGCAATGGCATTTGTAGACACAATGACACTGTGGTTTGGTTAATCTCAGCTGATAGACATTTTCATCTGCCTGGTCCTTCTCTGCTATTTGCCATGATGTCCCCTCACTGATAGCAGGCTGGACTCCATGACACTCTTTCCAGATGGGAAGGAAGGATGGAAGCCTCTGAGCTACTTGACTGTTGCTGGGAAATGGAGGTGCAGTGGTTCCATATCAAGATTAATGTGTGGTCTGGGATGGTGATTCCTGCTATTGAACTCTTTTTAGCTTACAAATGGTTCCTAGCTATTTTGTACACTATTCTCTACATAAGTAGAATGATTAATTGACACAGCTCGGTGTTAAGTGCTTGTAGTCTTGTGGTACTAATGACCACATGTTCAATATTTTAAGACAAATTCTGCCATTTACTGGTAATCAGGGTACATGAAGAAGTGATACAGAAATATTCAACTCCCCAGTCTTGTTAGCTCCATGCCACATTTGTTCTCTTATACATTTTTATGCAGACATAGCTTTGTTACTTGAGCAAGTGGTTAGAGGTTTCTTTATGAGGATCATCTTGACTATAGTAAAAAACCAGGAGTATCTTGAAACATAGGGTAGGTTCAGACTGAGGAGTGTCAGGGGCTTCAGGCTAGAATCTCTCTTGCTGTGGGTGGGAACTTTGCACAGGGGAATTTTGTAGTACAGTACAGCACAGCTAATACTCCTGGTAGAGGAGGGGCAGATGTGTCACCCTGTCTCTTGGGATGTGAAAAAGTCCCCACTTCATCAAGATCCATGTAAAATACTCCTCTGGGATCTAAATCACTACATTTATCCACGTGAGCTGGGAAAAGCCCTAAACATTCATTTAAGCCTTTTAAGAGTATACTAAACCCAGTTTCAGAGCAATCCAGGAAAGTTTCTGCGTTTGATTAGGAAGAGCAGATACAAGTCAGATGAAACTTGGAATGTGTACATTATGGCAAATAAGATAGAAAAAGAATGCTTTTTTTTAAAAAAAATAGCTTGCCATCTATGCCAAATTGATATATTCTTGGCATTGGGGAGGATGATGATTGTTGGTTCAGCTGGGTTAGGAAGACAAGGGTTAATTTAATCTCCTCATGGAGTTTGTTTGAGTTGAGAGCAGACAGCATGTCATCCAACACTCTTGATTGGAAGACTGAGAGAGGCAAAGTGACTCTCCCAAGGTCCTCCAGTAAAAGGACAGGGATCAGATCATAACATGTTGGCACCAATACCAGTGCCATGTCACTTGGCCATCCAGTGTCTCCATTGCAGCATTCTTTTCTTTAGTTCCAAGAGTGCAACTGATGTGTGAGGAGAGTTCACTCTTGATTCAGGTGTGCCTGGATCCCAGAGCCTCTCACCTCTGTCTCTGAGAGAGGAAGTGGTACTTGAATGGAAGAAGGTAGCCCTCTTTGATGTAGTCTCTTCTTGACTCCTAGGTCTCCCTACTCTTTTGATTCTCTAGGTCCTTCTTGTCCCACTGGTGGTTTTCTGATCTTACTACTAAGTTCCTGATTTGCCCCACACAACTCTATCTTCTACTCCCTTGGATGGTCTCATACTTTCCATGTCCATCAATCACTTATACCTTAATGATACCCAAACTCATAGTTCAAGTTAAAATTTCTTCTCTGGGCTTCAAAGCCCATAGGGCATCCAAGTATATTCTCCCAGTATGTGGTTGACAGATCTATATTCACAACACTTAATTTTTTGTAATCTCTTATTGATTCTGAAATACAGGAGAGCCAAGGCACACAAGGCCCTCCATGACTAAGTATCAGTCTAGTTCTCTGATGTTATTTCTTTACAATCTGTGCTTTTCACTGTACACCACACAACCACCAAATGGTCATGTTCCCTTCCGTTTTTGTGTCCACACATGTGTTACAACTTATAGTTCTCAACTCTTTCTGTGCTGACCTGTAAAGATGCAAAAGACCCTGCTATTCATAATACTTAAGCAAAAAAGATTCTCACAGGAAAGGGGATATTCTTTGGTGTGAAACGTTCTTGTGTATTGTTCCTATGGAGTCGGATGTACCAGAATCTTGGTGGGAAAGGATGTAGAGTTTGAGAAAGCCCTGTAGTCACCTTGCTTGTCACCCCCCCTCTCTCAAAAGGGATTTTTCTCTTTCACTGAAAACAGCTATTTAAGACAGACATGACCCCCACCCTTTCCCCCTGTGAAACAGAGGCATTCATTGTCCCCAGTGAATTTCCGCTCCTTTAGACAAAATGATCTCTCTCTGTCACCACTGAGACAGAGTTCGTTCTGAAGCCTGAAGGTTTCCCCTGCTTAATTGATGAGAAACTAATAAAGCATGCCCTGTTCCTCAGAGTACAGCCTTCTTAATGGCAGGATCCTCATATCGCTTTTGCACACATATTAAATTGCAGCCCAGAAGCCAAATCTCCTACTTTTTGCAAACTTAATGGAAAGTTGGGGAGGCAGGCAGCAGTAATGGGTAAATGATGAACAAGAGCCACTGTGTGCCTGGAGTTATTAGATTTTCTCTGAGGCAGTCACAGAAAAATGCTCCTAAACCTTATCTTAGAATAATAGATTTTTGAATCAGAAGGGACCTAAAGGTTATCAGAATTTAAAGGTAATCTGCACCCAGGGTAGAAATTCCATCTGAAGTGACCCTTAAAAATGGTCATATTTAGCTATTTTTTTTCTTTTTGTGGTCCTGGGGATTAAATCCAAGGATGCTCTGCCCCTAAGCTATATTCTCAGACTTTTTATTTTTTACTTTAAGAAACAGTCTCACTGAGTTGCCCAGACTGGCTTTGAACTTGTGATCCTCCTGTCTTAGCCTCCCAAGAGGCTGGGATTACAGATATGTGCCACCACTCTCGACAAGTCTTCATAAAATACATTCCCAGAGATGAGGAGCTCACCACAGCACGAGGCAGCCATTCTTTGTTAGAAAACAGAAAGCTTATGTTAGCAAGTACTCACTTGATAGTTGACTAAAAATAGGATCTACTCCTAGAATACATTTCTGGATGGGGCCCAAAGTAAATTTTCTCCATATTCATTTCTTGTGGATATACATAGATAGAGCTACATAATTCAATTTGAAAGACTCCTGGAAATGGAGGGACTCTTAATCCAGTGTCCATAATAACCTGGAATTATGTGTAAAGTACCAACCTTGGGCATTCTGTTTCACTGCCAGACAGAAATATGTTGTAGACTCCAGTGGCTTTGCAGCATGAGGACATCTAGAGAGGTAGTGACACCAATCTCAAATAATGTAGAATGTTGATTGAAATAGATGAAGGAGAATAGATGAAAAATAACCTCTTCAATGGATTTCTTCTATAAACTGTCATAGCATTTACCTTAATTAAATTAATTTATTATTGTGGTACATATTATTCATTAATTCGTATCGTGTAGATGGATTTTCAGATGTTTTTGGAAAATTCTGAGATCTGACCGGGCATCCGGCTTCTACATATTAAAAACAGATTACTGTGGTTTTTTATTTTTTCCTTCTTTGACCTGAAAATTGAGTCTCTTGACGTGGAATGCTTATTTGTTGTGGAGGACTATGTTTTTATACTTTTTTTCCTTTTAATAAGTGTCTTAGTTTAGGCTGCTTGTTATGGTTTATATATAAGGCATCCCCAGAAAGTTCATGTGTGAGACAATGCAAGAATGTTCAGAGGTGAAATGATTATGAGAGCTGTAACCTAATGAGTGGATGAATCCATTTGATGGATTAACAATTTGAATGGATTAATGAGAAAGAGTGTGGCTGGAGGAAGTAGGTCACTGCAGGGGTGCCCCTGCACTAAAGCTCTCTCTGTTTCCTGGCAGTCATAAGGTGGGCAGCTTTCTGCCACCATATTCTGCTGCCATGATATTGTGCTTCACCTTGAGCAGGGAGTGATACAGTTGGGTGACCATGGACTGAACATTGAAACTGAGCCAAGAAAAACTTATCCTCCTCTAAGTTGTTCTTGTTGGATATTTTGGTCATGGAGACACAGAGCTGACTAAAACACTGCTATAATAGAATATTATAACCTGGAGATGTTTAAACAACAGAAATAATTTATTACAATTCTAGAGGCCAGGATGTCCAAGACCAAGTTTCCAGCAGATCCTTGGTGATGGTGAGGCTCTCTTCCTAGTTGCAGATATCTGTCTTCTTGAATCTTTACATGGAAGAGAAAACAAAGGGAGGAGGCAAACTTTCCCCTGTTTTTCCTTCTGGGGGACCAGTCCCATTTATAAGGGCTCTGGTCACTGGTCTATCCCAGAGGTCTTACCTCCTAATGCCATCCTAGAACAGGTTAAGTTTTTAACATAGGAATTTTAGGGGTATACAAATATTCAAAACACAATGTTGCTAAGTCTCTCCTTTTCTTTTGCCATTGTCTCTTCTCTATCCATGCGACCTTCTGGTGTTGAGAAAGCCACCAGGCTGGACAAAATCAATCAGGGTTGCAACAAAGAAGAGTTGCAAGACTTCCTTCCTGGAACTTTGATGGTTCTATGGGAAGGTAGGCTGACATGCTAATTAGACCTCAGGCACAAGAATTATAAAATTTGGGTTATAACTAAATGCTGCCATTTCTTGTGTGAACTTGGTCATACTATATCTCTTCAAGCTTTAGGCTCTTCTGTAAAACAGGGAAAATAATAATACATATCTTATAGAAGTGGTATGAGTATTAACTGGGGTGATGTATGTGAAAATCAGAGCATAAATCCCAGTGGCTTGGGAGACTGAGGCAAGAGGATCATGGGTTCAGAGCCAGCCTCAGTAATTTAGTGAGGCTCTAAGCAACTGAGCAAGACCTTATTTCTAAATAAAATACAAAAAAAAAAAAAAAAGCTGGGGATGTGTCTTAGTAGTTAAGTGCCCCTGGGTTCAATGCCTGGTTAAAAAAAATGCATAGCTTATACTCATAAATCTTGAGTGAAATCTTAATTTTCTTCTCCATTTTCTTCTTCTTCATCTTCTCCTTCATCATCATTATCATCTTTTTCATCACTCTCATTGTTATTATTAACATCTTCTATATTCATGAACTGATATTTAGGCTGTATTCATGGCTAGCCATTGGCATGGAATCAATTGGAGCAACTGGAGTCTTCTGGAGTCCTCACTTGGTGGAGACTATTCTTTGACTAGAAGAGTGAGTAGTTTGGATAATAACTAATTAAAGAGGCCTGAAGCTCAAGACTAGATCTCATTTGTAAAGCATTGCCCATCATCAACAAGGCCAGAGTTTTGCAAACTTTCTCTGAAAAAGGGATAGATGAAAAATATTTTCATGGGCCTCTTTTGCAAGCCTATAGTGTCTGTCACAACTACTCAATTCTGTTAGAGAGCAAAACCAGCAGTAGACAATGCAGGAATGAATGTTCCTGTAGAATTTTATGTATGGATATAAAATTTTAAATTTCATATATTTTTTTCATTATAAAATATTCTTTTCCTTTTTTTTCCTTAGGCATTCAAAAATTTCAGCCAATAAAAATAGAAAAACAACTCTTGCTCATGGGGCATATAAAAAGATGCAGCTGGTTGGATTTGGCCCACAAGCCAATTGGTCAACTATGGCAACTTAGCACAACTGCTTTCTGCACCTCAAACCTCTAGTGACTTCCTTTTATAGTTCAGGGAGCTTTTGATATTCTCCAGGAGTGATGCGCTACAGAAGGGAGGAATATTAGTTCTTGGCTTCGTGCTTCTTCAGGAAAGGCTCTTGGCTCAACAGCAAGCACAGAGTGAGCCAGGTCTAACCAGTACAGTCAGGTGTGTGGAAGTTTCTCTTAGGTTCAGAGTGGAAGGAAGAATGTAACCTGACGTCAAGTAAGACAGCATGATGAACTTCAAATGTTTTTCCACCACAGATCTGATACATCCTATTTTGCCTTTCAGCAAAGATGCCCTGAGGAATGCCCTTCTAAAATTACAGCTTGTTACTGAAAGAAAAGACTTTAACATGGAGGGTGAGTGAAGAGGGAAAGGAATATTGAGCAGATATTTGGAGCCACGTAGGCAATTTGATAAGAGATTTTCTAGAGACGCACTGCTTAATCTTTTCTACTTGATTCTTTTCACAGTCTACCAAGAAAGTTTTCCTATCCTGAAAACTTGTAGAAGTATGTTGGAAGCATAGACCTCCTAGACTGCTGGGGCTGCCAGTAGTGCATGCAAAAGATCTGAGGCCAGCCAGCAAGTTGCCTGATGGACTGGAAATGAAGCCAGGTTCTTCCTATGGAGTCTAGGTTTTCTTTAAGGGAGGAAATTGCCCTGGCTTCATCAGCAAGCTGCTGTCGTTCACTGTGGCCAATTCTTGACAGATATGAGCTCAAATGAAGTTTTTCAGCAAAAGAAAATGAAACAGAAAATGAGTTTCAATCATAGCTTATGATACATCCAAAGTTGGTTTGTGCCTTGATATTTTGCCGGAATCTGTTATTTGACTTTGATTGAGACTTTAGAGAGTAGAATAGCTCCATACTGACTTCGGTGTCATTTCTGCTATCTCTGGATTTGTGTGCAATCAATGATTGTGTGATTGTCTAGGTTAACAAGATATTTAATGTTATTCAGATGCACATGGAATATGCTTTGAATTCTTTATTCATATGTGAACATCCACTTTCATAAAAAAGAAAGCATTCAAGATGTAACCTGGAATGAAAAATCTCTTAATGTGTTTATATGTTGAAATTCTATCAACCAAATGCTGAGAGAATTATTTGTTAATGCTGTTTATTTGATACAAATACTATCAAGTACTTTCAAACTTTTGAACAAGCAGGGAAATGGATTGATAGTTACACAAATTTAAGTATTATAGATTAGTTTGATAACATTATGAAGGATTCTTATACATGTTTTGAGGCAGAAAATGCTTATAAACATTTAAATAGTAATACTGCAAAGCAGGATAGTGATGATTATATTACATTATATTACAATGTTTATATAATTGATTCGTGTTATAACCTTCAAAGCATTTAAAAATCTTAAAAAACTTTGTAATTTTTTGTCATTTAATTACTTTTAGGTCATGAGATCTTTTAAGACTAAATACTGTTTGGAATTCTTTCACATTTTGTGAAAAACATTTCAGAGAAGGTTGTCATCTTTATAAACACAAAACTTCATGAGATGAAAAACTCCAAAGTCATGTACTATGATTGCCACAATAGATCTTATTTGATCCAAACATAATAAAAAGTTTTAAAAGTATGTAGAAAAGAATAAAGTGTGACAGCAATAAGGGATACTCACAAAAATCTTGCTTCTTTCTTAACTAGTCTTGATTGAAAGTGAACATCAATTTAGCAGCTGCTAAAACATCTAATGATAAAAATGTAATATTTAAAAAATAATATTCCAAATCTCATAAATTCATTTTCTGATAATAGTATTTTGACTTTAGTCTAAAGTTGATTTTTAACACTTGGCTATTTGGTATTGGGCCAAAATACTTGTGGTTTCATTTATGGACTTCAGTATTCTTTTCTGTATTTCAGAGGCTGAAAGCCTGAAAACTGTATTTCTAAGACACCCACTGATGGGAGATGAGAACGTAAAAGAAGGAGAGATTCTGCTTGTTAGATTTTGCTCTTAGCTATCATTCCTAATGAGAACATGGGGCACATGGCCTCTTGGTTCTGGAAGCAACAACAGCAACTGGGAGCTGCTGCAACCGTCCACAGTGATCACAGGCTGCAGAAGTGTCAGCAATGAGTCTTTCAGTGTCTGTGCAGAGAGGGTTGGTGGGTGTGGGGCGGGAGAGCAGGGCTGGTTTTCATATTTCATATAGGAAATGAGTGGAAAATAAGGTTGTAAATTAAGATGGGCTAGACATTAGAGATCCTGTAAACTGTTCCAAAATGTTGGTGTTTCCGCTATGATGGAGATATTTGTTAGGTCTATGTGGAGGGCCACCTATTATAGATAGCATCTTCACTCGACCTTGAGCCAAGAAGGTCTTGATGTGGCATTGCTCTGTGACTCCTCCCACTTTGCAGCATGCAGAGATCCCTGCCTACCCTAGGCTGGGGAGTCTGCTTTCTTTTTTTTTTTTTAAATGTAAATTTTTAAAATTTATATATGACAGCAGAATGCATTACAATTCTTATTACATATATAGAGCACATTTTTCATATCTCTGGTTGTATATATAGTGTATTCACACCAATTCGTGTCTTCATACCTGTACTTTGGATAGTAATGATCATCACATTCCACCATCATTAATTACCCCATGCCCCCTCCTTCCCCTCCAATCCCTCTTCCCTATCTAGAGTTCATCTATTCCTCCCATGCTCCAGCTCCCTATCCCACTATTGCAGGTAAATGGGTGGAGTTAGAGAAGATAATGCTAAGTGAAGTTAGCCAATCCCAAAAAACCTAATGCCGATGTTTTCTTTGATATAAGGAGGAAGTCTTCTTTCTTATAGCTCCGGACTTGGGCATAACCCATTAGGCTTGGACAGCCCACGTCCTACCTTATATGGCAAAAGAACATTCCATCGAAATCCTTTTGAAGCCTTTTTTATATAAATAAAGAAAACGTGGGTTCTCATTTCTTCTCGGGGCTCTCATTCCTTCCAGTGTAGAAGCAGGACCCCTAAGGTTGCAGAGTGGTCCCGCCCTCACATTTCAAAATTATTTCTGTGTCATGTGATTTTTTGCCATATTTCTCAGTCAGCACATTTCACACAAAGGAAACCTAAATTTCATAGCCTGCGTGGAATGCGGGAGAGAAGTATAGGAATCGAGAAGAACAAGAATAGAGGGATTTAGCTGTTTTTTTTTTGTTGTTGTTGTTGTTGTTAGATCCAAAACTATTTGAACATACAATGGGGTAATTCTTTTCTCCTATGTGACATATTTTTTCACCTTCATTTTTCTTATTCATAGAGATAAGACAAAATGTTATAAAAGAGGTCACATTCCTAGCATTCCTAGAAAGAACAGATAAGTCTATTTTGAGCTCTTGTTAGAGAACTTGGAAGCACAAATATGAATGCCCCTATTATTGATCCTAACATTTTTATACATTTTAAAAAGCATTATTTAATTTATGCTTCAAGTAGACCAATGAGGTATGTTTAATTGTTATCCTGATTTTATAAATGAAGGAATGAACGATCATTCTGCTAGATGATTTTCTCAGACAAGTGAAGGGACTGCTAGTATTCAATCTTGGATTATCTGACTTCTGGTTTCTATTTTCTCACTAATTTAGTTTTCTCATGAGGAAGGTGTACTTTTCCTTCTCTAAAGTTTAACATAGATTACTTTCTCTGTCAAGTCTGTTGTGCTACTAAGATTTCACAGATTCATAAATATACATGTTGAAACCAGACATAGGACACTGCTCTCTTTCTTTGTTTCTTTTTTAAAAATTGGTTCTTTTTAGTCATACATGACATTGGAGTCCATTTTGATATAATTATATAAGCATGGAATGTATATTATTCTAATTAGGATCCCAATCTTGTGAATATACACAATGTTGAGATTCACTGTGGTGTCTTTATAAATCTACATAGGAAAGTTATGTCCGATTCATTCCACTGTCTTTCATTTTTCTCTTTCCTCCCTTCCCTTCGTTCCCCTCTGTTCCCCTTCTGCACTCATAGTGGGTTAGCTTCCATATATCTGAGAAAACAGACGACCTTTGGTGGTTTGGTATTGGCTTATTTCACTTTGCATGATAATCTCCAGATCTGTCCACTTACAGATAAATGCCAAAAAGTCATTCTTCATTATGATTGAGTAATATCGCATTGTGTATATATGCCATATTTTCTTTAATCATTTATCTGTTGAAGGACACCTAGGTTAGCTCCATAGCTTAGCTCTAGTGAATTTTGCTGCTGTAAACATTGATGTGGCTGTGTTACTAGAGTATGCTAACTTTAAATCCTGTGTACATACACTGAGGAGTGGGATAACTGGGTCAAATTTTTCCATTTCTAGTTTTTTGAGAAACTTTTGTACTGCTTTCTAGAGTGGTTGCACCAATTTTTAGTTCTACCTACAATGAGTGTATCCTTTTTCTCACATCCTTGCCAACATTTATTGTTACTTGTTGTGGTGAGCCATTCTAATTAGACCGTGGCCGCCATTAGAAGATGGCGCCGGCTTCCACTGTGGCCTGTGATAAACAACTCCTAATATGGAGAATTGGCACGCAATCCCTTACCACCCTATGAGAAAGCTCCACGTGGCAGCTTTGCATTGGGGCTTGAGATGCTTTATTAAGGCTGGGAGGGGCATCTGGGGAGAAGAAGAAGAACTATCAAGGGCCTGAATAAACTGCTGAAAGAAGATTCCTGAGTTGCGTCTTCCTTGCGGGCAAGGGGTCGCAACAAGTGGTGCCGAAACCCGGGAACCAGAACTTTCAGCAGTCAGGGGTGGTGCACCTGTTAGTCCCAGGTAAATGGGATCCGCGACCAAAGCGGGGTTAGTCCCAAGTAAGTGGGATCCGCGACCAAAGCGGGACAGCTCTCTCTGTAAATAAAGAGAGAGCGGAAAAAAGGACGCTCCCCTGTAAATAAGGAGAGAGTGGGGCTTTTGTACTTTCACTTTCTTTATAGCTCTAAAAACATTATGGGNTTTAGGGATTGTGTTGCCAACTCAAATCTTGTCATTACTATCAGGCTACCTGTGTTATCCTACTTCTCGCCGTCATCACGATGCAGGATGCGAGGCAAGGCACTGCACTTGAGTGATCCCTCAACGGACCTCAAGGAAAGCATGTCCTATTGCATGCGGGTTTGATGTCCACGCCCCGCCCTACGAAAAAAGGCGTCGGCTGATATGGGACCAGGTCTAGGGAAGGGCCCTCCTTAGGACTGAACCATACATTGCAGCCACTTCTGCACAGTGGGATAGGACCTCTACTTTCGCCTGCATTGTTTTATAAAACAGAAGGGGGAACTGTGGTGAGCCGTTCTAATTAGACCGTGGCCGCCATTAGAAGATGGCGCCGGCTTCCACTGTGGCCTGTGATAAACAACTCCTAATATGGAGAATTGGCACGCAATCCCTTACCACCCTATGAGAAAGCTCCACGTGGCAGCTTTGCATTGGGGCTTGAGATGCTTTATTAAGGCTGGGAGGGGCATCCGGGGAGAAGAAGAAGAACTATCAAGGGCCTGAATAAACTGCTGAAAGAAGATTCCTGAGTTGCGTCTTCCTTGCGGGCAAGGGGTCGCAACAACTTGTATTCTTGATAATTGCTAATCTGGCTGGAGTGTGCTTAGACCAGAATTCCTGAACCTACTAGAAGAAAATGTAGGCTCAACACTCCATCATGTCAGCTTAGCAATGGACTCCCTCAATAAGATCCTAAAGCACAAAAGTAAAATAAAAACATCAAGAAGTGGGGTGGTATCAAACTAAAATGCTTCTTCACAGTAAACAATCAAGAGCTTGAAGAGCGAGCCTACAGAATGGGAGAAAATCTTTATCACCTATACCTCAGATAAAGTGTTCATCTCTAGGACATAGAAAGAGCACAAAAGACTTAATACAAAATACTACTACTACTACTACTACTACTACTAATCCATTCAATAAATGGGCAAAGGAACTAAACAGACACTTCTTAAAAGAAGAAATGTGTACAGTCAAAAAATAAAATGAAAAAAATGTTCAGCATCTCTAGCAGCTAGAGAAATGCAAACCAAAACTACACTGAGATTTCATTCTCACTCCTCTGTTTCTTTTTGTTTTTCTTTCTTCTTCTTCCTCCTCCTCCTCCTCCTCTTCCTCCTTCTCCTCCTCCTCCTCTTCCTCCTCTTCCTCCTCCCCCTCCTCTTTCTCCTCCTTCTGGTACTGTCAATTTAACCCAGAAGCAGTTTATTGATTTTTCTTTTTTTTTTTTTCAAGACAGGGTCTTGCTATAGTGCTTCAGGCCTTACTAAGTTGTGAGGCTGGCCTAAAACTTGCAATCCTCCTAGCTCAATCTCCTAAGTAGCTGGGATTACAGTTGTGCATCTCTGCACCTGGCTAGTTATTGACTTTTATTCACTAAAATATTTCTTCAAATTAGTTAATTTTAAATAAACATATTAGGGAATATATATGTGCATATATATTTGTATGTTTCTGCATATCTAAATGGTCTTTCACATGTGCAAAACAAAAGGGCTATTTAAAAATTCTTTGCACATAGACTTCTCCCTCAGAAGTTGGTACGTGGTTGTACTGTCTTCTGGCATTTATTTTTGTTGAGAAATACAAAGTGAACTGGATATTGTTTAATTTTTATATCATTTTTAAAAGTTTATGTTTTTTTCTGGATGGAAGTTTTAAATGCTATTTTTTTAAAACTTTTTGCATAAAGCTAGAAAATGTCTGCTGCATATTAATGTCTTTTCACTAATCTCTGTTGTGGAGACTTTTTTTTTTTTTAAGCTGTAGACGAAGACAATACCGTTATTTTGTTTATTTATTGTTACGTGGTGCTGAGGATCAAACCCAGTGCCTCACACATGCAAGGTAAGAGCTCTATTGCTGAGCTACAACCCTGGTCCCTGTTGTGTAGACTTTACTCTGCATGGACATTATCTTTGTCTAGGTTTACTAAAGAACAGTCTGAGACCAAGAGAATATGTTTAGGCTACATGAAAGGCATAATCCCAGGAAGGCAAAGTTGAGAGTAAGGCAAAAAGGTGGGCAAATATGGTGTGTGAGTTACTGAGCTGGCCGTAGATTCATAAAATATGTAACTGATTCATCAATTGTGAATATCTCTTCTAGAGAGGTGCTACGGAACCACTGTACCTTAGAACTATCCTTCTGGGCAGAAAGAGGGGAACTCGCCTGTTGATTATTACAGATTCTTGTCGTTCATAGCTCAATGTTCCCCCCAATTGGGTGTTTGCTTTCCATCATTTCCAGATTCTGATATTTTGCCTCTTCCAAAAGACACTGGAAGAACACATTCTGTGCTCTCAAGCAAGGTGCTGGAGATCAGAAGTGTGGAAAGGAGGGTCAAAACTTTTGGGGTCTATGGGACTTGGCCTGGCTGAGAGCAGCCCTGGCTTCAAGCACAATTGGTCTGATGTCACACTTACCATTAGGGGCCCCTTCAAGGCAATAGTGGTGTCAGGAAATAAGACCCCAAAGTAAAGGCCCCCATTCAACAAGTGGCCAAAGGACTGAGGGGCCATTGGCACCAAACAGAGGGGAGCATAGACCAGATTGAATATAATCATAAACCATATTTACTTCGGGTTCAAAATTTTTTCTTTGCTTTTTATTTACAATCTTAATTTTAATTAATTTTTTTCTTAGTCCTTTTTGTTTAGAACTTGGGGGCATTCTTTAAATTTGCTTGAATAACTATTTAATTACTTCCCCAATGGTATTTCTCTTTTTTACTGCCTATGAAGACATCTTAACTCTAATATAGCATTTTTAGTCTCTTTGAAATCTTCATTTCTTCTAGAAAATCCTGTCACTTTTTTGGGGTCACAATCTGTTTTCCCCTAAATTAATTTTCTAAGGTTTTTTTTTTACTTAGTTCTAATAGTAAACAATTTTTGAAGTAGTTTTTTAATTTAAATTTTTATTTTCATTTTTTTTTTCATCTCAGCATTCCCATCCCATAGATTTTCTTTTTAATTTTTTTTTTTTGTGGTGCTGGGGATTGAACCCAGGACCTTGTTTTTGCAAGGTAAGCAAGCACTCTACCAACTGAGCTATATCCCCAGCCTACTTTTTTTTTTTACTAGAGCAGTATAATTTTACTTAGTATTTGGTTCATTTTGACAAAATCACACATGCAAGGCAATTTGCATTTTCCAACCCCTCTTCTTCCCCTCTTCCCTCCCCCAATTCTTCCTCTACTAAACTTCTTTTCTTCTACTTATACATAAAAGTGAAATTCCCTTTGGTATCTTTATATATGAATATAGAAAAGTTTATTGAATCCATTCCATTTTTCTTCCCCTTTCCCTTCCTTCCTCCTTCATTCTCTGTCTCCTTCTTTGGCTCTTCTGGTCTTCCTTCTATCTTTAAGATATATAATCTCCTCCAACTACCTTCTGTTTCTTATTTTGCTCTGGCTTTCACATATGAGAGAAAACATCTAATCCTTGATTTTATGAGTCTGGCTATAATGATCAATGTTGATGAATATTGAGGGAAAAGGTACCTTCTTACACTGTTGATGCAAATTAGTATAACCACTCTGGAAGGCAGTATGGAGATTCCCCCAAAAAGTAGGAGTGGAATCACCAATTGACTCAGCTATCCTACTCCTCAGTATATATCCAAAAAATTTAAACATTGGTATACTGCAGTGATGTAGTCACATCATTGTTTATAGCAGCACAATTCACAAGTCAAATTACAGAATCAACCCAGATGCCTGTTAATAGATGAATGGATTAAGGAAATGTGGATATATATGTACATGTTTTAGTCATCTTTTTCACCGCTGTGACTAAAGGATCTGACCAGAACATTTATAAAGGAGGAAAAGTTTATTTGAGGGCTCACATTTTCAGAGGTCTCAATCCATAGACAGCAGGCTCCATTCCTTGGGGCTCAAGTGAGGCAGAACATCATGGCAGAAGAGTATGGCAGAGGGAAGCAGCTCACATGTGATCAGGAAGCAGAAAGACTCCACTTGTCAGATAGAAATATACACCCCAAAGGCACTCTCCTAATGCCTCAGCACCTCCAGCCACACCCCACCTGCCTTCAGTTACTACGCAATCTCACCATGTGATTAATTCACCAAGTTGGTTAAGGCTGTCACCACCCAACTATTTCCCCTCTGAACTCTCTGGCATTGTCTCACACATGAGCTTTTAGGGGACATCTCACATCCAAATCAGAACAACACACAATGGAGTCCATACATTGATGGTGATTTTTTTAATCTTCTTCACTCCAACAAGAGTCAATCCATCCTGATAAGGTTTGTGAATTGTCTTTGGGCCCATTTTCTGTCTCTACTATGTTCTGGTTAAACTGTATTTGGGACAACAAATTTCAGTGTTTGCAGGCTTTCCTGTACTGCTGCTTATCTAGACTGCTGTGGAATTTCTCCAATTTCTCTGTCCTAGCTGTCACACAAGCTCCCTGTCTCCCTCACACACAGTTCCTCAAGATGCATGATTAGAAGCATTCCTTAAGTTTCCATCTTCTCCTTTAGTGCTTTACTAGAGTCCATCTCCCCAAGACACCATTCTCAAGTTTCTTCTTCCTCCTGACATGTTTTCTGTATGCTCTAGTCCTTAGTCAGATATAGAGAGATAAAGGATTCATCCAAAAATGTAGGTGCAACGAATAGCTAGGTACCTGGTATTCTTGTTTTTTTCTTAGCCAGGGGCCTGAAAACAGGATAGAGATGAGGAATCCAACTACCTTCTTTGAAGAGAATAGGATTACCTGGTTTTTGTCAGCATAGTATGGGAAGGGTATTTTTCAGTGAAGTTCCATTTGCTTTATAGTAAATGGAAATTTCTACCATGTTCTGGAAATGGATTAACTGTCAGTTCTAGTTTTCAGTGTTAAGTTTTCATCTTTTTCTATGTTTCTGTGGGCAATATTTTGTTAGGTAACATCTTTAATTTTTCCACTTGGCAAGAATTCCCTGTTAGCCTGTTGTGGGATGGGTTTGGGGCCAAGCCTAGGAGACCTCAGAGATCTCTGACTTTGCTGTGCATGTGGGTTATGGTTTTAGTCTCCCACATCCCCTTTTGCATACATCTGGAAGCAGCATGATAAAGAGAAACCTTCCCTCTAATGTGGATCATTTCTAGAAGGTAGGCAGACATGGCATTAAATTGGATAACATAACCTCTTCATTATTTCTCTGTTAGTTCTTCCAGTTATTTTGGGTAGAAAACCTTAGTCTGATGCTGCCAACATTTCTCTAGCCCTTGCTAATTTTCCTTCTGAAAAATGGAAGAGAAGGCCTGAGGTTTGGCTCATTAGGCAGGTAACTGTATGTAGCTAGCAAATAATAACCTTAGTTCAGTTTCATTATGTATACCTTTAAGGGTTATATCCTAATTATGATGAGTGATCCACAAATAGCTTTCTATTTCTGGAATAAATATGTTGCCTCTAAATTATGCTACATATTTATATATGTTAAACACAAATACATCTAAACACATAAATATATAATGCATATGTGTTAAAAAGGGGTCCAGTAGAAAAAGAATATCCAGCGAGTGATAATGCATATGCAGGCAAAGATGGCAAAACCCCATGAAGGAGTGCTCAAATAACCATTTGGGAAACAATGAGAGGTAGAAGGAACTTTGGAAATGATGTGAATTAGTATATCTTGGTTTTGTTCTTTATTAACAGTGTGATCTTAGCACATTATTCAATGGACTCTTCCAATGGGAGCTAATAGTATTTCTCTTTCAAAGTTATTGTGAAACTTAAATGGTTTGTTATACATTACAACAACATGGAAATCTTAGTGTTCACTTCTCTACTTTCCACTTGACCCTGATTCTACGGTGTATACTTCTGCTCTGCCAGTGGTGACCTCTACTCTCTGCTGCTTCTCTCCCTAAGAAGAATCTACTAAGGTTTATGTCAAATCAACAGTAAATTATCAGACGTCTTTAAGAAACTTCCTGAGAAAGAATCTCTACTGAGCACAAGGATAAGAGAGCCATTCCTGCTCCATAGTCCTGGGTCTGGGTATCTTACCCCTGTTTCCAGTCCAATTTAAAACTATGAGGTCAGCAGCATATTTCTTTCAGGTTTCAGAGTGATAAGGAGGTCACACTGGCCAAAATATCTACCTGCTGTCATTGTTAACATGCAGTGTGGGGAGCTACTTTACTCAGAT
Source organism: Marmota marmota marmota (assembly GCF_001458135.2). Lineage (NCBI taxonomy): Eukaryota > Metazoa > Chordata > Mammalia > Rodentia > Sciuridae > Marmota > Marmota marmota. Next base: position 1,144,231 of record NW_026000225.1, on the reverse strand, counting down.
TAGAGTTGACTGATTTAGAGTTTAGACTTGCAGCAGTGTAGGGAGTATTATTGTAAGGAGGCATCCTTATAGACAAAGAAAAATAAGGATGAAGTGAGACATCTCTGTGTCCTAGGACAGAAAGTACAGATGACTTCTCATCTCCTCCTTACCTTCCTGATGCAGCTGGTACATGCTCAAATACTCAAAGGGGAGATGGAACTTTTGGTAGGATAGCAGAAAGGTTCTGTGTCTTTCTTGGTTGGAAACTTTGATTCCTGGTTCTCAGTTTCCATCTCTCTCTCTCTCTCTCTCTCTCTCTCTCTCTCTCTCTCTCTCTC